>NW_022103907.1:11317894-11324367 GCF_000313985.2 Echinops telfairi | reverse complement strand
GGGTATCAGATGCAGCCATATTGAGAAATTTCACTTCACCACCCGGTGGATGATAAGAATATATATAATATGTTAGGTAGTGATAAGAGCTGAGAAAATGAATGAAGGGGATAAAGGGATAAAGAGAGCCATGGGGTAATGTTTTCTATGTCTGAGGAAGCCTTCTTGAAAGCCAGATGTCAAGGTATCTGGGTACAAAGCTGGTTGTGAGAAGAATCTTAGGAATGACTCTTATTAGACACAAACCTTTTTAAGCTGTCCCAAATGCCGTCTGAAAAAAGGCAAAATACAACCAATTGTATGGGCCTTACCTACCCAACATGGACAAAACTCTCCTATAAAATGAGGAGGAGATGAGATGGATATAAAAGGATTTTAAAAAGCATAGGCGGCTATGTAAATAAAAGTGAATGCTATGTTAATCACTAGTTTCCACTCAGCAATCAGGATCAAGTATACACCTATATTTGAAGCTCTTATCCATGAGTAACACTGGGGCTGGCCTGAGTTCAAGAGCGAATGTAAATGCCAAAAAGCCCCAGGATTTAGTGCTTGCGGTGAGGGGCTGCCTCACCCCCGCAGGACTGCTTGGCCCACAGCTGCCTGCGCACTGGCTTCGGCTCACAGTCTCACGTTCCCTGCTGCACTTGATTAGGCGAAACAGAGATCACCTAGCCAAGATCTGACCTGAATTTCTTCATTTATAAGACATTCGCTTGTTGGAAAATACCTACACTTTTGACAATCGGTGAACTAAATGTATTGGAACAGGTTCCCATTATTTTACTAATTGAGCCACTAATTGGATAGCAAAGAAGGAAACCACCAAATTACAAGAAGATTCGCCCTCAATAGATTCTCCCTCAGTGGACTCTCACCTTCACGTGCCTCTCCTGTTTTCCATTCGGTCTAACTGGGGGGATCATCGAGAACATACTCAGAGGAATGCGGGCCAAATGCGGCATTTTGGAGGTCGCCCCAGCTGAGCACACATGAGCGTGTTTCAACTTTGCCAGAAGAAAAAATAGTTATGCATTATACATGGACTCTAAAGACATTTTCTGTGAGGATTACTTTTCGATGTTTGAGTTTTAGAACTTAAAATGTTCCATGTGTTTAGTATTTCTTGTTCAGTTAGACCGAAGAGAAGTGATTGAAAATTCACTCTCAGCAGACACGCAGTATGCTATTTCAAGAATGTTTAATATGTCATGATTCCTGTAGCCATGGAGTTCGTAAACACGACTGTTGCTCTCATTACTGGCTGTATTTAAAGGGTCCATAAACACTTTTTGAGAACTTGCCATGTGCCAGGGCCTGTGTTAGGCATAAGACATACAACAACAAAGAAAGTCTCCTAT
The DNA here is from genome assembly GCF_000313985.2 of Echinops telfairi. Lineage (NCBI taxonomy): Eukaryota > Metazoa > Chordata > Mammalia > Afrosoricida > Tenrecidae > Echinops > Echinops telfairi. The sequence continues at coordinate 11,323,006 of NW_022103907.1, read as the reverse complement.
ATTAGGTGAGACAGGCCATAAGGGAATGTGCAAATGACGTGATATCAGGCCTAAGGAAAACAATCTAAGGGCCCAACAGTAGAAGAATGGATAAAAAACGCTGGTACAGATACACAATAGAATGCGATGATTCCCTAAAAGACAACGAAAAACCATGAAGCATCTTATGCCATGGATGGACGTGAACATTGTGTTGAGTGAAATGGCTTGATCACAAATGGGCAAATATTTTATGAGACTACTATTTTAAGTGGAAAAAACATAAAAAGCAAGAGAAAGACATCAATGCCCAAGGCAAGAACGGACTTTGGAGGCTGCCCAAGGTGGGAGGGTAAGAGAGGGGAGAGAAAGTAATGGTGAGACAGGGCAGGGATGTTCACTTTGGTGGAATGGGTGAGAGGGACCCATAAGGAGAAGAGTAACCAAGGAGTGGGTGATGGGCAAACTTTCAGGGTTGTTGTTTAGTAACTTAAACTGTTGAGTAAAACTGTTGATCCAAAATGTAACCCCACCTCCTAATTTAGAATTTAAAAAATCAGGTCCACTACCACTCATCTGAGGAGTCCCGGTGGCGCTGTTGCTAAGTGGACCACTAACCAGAAGGTCTGCAGTTTGCAAATAGGCTACCTTGTCCCCAGGAGAAAGATGAGGCTCTCTGCTCCCACAAATGTGTATAGCCTCGGAAACCCTAAGCAGGGTTGCTATGCATTGGAATCAACTCGATAGCAGTGGGTGGGTAGCACCCCTCTGCCAGTTTGTTGCACGATCGTGGCCTGTCTGTTGCCAGGAGGCTAAAAGCTATGCCACCAATATTTCAAATACCAACAGGGTCCACCCATGGTGGACAGGTTTTCGCAGAGCTTCCAGACTCAGACAGATGCGGAAGACAGACCTGGGGAACTACTAGAGAAAGTTAGCCAGTGGAAACATTACAGATCATACTAGAAACACTATCAGATGTTGTACTGGGAAAAGGTGTTCAAAATAGAGTGGTGAAAATCCTGGACTCCAGTATTCCTTCCAACAATGGTGATGAGGGGATGCAGGATGGGACCACCTTTCATTCTGTTGTGCCTGGAGTTGCCAGGAGGCAGAGGCCACTCAATGGTAATGAACAGCGACAAGAACACCGAGTCTTGAGAAGGGTCATGAAGACTGTATTCTGGTCTTTTCTTTAGTGAAAGGGAATGTGGGCCAGGCTGTTACCTAAAGGGGAAGCATCTCTGATGAGGTTCATTGGCATAAAGATCTCAGAGGCTTGAGGGAGGAGTCAGGTGTTTGGTTGTTTCTGTGGGGAGGAAGAGTGTTGCCTGACAATGGGAGTGTATTTGGAATGTCAGGACCAGCCTAAAGACTGTGTGACCAGAGCACAGTGAGGGAGGAAGCGCCCGTAAAGGGAAATTAATCCTAGCATTCCTTGTCATAGGATTCCAGCAGCTCCGGAAGGGGAATGACTACGGAGTCCACACTAATTCCTTGCTGTTTGGGGAGGGAGTGGTGGTCGTGGTGGCTGAAATAATGATAATGAAAGGCCTGCTATCAAACTACAATCTCTTTGTCCATTTCGGTTTCCCACATAACTGGTACAGGAGAAACCTCGCCACACGTATATGGGGGTCCCTGGTTGGTGAAAGGCTTGCCAGCCAGTCTACCTGGCAACTTGCTCCCAGAAAGATTACTGCATAGAAAGCTCGCAGGGCAATTCTACTCTGTCACTTGGGGTCACTACGAGGCCAACATCAAGCCTGACAGTAGGAAATTCCATTATCTTCTCATACCATTTCGCCACAAATTTTTCGAAGCTCCTTTGTATTGGCTTAGAGGTTATGTGTTGGGGTGCTAAGTGCAAAGCCAGCAGTTCAAAACCACCAGTGGCTCCGAGGAGAAAGACAAGGCTTTCTATTCCAGTAAAGTTAGTCTCAGAAACTCACAGGGGCAGTGCTACCCTGTCCTATAGCCTCCTTATGAGTCAGAATTGACTATGTGGTAGTGAGTTTGGTTTCTCAATTTTATATAAAAATAGATCGTTGCTGACTTCCCCCGTAGACCCATTTAACGATGTGTTCCTCCCACCTGAAGTGTCCCATTCCAAGGTCTATTGAAGGTCTGCCTCCTGCTAGAATCCTCTTCTATCCCCCAGCTGACACCTAGCTGCTCTTCGTTCTTTGTGGCTGGTGCCCTTAACCGAGGCCTTCCTTACCTTCAGGGAACCCTGAGGGTCCTTGCAAAAGAACATGTGTATGTGTGTCACTCTCGGCGTGTAATTTTTCCAACAAGAATGTTCATAGATCCATGAGGCTTTAAATCGAGTTTTACAGAAGGTTGAAAATTTCTGCTCTTGGCCCATGCTTCTTAACCGTTACATCTGCACACATTTACTGAAAGGATGATTCATCTTCAGCAGCTCTGGGGCAAGGCCCAAGGAGCCCTGGTAGCGTTTTGGAGGCGGCCTTGGGCTGCTAACTGCAACGTTGGTGGCTCAAATCCACCAGCTACTCTGAGGGGAAAAGATGAGGCAATCTGCCCCTGTAAAGATTTACAGGTTCCACCAGCTTGCGATGAGTTGGAATAGACTGGATGGAAGTGGGTTTGCTGAATAGGGGAAAGGCCTGGCTTAGCGCTCTCAGCCTTCAGCTGGGACTAAGAGTGTCTGTAAGCACTTGTATGATAACTGTTATGTCACTCTCTGTCCCTTTAAGTAGACTGTATGTTTCTGGACAGCTATTCTCTCACAGTCAGAACTAAGGGGAAAATAGCTTAGTGTTGGGCTAGATAGATGCTCTATAGATACTGGTGCATTCATGAGCCAGGTTAATATATCTGTATATCTCCATTGTCTTAGCTTCAAATTAGGCTTCTAGTTTGATAAATTTTTCAAGGCTCACTTTGCTGAGAGTCAGAGCAGAATCTCAGAACCCTTAAAATCTTCCAAAAATTTTTGACTCTCTTTCAATGTGTGTTCACTCAACATGTGGAATTCTATATCCATTAAATCATAGCACGGGGAATGCAGGCAATTGGAAGGAAGAGCCACTATATAAGGGCATTCTCTCTTTACTGAAGACCCCCCCCCCACCCATGTAAAACACCGGGCATCAAAGAAGCCAGGGAGAGCAAATCAGCAACCCTGGGCATTGCGAGTGGCAGGTTCTGAGCTCATACAGGAAAGGTGGAAAGCGAGAGTCTCTACAACAGTTCTAACCTCTCTAACGCTGCAACCCTTTAATACAGTTCCTCATGTTGTGGTGACCCCCAAGCATAAAATTATTTTCGTTCCTACTTCATCACTGTCATTTTGCTACTGTGATGAATGGGGCAACCCCTGTGAAGGGTCATTTGACTCCTAAAGGGGTTGCAACCCACAAGTTGAGAACCACTGCTCTCGAAGGTGAGATACACTGTAGGAAAGTGCAAAGGGGGCTTTAGAAGAAAACTTACCGCAAACAACCTGCCGCAAGCTATACAAAGGTTACTTGATTAGTCCTATGGAACTGTTTTTTAACAGCAGCTGACAATAAAGTAAATGAAAAAAAAGTTTTCCTTTATGCACAAGACATGTGTAGGGAATGTCTTTGTGTGAGCAAATGGAATTTTTCAGATGGTATTTTTATAAATGTCTACATACTATTTGTACTTATAAAAATATTGTAATGAAAGCCATTCATCCATATTTATAAAGATACTGTTATCGAAGTAAGCCAATAACATGCAATATCTCTCAATAAATTCATATAGAAAATCTACGCCTTCGTGCCAAATGGAACATATATTTTGAAAACCGAACCCCAAGTAAAACTCTCAGGAATCCAGAGTGAAATCCAGGTATCTGCCAAAGGCAACTTTGGGACGGTTGTGATTAGAAAAAACGGAAACAATGCCTGTGCTTATCTCCGTGAACTGTTTTGCTTGTAAAATGTCTAACATCACTTCAGCAGTTTCATACTTGACTTACACCCTTGTGGCCATTTGACCCTCCAACTATTATTTTCTTTGAGGCTTTGAACGCTCCACCCAAGTGTTTTGCCTTCCACAAGAGCTGTGCCAGTTTCCTTTTCACTTGACTGCTGTCAGCCCTGGTTCACCAGGTGGGCTTAACGTGCGTCCTCTGAAGGTTTCAAGCAGACTCGGGGGCGAAGCTGTGAGGACTGGATGCTGACAGCACGCTGGAGACCCCAAGTCCCCTGGGGTTGGTGGGGAAAGTGTCTTTGATTTGCCAGGGTTTCCATCCAGCTTTAGCATCCCGGCAGTGGCCGGGCCCGGGGGCGCCGGACTCCCAGCGTTCCAGCCCCTTCCCCGGGCCGCTTGTGCGGACTGGGACCTCAGAGCCGGAAAACACCGCCCTTTCCTGTCTGCTACTCAGTCCCTGGGCAGACGTCTAGAAGCGAAGACGGATTAAGAAAATTAACATTCATTAACCCGGTTCGCGCCCGGCCTCCGGGAAGAGGGGCGGGGCCCGCGGCTCCGGCTTCCGGCCTGACGGGCGGGCGCAGGTGTCGCAGCGGGTGGGGTTTGCGCTGCGGGGCCAGCAGCTGCCAGTCTCCGCCTCCGCGTGCTTCGGGGGCGGCCGCCACCCGCGAGCCTCAGCTGTGGGCACAGGTCTCGCGGAGGTCCTTTCGGGAGGGGAAGCGCGTCCCCTGCCCGGGGAAAACCTGCCGCGTCTGCCGTTCTCTGCGCACACGTACACGGGTGTCTGCAGGGCGCGCCATCCACTCTCCGGGTTTTGGCCGCAGCTGCGAAGGGAGCCAGCTCACAGCCGGGGCACCACCACCCTCAGGCCTCCACCGAGCCCGGCGGCCACCCGTCCGCGGACTGGCGGGGCCAGGTGGCCCTGCTTCCCCGCGCCGCCCTCCCGTCGCGCCGTTGTCCCGCCGGGCTTAGGGCGCCCTCCTGGCACCAGGCGAGGTGCGCGCAGAGCTTTAGTGCCGTGCTTCGGGGTGCGAGCGGAGGCCCTTTGTGCTTGGGCACAAGGGCGCCCACACCCTGAGGTGTCTCTTGGACGCGGGCACCGCGACCTTTCTTTGTGCCCAGGGAGCTCACTCTTGGAGGGCAGCCGCCTCCCCGAAGGGTGGCGCTGGGGAGGTAGCCATGGGAGCCCATTGTCCTCCGAAGGCC
>NW_022103907.1:11275447-11317561 GCF_000313985.2 Echinops telfairi | reverse complement strand
CGCGAGGCCAGCTGTGAGCAGTGGCCGCGTCGGGCCGACCCGGCCGGATCTGTCTGTGCGCAGCGGGCGAGCCGGCGAGCTGTCGGCGGGGCGTCGGCGCAGGGCTCCGGAGCCCCAGCTGGGATCCCCAGGACCTGGTGAGTTGTTGCCAACCCCTGTCTGCCTGTCTGCATGTGTGTCTGTCCGTCCGTGGCTGCTTCCGAACTGGGCTTGGAAACGAATGGGGAGCGGGGATACAGAGGGAGGGCATGGCCTTCCCAGCTGATGTCCGGGTACCCGCAGGGGTCCGGACAGCACCCCCCAGGTTGTACCATTCCGCCATTCGTGCCCACCACTTTTCAGGGTGGAGCTGCGTGCCTACACCGCACCCTCTCGGAGCTGTGGACAGAGCCATTTCTGGGCACATTGTAGCATTTTTCCATCTGAGAAAAAGCCACACATGGCTGCCGCGCCCCTCTGTTGGAGGATTGGCACCAGGCAGAACTGCACACGGGTGCACCCATCTGCGAGGCAGTACCCGCCCGAAGTCCTCTCCACTCAGATGAGAGACCTGCAGATGATTTTTTAAAATGTGGTTTTTGAACAGCTGACGCGTTTTCAATGTGTTTTTTTTCTCCCTTTTTCCCCATCTTCTAATCTGTCTCATTGAAACTAAGAATCTTGACACAGGCAAGTATCAGCCACGTGAGGATGAATGGATCTGGCCAGTCATTTTCCTCTTAAGAATTAGGATTCTCCACCCCCCTCCCGACTTGGGGAGGCATGTGTTTCATCTTATAAATAGAAAGTAGCATCGTTTTTGGCAGGACCTCCTTTATACTGTACAGTCTAGGAGAGGTCAGTTTAAAAATAAATATGCACTTGAATGTTACATTACGGAGAGCCAGGCTGTGGCTGAGAGGAGCCGCATAGACAGCAGCATCAAAGCCCGGAGCGCAGCTGTGTTGAAAGGAGTAAAAGCTCCAGAGTGCAGCCCGGGCTGACAGTCAAGTAATTACATTTTGTTTAAAAAAAAAAAAAAAGAAAGAAGTGCATGAATTAAAATGAGGCCGGGAATAGCAATGACAGGGCGGCATTGCAACAGTTTTGATGTATTTGGGGGAGTGGAGGGTATAGGGGAACGGGAGGGAGTCCCTGGGAAGGAGGAGGATTCTGATGAATGTGTTAAAGAGAGAACACAAGGATTCCTTCCCCCCAGCTTTTAGGCCTTTCAATATCTGAAGAGTTTCTCTGGGGTGCTGCCTTTAAACAGCAGAAAAAGTGGCCAGGCAGAGGATGTCTGTATTTGAATAGCAAAGTCAGCTTCCTGGATTTCCCCTTAATATGAAAGAAAGACAAAAGGCTTACCAGGAAGCTGGCTAGCAAACAGTTAATAGAACACTACCTGATATCCCAACTGGTATCCCTGAAATGACCTAAAAGAATCATACACCATTCTAACTTATGCCACTTTCCCCTTCTGGATCGTTCCAGAGGTCTCTTTGATACTCTCGGTAATTTTTACGAACTCTTAATAACAATTATGAATCAGAACCGATGGCCAGGGGTTTAGGTGGTGCATTTTTGTTAGCAGTTAAACGCAGACAGCACAGGGTAGGCGTGCAGCACAAACTCCTCAACATTTCAGCATCGAGAGTTGACTTGGGGCCCTTGTGAAGTGTTTAGCATTGTCACATGGAAAATAGAGGGCCAAGACGTTATGTGTATTCAAGGAATGGTTGAAATTTATCCATGAAATCTCCCAGAGCATGTAGATTTCTCAACAGGCCTCACCCATTGACTAAATGTTCAGTATCAGCCTTTGGGCGCCCAGATAAGGGCCCTGGAGGAGAAATGTGGAAGCACTGGGTGGGGGGATCCACAGCAGTTTCTGTTTTCCAGCGGTGTCGTCTGCTGCAGATTTACATGATTAATCCCATAAATGGGAACCATGATACTGTGGCTGTGGCAGCAGCTACAGACATGGGGCAAGATGAATGCCCCCTTCCCTCACAATCCGAGTGGTGAAACCCTGTTTTGTGTCTCAGTGGCATGTGGAAAGGCGGTGACAAGAGTAATAGTGCTGCCCCCCTCTCCCTCGGCTTGTGCCTTTTATTGTGAATTTTAAATGTGGCGCAAGATGAGTAAGTACAAAGCCATAAAGATTACCGCCGAGTGTTCACATGAGCTCGCTTGCTCTATCTGCTCTCCAGCATTTCCTTTCATGTGGCATTTTGTTTTATGTCCAACATGTTCACGAGGGCTGCCCTCTTCCACGTATAAAACTGGTGGTATTCAACAGCGTCGGGGATCAAGTTGCTTTAACCTATATCACCCAAGGATTTTTACCAGGCCATAAATTTTTCACTCGCTCTCTGCCCATTAGGGTCCCAGTCGTAGCACTGATCCAGTAGGTGGAATACTATTCAAACCCTGAAGAAGTCACCAGGAAGCCCACTCTGGGTTTTTTTTTTCAGTTGTTAAAATTCTTACTTTGAGTCTGATTTCATTTAGGCCCTGCCTAGGTTCTTTCTGGCCAGAATCCAACAGGCCTCTTTTTCTTTTCATTGATTGACTGAAAAAGAACATCTATTTCTAATGCAGCATATTTGCCAGAGAACAAGGGTAGCCATTCGAACCTTCAGCTGGCTGCCCCATCCCCTTTAGCAAGCACTGTAGCTTCAGTCCTGATACACCCCCCTGGTGATGACTAGATACAAAAGGTACATTCCTGGTTGGACCCTGTTCTGTGAGTCAGCGGCTCTTCTCAACCTTTACTAGGTTGAGATTTTTTGTGGGGTTTTTTGAACAAAATTTTTTGAAGGAGGAACTGTTACTACCTCCATTTTACAGATGTGAAAACTGAGGGTGAAGTCCAGTTATATAACTGCCAACATCACACAGTAAGAAACACCCAAGCATACATGAATAATTTAACAACCTGGTCCGTACATATAAGATGACGCTTCAAAAGAAATTCATGGGAAAATTCCCTTATCTTTTCATTCCTTTTTCCTCGCACATTTTGAAGCCCCCTCCTATAAGAGACTGATGGTACCTGAAAGTAGGCCGCTCTCTGGGAAAGGGCATGGGAAAGAGCCCAGATTCAAATGCCTGCCTGCGGGGGCGGGGCTCATGTCTCTTCCCCTCTGAGGCTTGTATTTGACACAGACAAGTGTCAGACTTGTGAGCAGGGATGAATCTGGCCTTTTGTTTGTGACTTTGGGCAAATTACTTGACCTGTTTTTTTCTCCCAGTTTATCCACTATAAAATAGGGATGGTACTATCACGATTGAGTGGGTGAAGCATAAATACGAAGCTCAGATAACGAGCCTGTCCCAGAGCAGACATAATGTTGCCTGAGTTAACGATTGTTGCCTAACACGGGGGTCTATCATTTGATCCTTACAACTATGCTTGGAGGTTGATGGTATTGTTTTTATTTACCAGGTGAGAACTCAAGTTCAGAAAGGATTAGTAACGTGGCCATAGTCACACAGCTAAGTAAGTAATAGAATCAGCGTGTGAATTAAGATCTTTTTGACCTTGTATTAAATGCCACACCACCCCTTTTGGGTAAAATAAGGCAGGGATGTTGTTAAATCTGAATCTCTAGCTTTTGGCCTCTGGCAAGGAACTCATTTCTTACCACTGCTGTTGTGTCTATGCAGGGTCTTGGGATCCCACAGGGTTTCCAAGGCTATAAACCTTAGAGAGAGCAGACTTTTCTGTTAGTAGCAGAGGGCTTCCACCACCAGGGCTCACAGCAGCACACACCGAAGGGCAATGACAGTGATCGCCCGCCTCGGGAATACACCTGAATTCGTTTCTTCTTCAAGGGAGATCATGAACATTCCTTCATGTGAGGCAACGGCCTTCTCCGGCAGTGGACCATGCGTCCACCTGCCCGACTTAAAACAATGGAGTCCTTATTTCAAACCCTGCGTTCAGACGTTTCTGAGGTACAAATGAGGGGCTCTGGACTGAGAAAAGCTGTACCACAGCCAGGAACATGGAACTGCAGCGTCAGGTGAAGCGGGGCCCTGGTGGGAACTCTCTCCTTGCCTCCAGAAGCCCTAGAGCAGCGGTTCTCAACCTGTGGGTTGCGACCCCTTTGGGAGTTGAACGACCGTTTTACAGGGGTCACCTAACACCTATTTCCGATGGTCTTAGGAACCTCTATCTGTCTGCAGAGGGGTCCGCCCACATGCAGACACGCCCACATGCGAGAACCCAGCATGAAAACTGTTACTCATGCTACACCATGCTTCAAGACAAAGTTTCATTTATTTGTCATTAGAAATAAATATTTCACAATATATAATTATATATTATTTTTGATGAATCACTATCTTTAATTATGTTCAATTTGTAACAATGAAAATACATCCTGCCTATCAGATGTTTACATTATGATTCATACCAGTAGCACAATTACAGTATGAAGTAGCAATAAAACTAACTTCATGGTTGGGGGGTCACCACAGCACGAGGCACTGTATTAAAGGGTCGCAGCATTAGGGAGGTTGAGAACCACTGCCCGAGAGCGTCATGGGATGCAGGGTCCAGTAACCAAGTCTGGGGAGTTGCCTCCTTGAGACCAGGAGTTACACTGACAATGCCAGGTCCATCTGTTGAGTAAATAAACAAACCAATAAGACTTGTTGCCCCTCCTCGAGCTTCAGAGTAGAGCTGCACTCCCTGGGGTGGTCTTGTTTTAACTCCCATGAAAGCAACTCTCTAGGACAGTTAGTCAAGCACAGAGTGTGCCAGTCCAGGGACCTGTCATTGCTTCCATGCCTGGCACTTGAATCCATGGCAGCCCTGTGTCTCAGAAAGGCACTGTGCTCCATAGGCTTTTCAGTGGCTGGCACTTTTTAATTGTTCTTTTGTTTCCTCAAGTAGATCGCCAGGCCTTTCTTTCAAGGTCTCTCTAGGTAGACTTGAATATCCAACTTTACACTTCGTAGCCGAGCCCATTAACTGTGTATACCACCCAGAGACTCTGCCTGGTAGGTTCAAAATGCTGACTTTTCAGCTAGCAGCCCTATGAGTAACCAACCCACTGCCTCTGCAGAGCGTCTGGCCTTGCGCTCAGTATTTATTCAATGCATATTTGGTAAGATTTTGCTCTAAGATGAGCTACAAAGGAAGTTCTGCAAGTAAGTGGAGCAGGACAACACTGACTCTTCCATGGCGGAAGTCAGGGCCCCATTCCAGTCCCGCTCATGTCTGAGCCCCACGAGATAAGCTTCTGGTGGGAAAGATAGAGTGAGGAGACCTTGGAAACCTAGAGGGGGCCTCGGCTCACCCGAGCTGCATTCCCTGCCTTTGATGCTGTGAGTGTGTGCTAAGTTGTAGGTGTCTGCTCAGATCACTGTGCTCGGACACAAGCAGGGGTTCCACCAAGGACCACCTGCAATTACCCGCCTTGCCTTGTTTCCAAGGGTAAGAGTATTGGAACTGTCCGATTCCATTTGGAATTCTCACTGTGCTGCCCCTCTCTTTTTAAAAGTTACAAAACCAGACCGCTGCCTGCAACCAGAACGGCTAATTTGAGGACCCAAATAGTTCTACAGCAATAGTCGAATGTATTTCTTTACTTTAAAAAAATAAAAATCACCTTCCTGTTATTGATATCCAAGGAGGCGTCAAAGAGTTTGTGAAATAATTCCACTTCCAGCCCTGTTTTCCCAAGAACTTTTGGATGGCCCTTGCTATTCCCTTCAGCCACGCCATGCTTCAGCGGAAATCAGTGATGAACTGAGTCCAACATTAAGGTGTCAGTTGGTAAACTCTAGCCCTGTAATTTTATAAATATGAATCAGCACTGACAGTAAAATGTGTACTATTTCTCAATAGCCAGCAAATGGTTTGCAAGCTTGATGAGTTCCCAGCTAGAGTTTTCATGGTAGTGATTGATTGCTAAGGTCGTGAGTCAGGGGCAGAATTCTCTGGACGCCCAAGTCTGAAATACAATTTGGAAAAAGACCCATTTTCAGTGAATTATGTTTTAAGGTTTTACTTCCATATTCGGAAACGTTTCTGCTCGCCTCTTGGCCTCTGGTTCTTGGTTAAACGACATTGCGGAGGTCACACACCTGCAGCTTCCTAGCGCGTGCAGCGCTGCCCCGTGCACGGTGACACGTGAGTAATACCAGGAAAGCATTCTGTGGAAAACTGAAGTTTCCAGGCAAGACCTTCCAGAGCCTTTCATATGCCAGTGTGTACGCGAGTCTCCTCTGAGGGACAGCGTCCAGTGTCTCGGCGAATGTAGCCCACAGAGCGGCTGGCAGGATTAGACAGGCAGGAAAAGCAGCCAGAAGACAGCCACACACTACAGTGTGCCCTCTGGGGCTGGCGGAGCCCAAGGATGCCCCAGAAAAACCACAGGCTATATAGGAATAGACCCACAGAACGCACCAGAAATGCGACAGACACCTGGTCGCTCTGCTGCTTGATCACGTTTGGAGAATTAAGACGTAGGAGGTGCTGCAGAAAGCGTAGGTTCCATCCCTAGCTGTTTCCCGGTGTGTGGCGGATGAGGCATTTAATGCTAAATGATTGTAGAGAGTATCTAGCTGTCGAATCCAGGGAGCAGGGATCAGAGGCACCTATGGGCAGTAGCTGACGTGCCACTAGTAATGTAAAACCCAAGGTTGGAAAACAGACCGTGCGAACCTCTGGCCGAGCAGCCTGAGCAAGCATAGAAAGCCAGGGCACATCAAAGTCGGGCCGATATTTGGACAGCTTACATGTTTGGGCATCCATCATGTTCTGGCGACATCCTAGAAGGTTGTATTTGCAGACATGTTAGGCCGCTAGTAGGTTACTGCTGTGTGTTCATGGAAAGGTCTGTCTGGTCAAACAGACAGAATCATTTAGACTCCACACATGGTTATACAAGGAGAGACATTCTGTGGGGAGCATGGCTTTGCTATTTTGGAATGTCCGAGGGGCATCAAAAAGTTCAAGGAGACAGGGACGTGAATCAGAAGGGACTTCCCCAAACTTTTTAAAGCCCCTTCATACTTGATTCATGATTAGCTTTTAGCTTTCTTGGCCGAGGGTCAGTGCAGGCTTTCAAACATTGATGGTAAACACAGCAGGAGACAGGCTCTAAGCCTTTGACCGCCCATCATGAGGCAGAGCTCTGGCTTTCCGTGGGTGGCCACCATAGTGTGTGGGATTGGAGAAGCTAGCTCCCGGCTTCAGGCTACCGTCATATTTTGTTCCTCTCTTTATTCGGAAGTAGGTCCATGGCGTTTGGCCCCTTCTCCAGGTGTAGCCCTTTGCTGTTCTGTTGTTAGGTGCCATCTCTAGTTGGCTTCCGTTCATAGTCACCCTACCCACTGCAGAACGCCACGCTGCCTATTCTTGTGTTTCCAGGGGCCACTAACCACAAGATCGGCAGTTCCACACCACCAGCAGCCCCTCAGGAGGAAGATAAGACTATCTTCCTGTAAAGATTTACAGCCTCTGAAACGATAGGGGCATTCAACTCTGGCTTATAAGGCCGCTATGAGTTAGAGTCCACTCTATGACTTTGAGTGGGTTGCAGTCACTAGGTCAATCAGTCCCATTGAAGGTCATCTTTTTGTTGACATGCCCAAATAAGGAAGAGGAAGTCTTTTCTTTTAGGAAGCATGTGAATTACTGCATTCAAATGGTTGTTTATGGTTCTGGGTGGCTGTTTATTTAGACCGCCTAGTCCCTGAGGATGGGGACTGAGCCTAGATTATTTTTGTTTGATAAGACTTCATGAAAAAAGTGGCCCATCGTGTCCGAGCCAGACACGAGGCATCCGTTCTCACTTTAGGGTGGCACACTCTTCTCAGTTGTCTGAAAAGAGTAGAGGCTGTGTTTCCTGGAGCCCGCCTTGGCCTCTCGCTTGAGCCACCATGAATGTATGGCCCCTCGTCATGTATGTATGTCTTTACCATCTGTCTCTGCAGAATGTAAGCTCCTTGGAAGTATTGTTGGTATAACCTCAGTTCCCAGGATAGTGCCTTCCGTCTATATCCCTGGAATGAAAACAGCAGTGACCAGTTGGGGACAGGGCATGTGATGGTGATCTTTCGGAAGCCTGCCTTTCATGAAGTGAAGCCTTTGAAGCCACATGCCTTACTTAGCACCAAATTTGAAACAGGTTTCTTGCTCTCAGATGAGTCCCCAATGGCATGTCTTCCAGAATAATGTTGGTGTTTGCCTTTTTGGGTGTAATTCCTCCCTGAAGGGTGATTGGGTTCTGTGGAATCCTTGTGAAGAGGCTCATCAGCAGTGGCTCAGGGAGGAAAAGAGAGGCTTCACTTGCAACCCCCCCACTGCTGACAGGGCCTGTGCCGAGTGGATGGAGTGACCAGGGGCTTCTCACATAGATCCCCTTTCTTCCTCAGATGGGGAAGTTGACATTTGGTACCTGAACCCTTGGGAACTCCTCAGACTAAATGCCAGTTTGGATGTCCCAATCCTGAGGTCTAAAAGAAATGGGAAGGACCGTCCCCCGGTCCTTTACAGCCTCTCTAGTTTCTCATCTATAAGCCCACTGCCGTGAGCCAACCCACGAGGAAGATTAGAGCTGGCACCATAGGGTTTGTGAGGCTGGAGATCTTTATAGAAGCAAACAGCCTCATCTTTCTCCCACAGAAGGGCTGGTGGATCCAAACCACTTACCTTTGGGAAGAAACCCAGTGCCTTGCCCACTCTGCCACCCGGGCCCCCTGGTTTCTTATGGCTCAAGGGGTTTTTGCTTTTTTCATTTTTTTGCAATAAATGATAATAATTACTGCTCCCTTTACTTATGGGCTCCATTGACCAAATGACTTGGAAAGGGAAACACTTACTACTGGCTCTGTAACTAACCTGAGATCCAGAGGGCGCTTCATGGTGGCAGTGATAAACTGAGAGCCAAGGTTATAGGCGATTTTACTCCAAACACAGAACTTCCTGTTTATGCTTATTCCGTGTGTTCCTGTGGATTTCATCCTGCCCTGACTTCTAGTCAGTTTCTCAATAAGATTCTTTAGATACTTGCTTTAAGATCAAGGCCCAATAAAGTATCTGTCAGGGTGGCCCTAAGCAACCTATCAGAAGACCAGTAACTCAGAGCTGCTGAGCGAAAGCTTAATGGTGCTGCCCCATCACCAAGCTGAGGTTCTTCCTCCTCCCCAGCCCCTTTGACGTAGAAGCAGAATATCAGAGATGATCATTTATCCCATTGGCCTCCACACCTTTTCTCATACTAATAAAACAAAATGAAATTTAGATGCAATTAAATTTAAATGGCTTGTGTTCTGCCCCATTCCCCACCCCAAATTTTTTTTTCCATAAGATAGGGTAGGTTAGGAAGTTTGGGGGAAGTTTAGACTGTTTGCATTGTTTTCTGTATTTAGACTACTATTAAAAACACACCTATTATTATGGATAAAGTGATATCCCCTCCCAAAAGTTGTGTGGAATCCAGTCCCTTACACCTGTAAAGATGACTCTGTTTGGAAATACATATTTTATTCATTATGTTAATGCAGCCATAGAGGGAGAGGGAAAAGAAGACACACACAAGGAGAAGAGAGCGTGTTAGGACCCCTCTACAAGCACAGGAAAGCCCCAGGGCTGCCTACAAGGAAGACCCTCCTCTAAAGCCCAGATCCTCTCATGGACTTTCAGTTCCCGTCTTGGAGACAATACATTTTTGTTCGTTTAAGCCAGGACCTACTTGTAGGTTCTGTTATAGCAGCTCTAGGGATCGAAGACACCGCTGCAAGAAATCATTAAAACAGCACTGATGACCATGATTTCCAAACTCGGGAGTCCCATTTGCTCTCAAGAACGGAAGCTGAAGGCACCTGCGTGTATATGGGAAGTTAGCCCGTGCTCTGACCCCACTCCCCCAAACCAACTAAACCCACTCACTGTCATGGCGTCAATTCTGACTTATGGTGACCCTACATATGACAGGGTAGAAGTGCCCCTCTGGGTTTCTGAGACTAATGCTTTCCAGGAGTATAAAGTTTTGCCTTTCTCCCAAAGAAAAGGTGGTGATTTCAAACTACTGACCTTGCAGTTAGCCGCCCAACTCGCAACCCACTTAGGCCACCAAGGCACCCCTTCTGATCCCACAGGTGCCAGGAATCTGTAGCCCCATTTGCAACTGTGTTACTGATGGCTCCCCCAGACAGCATTTAAAGAAATGGCTGTTTTGGTCATTAGAGAGTCTGGGCAGGCTTGCAAGAGTTAAGGACAACAGAGCCAAATACTCATGAATACAATCCTTCAATAGTGATGAACTATAAGTAGATACTTGGGTAAACATGCAGGCTGAACAGGTGTAGGAGGGGGAGTAGGTGAATGCATACACACACAGGCAGGGAACATACTCAGCCCAACTTCATAGACATAACCAAACATTTTGAGGGAAAGAGTCCCTGGGCCTACAGGATCAGAACCATAGTGTCAGGTATAAGTTCATAAAGACAGTGTTTTATGCCTGTCTTCGGTGAGTGGCGAGTGGAGTATTTATTAAAAGCTGTGAGAAGCCAGCTAAGGTGCAACTATTGGTCTTTTCCTCATCCAGAGGAGAGAAGAGTGAAAAAAATCAAGACAAGAAAACAATTAGGACCAAACTAACACCAGTCTCCACAACCCTAAGAGCAGAAAAACTAGATGGTACCCAGCTAGTACTCCCAATTGCTCTGAAAAGGATCGTCTTAGAAGGGACTGGATGGAGTGGGATAGAGCTCAGTCATAAGCAAGAACAGGACTTACTAGTCAGATAGAGACGAGGAAACCCCCAAGACTCTCGCCCTTGTTCACCCTTCAGGTCTGGAACTGATCTGTCTCCATATTAGAATAATGACCTACTTAAGATCAAAAGGGCAGCATTGACCCAAGGATAAAGTACAGGGGGCTTAGAAAAGGAGGAGGAATGGAAACCGGAAGCATAGGAAATGGGATAAGTCATGGAACCTTGAAGGGGTTGCAGTGGATGAGTTGAAACAAATACATGCATTACTGTATATAAAACTGATGATCTGCTTTGTAAATCTTGACCTAATCCACAACAAAATGTTTAATTAAAATATATTGTGGTAAAGTTTAATTTTATATGTGTGTGTGTATATATATATATAATTATATAATTATATGGTCCTAGAATGTCTATTGTAGCCCCTTGAGCTTCCCATATACATCTTGGACGAACTTGAGTCCCACCTAACCCATTTCCTTTTGAAGAAAGGTCAAGAGAGCAGGCTTATTGTTTCTCTAGGACCCCCACCCTTAAGTGTGACTTAAATATAATTAGCAAGTCTGCATTCTGGGAATGTATTGTCACTTCTTTCTGGAGACCTGCCACACTCTGTGACCTGTTTGCACATTGCAGTCATGGGCAGAAGTCATTTCTCTTTCAAGCAGTAGGTCCACAAGTTTTCATGTCCTTAATCCTAAAGATCCGTATGAGCCTATAGAATTACTGTGGCTTACATTGATGCGCTGCTAAATTCTTACTCTGCATGGCTACAGAAAGGTTAAAATGACTTACAGGTCGGAAGAGAGCCCTTCACATAAAAAGGCCCTATAGCTCCTTGTTAAATGTTTTGATCTCCTTCCCACCCCACAAGAACAACAACAACAACAAGCAGCAAAAACCCCACTGCCATCAAATCACTGCTGACTCATAGCAACCCTGCCTTCGACAGAGCAGAACTACTTCCCTGAGTTTCTGGGATTATTACTGCTTATGGGAGTAGAAAGCCCCATCTTTTGTCCACAGAGTAGCTAGTGGCTTTGAACTGCTGACCTTTTGGATCTTAGCCCAACACTTAGTCACTGCAGCACCAAGGTTCCTTCCAATCCCCATCCCCACCCCACCCCAAACCCCCAGAAGTCATAGAAAGACTCCAACCTGAATTGTCAACAGGTAGAGTTGAAGAAGAAGCAGTCTCCTTCAATATCCTTCATTTACTCAACAAATGTTTATTTAGCATCTACTCGCAATAAGGTAAGCAGCCCTGGTGGCAGTGAGGGACACATTGGGTGGCTACCTGAAGGGTCAGCCGTTTGAACCTACCAGCTGTTCCCCCGGAGAAAGATGAAGTTTTCTGCTCTCATTAAAGATTTACAGCCTTGGAAACCCTCAGGAGCAGTTCTGTCCTATCCTATAAGACTCACTATGAGTCAGAGCCGACTCGATGGGAATGAATTAATGAATAGAAAGAGGTCTTTTTCCTCAGAAGGCTGTGTGGTTGGTCTGTGGGCATGCCGAAGGATCCCTGGTGGCACAGTAGTTAAGCACTTGGCTGCTAACCAAAATGTTGGCAGTTCGAACCCACTATCTGCTCCACAGGAGCAGTCTGCTTCTGTAAAGATTTACCACCTTGGAAACCCTGTGGGGCAGGGTAACACTGGGCTATGGGGCTGCTATGAATTTGAAATGGTTCCAGAGCAACTAGTTGGTGCTTTGGGGTTTAGAGGATCTTGGCAGACACCAAGCTTGAGTCAGCCTGAGAAGGCAGGGACCTGGGAAATAGGCAGCACCTGGTTGAAGGATTGCATCAATGAGCAGACAAGGGGGAGGCGAGGTAGCAAACGCCTGTGCAAGGGTGTCAAAAAGCCATAGCCAAGGTTAGGAGGCCTTAGGGAACTAGCCAGAGATATTGCTGCAGGGATGGGACTAGATTGCTAAAGCAATCTGCCTTATCTCCAATGGCAACCTGCCATTGTAAGGTTCTGAGTGGGACAAGATTATCTGAGCCTTGTAGATGACTCACTCAGGTAAGATAAAGTATAGGGAGGAGCTGCAGACTTGAGGCAGAAGGAGTGGTGAGGAGGAGGAAAATGCCTTTGGAGAGAGCCCAAGTGGGCTAGGGGCTAGATGGAGCCAGTGGGCATGAATAGGAAGAGAGAAGCAGGGAGATAGGATGTTATGGAGAATGAGTCAGGGGAAGGAAAGAATTCCCCTGGGGTCGTACTGAGTATGATGGGCCTGATGAAGAAGCAGAGGCCATGGGGAGGAAAGCCTGGTGCCTCGCAAACTATCCCTGTAGGACTTGTTGTTAGACCCCATCAAGTCAGCTCAGACTTATGCATAATGGAGGGAAACTGCCTGGTGGTCTTGCGCCAGCCTCACGTCGTTCCTGGGCTTGAGCCCGTTGTTGCAGCCAGTGTCTGTCCATCTCCTTGAGATCCTTCCTCTTTTTCACTGTCTCTCTACTTCACCAAACACCCCCTTCTCCAGAGACAGGGCTCTCCTGGCAGCAGGTTTAAAGTCTGTGAGATGAAGTCCCGCCACCCTGGCCTCTCAGGAGCAGTCTGTCTGTACTTCCCAAAGGACTAGTGTTCTGTTTTTCCTGTTTTCCTTTCGGGTTACAAGTATGCGACTTGGCCACACAGGAGTCTGACGACTCCAAACTCATTTACGACTCCTTGAGTGAAATGACTGTCAGGGAAACGCCAAATGGTGACGACTCCAAACTCATTTACGACTCCTTGAGTGAAATGACTGTCAGGGAAACGCCAAATGGCTTTAGGACAGCCGTTCTCAACCTGTGGGTCATGACCCCTTTGGGGTTGAACAACCCTTTTACAGGAGTCATTGATTCATAACAGTAGCAAAATGACCGTGATGAAGTAGCAACGAAAATAATTTTATGTTTCGGGGTCACCACAACATGAGGAACTGTATGAAAGGGCGGCGGCATGAGGAAGGTTGAGAACCACTGCTAAAGAAAGTTCTGAACACGTCATTTCCATTTTAGCACGGACTGGCCCTGGTCCACGGACCACACTTTGAGCTGGACTGGTCTAGACGCTGCCCCTGTGTGGGCTTGCAGCTGCTGACTTAGAAGGTCTCATTAGCGGTGGTAGCTGGCGCTCGGGGGGAGGCTGTGTTCACAGGGGGCTTGCTGAGGGTTGTGGGATGGGCCGCATGATCCCTGTCCTGGTGCTGAGAGCACAAGAGAAGCCATTCTGCAGAATGAGAGTCTACACTACTGACGTGTGGGGAGTGCAAACATTTAAGCTCTCGAAAACTAGCCTGATGTTTGGCCGTTCAAACCCACCCCGCTGCTCGACCGGAGAAAGGAGTGACCATCCGCGTCTGCAAGATGATCTCCAAGTTGATCTCGGAGAACTTTGGACGGGTTCACTCCCCTGTCACACACGGTGAGACGCGGCAAGTGCAAACCCACAAACACAGGAGGATCCCGGGGGTGGGCAGAGTGCTAACTACAAGGTCTAGTTGAAACTCACGAGTCAGTCGGCCGGACATAGATGTGACTCTCTGCTCCTGCATGGGTTTACTGCCTCGGAAATGCACACGGGACACTGCCACTATGTCCAGGGGTCACGATGAGCTGCAGGCAATGAGATGGCAGTGGGTTCATTCAGTACCAGCAGCTTCTCTGTTGTGGCGGACCACCCTGTGCATTGAACACCACCCTGGCCTCTGCCCGCCACCATCCTGAGTCACAGCCATCAATGTGTCCCCAGACGTGGAACCACTGCGCCGTCGACACCAAATACATGCATAGCTATGGGTGTGCCCGGGACATTTTATTTACCAAAACAGGCAGCGCGTCAGCTCTGGCACACTGACATTTGCAGACCGTTGAGCTGAGCTGAGGGAAAATGAAAAGACCCAACAAAACGTGAGGGTCTCTGGTGTTCACAGGCCAACAGGAGGCCCTGTCGCTGGCCCAGCAGGAGGAGCAGACTGGTCAGCAGGACTTCTCGTTGGTGGCACTTTTGCGTATTCTTTGGAGTTTACCACACACCTGGCGAGTAAACATCAAAGCAGAAGGCAGGAAAATAACAGCATTTAAGCTATAAATGCTGCATGAACCCAAAGTAGCCGTAAGCCTGGAGTGCATGAGGTAAGTTAGACTTCCTCCAGGAAGGAAGTGAGCTAAGCCCAGGTCGGGGAGGATGTTAGGAGTGGTAAGACACTGGGAGGACACTGCACGTAAGGGACACCGAGTTCTTCGTTTCGGAGAGTTGCCAGGGAAGCGAGTGTCCGTTGGCCTCCGGGGAAGGCACTATTGCCCCAGTGAAAGCAGCGAGGTTTTGCGTGACCCCATGCTAGCGCTTCCTTTGGGAAAATAATTCACAGCGTGTACCGCTATTTTCTAAACAGGATATGAGTTTCTCTCCTTGAGGCTGAGAGGAATTTCATGATGTTAAAATCATAGTCCTTTGCCTCTTTTGATGTTAAACCATGAAGTCAAATTCTTCTTGAGATTCTTTCCATTGCAAACCCTACTCAGTCCAAGTAGGCAGGCCTGGTGTCTAGGATCAAGCTACTTCCTCTCTGACAGGTGAGTGGTTAGCACCTCTGCTCTCCTGGGACCACAAAGTGCATCTTGCTCCCTGGTGTTGGCAGGCATCAAGAGATAGAGCCAGCTGTTGGCACTCTCCTGTGTTTCAGTAGGCAGTGGTTGACTGGTGTCGGCAAAGACCGAAATTCCAGCTCTTCCACATTGGGATTGACCTGTTGTCTCAGCGATGTGTTGTGAACATTAAGTCAGTGGTTAACCTACCTAGTCACAGAAAGCACTGAGATGCTCCTCACTCTTTCTGTTTACTTCAATCCTGTCTCATTCGCCTAACAGATAACTCCCTCCAAAATAGGGTTATAACCACAAGTCTGAGGTTAGAAGTTACAGCACATCACCAAATGGGAAGAGGTGCTGCATTAAGTAATCAGCTGCATTGCAGCATCACTGCGCCAGCTTTGTAGGGTCACTGCGAGTCAGAATCAGCTTCAGGACAGTGGAGGATGCTCAAGCCTGCTAGCCTGGACCATTCGGTGCTCCTACAACTCAAAATGGTTTCTAACCCCAAACTGATGGAAGACTTATGTACTTTACATCACTCAAGGGGGAAAAGAAAACTTTACCGCCATGAAGTAGATCCCATGTCCTAGCGACCGTGTGGGACAAAGTAGGACTACCCATGTGGTTTTCCAAGGCTGTAAATCTTTACAGAAGCAAAAGCCTCATCTTTTACTGCGGATCCATTAGTTTCCTAAGTGCACGGGCAGATTCACTGTATGGCTTTCTGACCTGCCGGTTCTCTCCCCCAACCAGAAAGCAGGAACGTTCTCTCCCCCAACCAGAAAGCAGGAACGGGTACTTGTGACCAGCCCTGAGGCCGAGTCTCATGTAAATGAGCCAGACATCTTGAGAGTCTGCAGCACCCCACCACCACCACTACCAGGGATGGGGTGCATGTTTGATCCTCCCCAGTAACTCATGTTTACAGGGGAAAGGCCATGACAGGCTCTCGTCGTAAGTGGTGACTTGGTACTGTGTGAAGTGACTGTTCTGTCGTTTTCTTTTGCTTCTTAAGAATCTTTGAGATGGGACAAGTAGATCACATAAATAAATGTACTGCAAGTAGTCTACTCACGTGAGCAGCGAGTCTCCCCGATGGTATTTGTGGGTCTCTGTGTACTCGGGGTTGTAAATGGAAAATAAAGGCCCGTGCTAGCTGACTCATAAAAGAAAAGTGCACTTGTAAAGCACGGCAGAAGCTGTGTGTCATAGACGTTCTGAGGGGGATCATAAGACACAACCAGCGCCTCTTGGCACTGCGTGTTGCTGACAGCGGGCTGCTGGGCCCAGGCTTGTGAGGTTGGCCCTTGTTGCAGCATGTAGCTAGCTGCATCCACAGCTTAGACAGTGGGGAAAGAGGATCCAAATCTAAAAATGAAAAGGCATTTTCTTATCTTCCCAAATGCGGGGAAGAAGATAGACTGGGAAGATGAAAAGTATCCCTTCAGGGTGCTGTCTACTGGGTGTTCTCTGGTGGCACCTCTTTCTGTCCTGGACTGTCGTTGAAGGTCTGTGTTGGATTCTTAGTACTGTGGGTTGATCTTTTTTCACATTCCTGTTTGACCTGGGGAATGGCTGCTCCCGAGGTTTGCAAGCTGGTTGACAGGAGCACCTCTCTGACATCCCTCTACTGTAGTGTTTCTGAAACCGCAGGCTGGGTTGTCATATCTGTTAGCGTTTAGAGCGCTGTCGTCTTCAGAAAAGTGCAGTCCTGAGAATCCAATAGCGGTGTCCACCAGTTTGGGACGAGGACATAACTCATTCTTATCTGAATACATGTGATTTTCTGTGCCACGTTCCTTTCATGTGGCTGATGAAAATCACTACCTTGTCAAATATAAAAAGGGGGTGGTCTGCGCATTCTGTAGGTGAAAGTGGCATGGAGTTGGGAGGCACTGAGCAGTGGCTGGGGCCCTGAGGGAGGGCCTCTCCAGTGGGTCTCAGAGTGATGGCAGCCTCTCCCCATGCTCACGGGTTCTCCTGGTGCCCTCCACCGGATTTGGGTGAATCCTGGATTTTTCACTGTGGTGACTGGAGAGTACAGTTGGCACATAGCACTCGACAGCTAGCCTGGAGGTTCCAATTCCCCGAGTGGTACTGCCGAAGAAAGTCCTGGCAGTCCTCCACCTTGTGCCCTCACCAAAAACAAAACAAAAAATCCACTCTCATCAAGCCCATTCTGTCTCATAATGACCTTATTTAGGGTTTCCAACCTGTCATCTGTATGGGAGCAGACCGGCTCATCTTTCTCCCTCAGCACTGAGTGGTTTGAACCCACAGCACCACCTAAGAGCCCCTTATAGAACAGTTGTCCACATGAGATCACTGTGAGTCCAGTCAATGCAAGAACAACATGTTTGCCTCTTTGAGGGCTTTATTGAGTGGGGGGGTGGGGGGAGGAGGTCTTCCCTGGCGAAGCCAAAAATCTGTTTTCCCTATGGGTGCGAGGCCCTCTGGGTCCCTAGGGCCTTACAGAACAAGTTATCCCCTCATCTGTTGACAATCCAAGAGTTCGTTAGGTCCCTGAAGATCATGCCCCCTGAGTGTTCTTGAACCTGTGTAGTTCCTTAGCTCCTTCTCACTTAGGTGACCTTGGCTCCTGCTAGGTGCAGGGAGCCTTTATCCCTTCGAATGTTCGGAGGCCTGGGTCACTTGCTGCAGTGTTGTGAGGTTTCTCAGCCTCTCGCAGGGCAGGGGTCATTGCCTCTTCTAGCTGAGAGGGAAGCTCTCCAAACATGGCTAGGGGGTGGGAGGTGGTGGAGGGAGGGTACTTAGGTGAGTCATCCTTACCTAAGACTGCTGATCAAGGGGAACTCTAATGTTTCTGTTCAGAGCCCAGGTGGGGCCATGGTGCTGAGTGCATGCGGCATGGATGTGCTGAGTGCATGTGGCATGGATGCACTGCTGCAAAGTGGAAAGTGTCGGGAGCTAGGTGCCCTGGGAGGATAGGACAGACGGCCAAGCCAGAGAGGGAAACCAGGCGCAGACTCCCTCCCGGGAAGCAGGAGAAAGGAAACACCCAGGAGGTCTCTCTGGGCAGCGCTGGCCCCCCTTATCCCACCTATTTTTATACATACATGTTTCTAATTAACATTGTGCAACCTATTTCGCAGGATGCAAGACATGTTTTAGTCTCTCGCTCCACTAGGAATTCATCTAAGAATCGTTAGTAGGCAAACCAAACATTCCTTTCTCAGAATAAATGGAATCGCTTCCTTCCGGCCTCCTGGTTCTTTCAGAGCCACGAGAGTTGGGTTTGCCGGGTGCCATACTCGTGGCCCCTGTTTTTCCACCTCCTCGTGCTGCTACCCTGTCTGGTATTTTCAGTGTCTGCTGACAAAAGGAGAAACAAGGAGATAAAACAAAGAGCCTCTCACTCTTTCCTCCGCTGAACTACTATTGCTGTGCATATTTCTGCTGTTGCCACTGTCATTTCTGCTTAAATTAGTCACAAGTAAGAGAATTGCCAAGTCAAGGTCTCTGGGTCATACGAACGGTGCTCAATGACTAACTTAAAGCCTAGGGTTTAACACCCCCCCCCCCCCCCCCATGGCACTTCGGAATAAAGGCTTGAAGGCTTGGTGACCCGCATCCTGGAGATCCAGAACACATGCTGGACTTTTGACACCTGGAGTCCCCATAAGTCAGAACGGGCTCAGTAGCCACAGGTTAGTGCCACGCCGGCCCTACTCAGTCTGTCTTAGGAACACCTGGCTCCAGCTCTCTGGCACTTTGGGGCCTTGGAGCCCTTTGAGTTCTGTCCCTGGTGCCTGTAAATGGGAGCCTGTCCACTGCCGACTGGACATCGCGGCCCATACTCCTGCCCAGCAGCCACCTCTCTAGGGCTCCCCCTACCCCCTCGCTGAGGAGTCCAGCCCTTCTCTGGGTGAATCCCCCCCAGCGCCCAGGCACCGGAGCATTTCTTGTCAGAGGAACCGAGTGTCCCAGGTGACCACTGCCTCTGTCATCTAAGGGAGAAACACAGATCCAAGAACATGGAGCGGATTGGTCGGCGAGTTCAGATTTCAGGTCAAGGAAGGGTTTTGAGAGAGGGCTATATATAGAACTTGTGGTTGGAGGAGTTTTCTGAGGTAAAGGAGAGAGAGCTATAGCTGGAAGACAGGCCAAGGGGCAGGGAGAGTGGGGGGAGACAAACGGGGACACCGAGAGCCTAGTCCATAGTATATGACAAAGGTTAGAGGCCAAGGGCAAGAGAGGCTGAGTGTGGGTCAGCACCCTGGAAGGGTCAGTGCCCAGGAGTTATATTGATGCCAGACTCTGGGCAGGAGCAAGCAGATGGTCGCTTGCAAGCCCAGAATGCTCTCATGCCAGCATCTAGTCATGCCCTCCTGGCCTGTAAGCCCCCCAAGGTAGCCCTTCTCTCCCACGCCACCCTCCTGCAAGCACGGCTTCCTTGTGGGCACAGAGCAAAGCTGCTTGGGTGTCCCCCAGCTCAGACTGTCCCCACTCTGATCCCCACTCAGCTACTGCCACCGTGGTTAGCCACCAGCAGCCAGGCCTGGCCTTCTTTTAAAAGCCCCCAAAGCCTAACTGCCATCCACTCGATTCTAGCTCATCACAGCCCTGTAAGACTGAGTAGAACTAGCCTTGTGGGTTCTCAGGCTGACTCTTTGCCGGAGTAAAAGCCTCATCTTTCTCCCGCAGAGCGGCTGGTGGTTTAGAACTGCTGACTGTAGTTAACAGCACCACTTGTAAACCCGCTGTGCCACCTGAGGCTCCTTGGTCCTCTTCCAAGGACTTCTTATATCACACACTGCCTTCCTTACCGGGCGGTGGCTTTTGCTCACATCTCCCCACAGAGACGTTTGCGTTGCGGTCACCTAGCTCACCCAGGAGCACTGGCTCTGAGAAAGCGCAGCCTGTTCCTTATTGTGAGTTGTCTGCAAGGGGACTCAGACTCACGGCAGCCCCATGCAGGCAGAGGAGGACTGCTCCAAAGACGGATGACCTCTGCGACAGTCCCAGTCCTCCACGGCGCCTCTCAGTAGGCTCCAGCAGCCACCCTGAGTGAGGCGAATACACTGCATGGCACCTGCCCTCCTGGCTGTGTGTGTTGAGGCCATCAGGGCTGTCCCCCAGACCTCTGCAGCCGGTCCCCCACACTGTATCCAGAGAAGCCTGGAGGGCGGGTGGCAGGGCCCTAGGCTGGAACCGTGCATTTTGTACTTACCCAGAAGGAAGTGCTGATGTTTTAGCAAGGGGACCCAGCCTTTAAGCTTATTATTACTATAAGAACCAAATTAGGACTAAAATTGTGTGTGTGTGTGTGTGTGTGAGAGAGAGAGAGAGAGAGAACACAAACCAGGCCCAAGTCACAGATCCCTTGACTAGGGTTTCCCATCTTTGCACTTAGAGCTGAGTCTCCTGAAACCACAGTGTCTCTGATGCTCCTGACCGGAAATGGGCCACCGAACCCACTCTGTGTCCTTAGGCCGGCAGGGCACCTTGGAGAGGGCAGCACACTCAGGGAGTTTTTTGACCCACTACCATACCGAAACCAAGCCGAGCCAAACTCGCTGCCATTGAATCCATTCCGGCTCACAGCGCGCCCACAGGACAGAGTAGAACTGCCCTGTCCAGATTATAGTCTCAGACACAGCACGCCTGCAGTTCTACCCTGCCCGACAGGGTCTGTGTCGGAATCCACTTGATGGCAGTGAGTTTAGTGTGATTGTCTCCTGCAATCGTGAGGGGGTTGAAACTGCTGACCTGGCAGTTGCCCACCCACTGCCTTACCTGGCTCCTTTGACTTGGGCCTTGGCAGAGGCTCCAGAGAACAGGAGGGGCGGGAGCTAGTCCTGTCGGGTGGAAGACAGGGCCTTCCAGGGACAGTTCCACGCGGTCCTAGGGAAGCGCCGTGAGCCCGCATCAACCTGAAGGCAGGGAGCTTGGAGGGTTTTTTGGAACGAGTTCTCCTGGGCAGTGTTGAGATGAGCCTGCTGTGCATGGGCACACACCTCTTCATGCCACCTTGGTAAGTGGGGCTGGGTGTCTGTCCATCCCACTTCCTTCTCTGGCCTGGAGCATGCGCTTGCTGGCAGGCTCTGTTCGCAGATACGTGCCCATTCCCTCCCCACCCCCCAAACAGTTGTCCCTGTGACAGAGGGTGGGAGAGCAAACTTCTTGTCCCCTGCTATTGGCAGTGACTTTAAACTGCTGTGAAAGGGCCGACGGGGACAGCACTCAGCTGCTGCAGGCACATGTCGCGCCCAGCCCTGGGGTATTTTTTTGCAGGCTGTGGAGCCGAGGGGCAGAGAGTGGCGGCGCAGGCATTGGGGGATCCCGCAGCGGGACCAGTGTCAGCTGATGCAGCTGCAGAGGATCCTCTGCAACTGATAAGGCATGGTGCTGTGTGTACCAGTTTATCATTTCTAACATAAAGGCCTCAGTTTCCAACATCTTCTAGCTCTTCTCTAATCTTAAGATATAACATAACATGGGCGGGCGGAGGTGGGGTGCTGTGTACACATTTCCACAAACTTAGTGACGGGGAAACAATACCTGCTAGTTATCCTTTAGCTTGGGGTCTGCTCAGGCTGTATGTAATCTAAGTGTCAGCCAGGGCTGTGATTTATCTTATCAGAATCTGACCAGGGACACTTCTAGACTCTTTGCTGTTGACCTCCACAGGCTCCCTCACAACACGTGTGCTTGCGTCTTCCTAGCCAGCAAGGGGGGGAGTCTTGACGGTTGGCCGAGATAGAAGCCTTCTGTAATGTAGCCTAATCCGGGAAGTGAGCTCCACACCTTCACATAGATTTATTCGTTTGAAGTAAGTCAGAGTCCGTAAAGGTGGCAGCACCAGGAGCCGCAGACCTGGCAGCCAGTTTGTTCTGTTTCTCCCTCCGTCTCAGGCCACCAGATCCTGGGCTCAGCACTCCCCACAATGTGCACTCCTGTCCCAGCTTCGTCACCGACTGGCTGTACACTAGCAGGAAGGGTGGGTTTGTAGTGTGATTGGGGGCTGGGGGGTCAGTTGTTTATTACTGATTGAGTTCCTCTGTGAGAACACGCTTCACGGGGAACCGATCGCAGTGATCGACACATAGCCATGCACCCCTCTACAGGGGCCAGAACCACAGAAAACATGGGGGAAGGGAGACAGCGGTCGGTGTGAGAGATGAATATAATAACAATGTACAATCTTACTGGGGTGTTATGAGGGAGGGGAGGGGGAGAAAAAAAGAGCTGGTACCAACGGCTCAATAGAAAGTAAATGTCTAGAAGAGAATGAGGGCAACCTATGTGCAAACATGCCTGATTCAATTGATGTATAGATTGTGTTAAGAGTTGTAGGAGCCCCCAATAAAATGATTCAAAATAAATAAGACAGGAACACCTTTCACTTTTGGCACAGGCAATGGAAAAGCAACGAGAAAGTTCGGTCAAAGTCCCAGCCTCGGCACCACCCCACCTACACTCCGTCAGTCGGAATCGATCCAGTCACACAAAACCACCGCGATCCCTGCACAGTCCCCAGTGTGTAACTGCCTCTGCTTTGTTCCTCCAGGTCCATGGTGTGGAAAGGACTGGATGGTGTGAGCAGCTCTCGTGGACGCCCCACCTGGCTCCCAGCTCTCCTGGGCCCCGCCCCGTCTGCTTGGAGAAAGTGATGTGACCGCTCCTTGGCATTGGCAAAAGGACTTTGGGGGCGTGTACAGCCTCTGGAGGGAAGTGGTCCTCGCTCTCTTCCACAAAATAGACCTTTTCAACTTCCAAAATGCCAGCCAAGACCCCGATATACCTGAAAGCTGCCAATAACAAGAAAGGAAAGAAATTTAAACTGAGGGACATTCTGTCCCCCGACATGATCAGCCCTCCCCTCGGAGACTTCCGCCACACCATCCACATTGGCAAGGAGGGCCAGCACGACGTTTTTGGGGACATTTCCTTTCTCCAAGGCAACTATGAGTTGTTACCTGGAAACCAGGAGAAAGCCCGCCTGGGCCAGTTCCCGGGGCATAACGAGTTCTTCCGGGCCAACAGCACCTCTGACTCCATGTTCCCAGAAACACCCTCCCCCGTGCTCAAAAATGCCATCTCCCTCCCAACCATTGGAGGGTCCCAAGCACTCATGCTGCCCTTACTGTCCCAGGTGACCTTCAACTCCAAACAGGAGTCCTTCGGGCCAGCAAAGCTGCCCAGGCTCAGCTGTGAGCCTGTCGTGGAGGAAAAGCCGCCGGAGCAAAGAAGCCTGCTGGAGAATGGGAGCACCCACCAGGCAGACACTTCCTGGGGCTCCAGCGGGTCCGCCTCTCAGTCCAGTCAGGGCAGGGACAGCCACTCGTCCAGCCTCTCGGAACAGTACTCCGACTGGCCGGCTGAGGACCTGTTTGACCAGCCTGCCCGGGGCAAGCTCAAGGCAAAGACGACATCAGAGGAGTCCCTCTCGGATCTGACCGGCTCCCTCCTCTCCCTGCAGCTCGACCTGGGGCCCTCGCTCTTGGATGAAGTGCTAAACGTCATGGATAAAAACAAGTGACAGCCCCCCTGCCCTGGTCCCCGGAGGTGAAAGGGACCCATGAGCCAAAACGAGCCACGGTCGGAGAGGGGAGCAGGGGAGCGTCAAGGGCTGGATTTGCAATCAGGCGCACCGTGGGTTTCCTAAGATGACGTTCCTGCGAGATATTTTTGTACCTATTGTGTTATGTCCTGTCTGCAACACGTTTAAAACAACCACAATAAAAACCTGTCTTGGGGAAAAGAGGAAATGAGTCAGTCAGAGCCCACTTGGGGCGGGCACTGCTGAGGGTCAACTCTCATTTCTGTGTGCAGACATCAAGGCCGGAGCCTGGCTTGGCCAGGATTGGCACTTGTTAAAGAAGGGCCAGGCGAGCCCCGGGATGGAGCCTGACAGGACTCCGGCATTTTCTGAGCAAGAGGAAGTCAAGATTATTTAACACTCAAGCCTTTTTTTTTTTGCTAGACGCTTTTGTATATTATCTCATTTGGGCTCACCAGAGCGAATTCTCCAGTATTAAAATCTTTCCCCGTTTTCACATTTGCATAATGTTAAGGGTTTGGGGACGTTTCTTGTAGCTCTTATATATTCCCTATATGTTATATCTATATTGCCAAAATTTGACCGTCAGCTACGTGTTGGTAAGACACAAAGCCAAGTATTACTGTAACTAAGTTATTTTTAAAGTTAAAATATATTTTTATGTGCCTTCGGCTTTCTATTGCAGAGTCTACATTTTATAGATGCAGCATCCAATGTCACCCGGCCTGTGTCCATACGAGCAGTGTGCGTATGTGTTTGGAACAGTGTGCTCATGCTCGGCGTCTCTCTTTGCTTCTCTTTGGTTTCACCTGCCGTGTTCCTGTCAGCAGTCCGCCCTGACCTGTACAGTGTGAGGGCACAGGCTGTTCACGACGCTTCTGCAGAGACTGGGCCTCACCACACGATGTCTATGGAGAGATGGGTGTTCGTGCAGTACATACTTGCATTACATAGGTACTTCATGCAACACAATAAAGAGTAAACATTAAAATGAACGTTGCTTATTTATACCCAAGAACGTAAGGGTTTTTTTTTTTTTCTTTTACGCCTAAGGCTAGAAAATTTGCTTCTCCAAAGTGTGCATGAGATTTTAAAACCAGGTGAAACATGATTTCCATCCACTCTAACTTTCTTTCCTGCAAGTGTGAGATCTGAGGAATGAGGCCCCCTGGAGTGGAGGGAAATGGACACAGCAGGTTGGAGGTTTTGTAGCATCAACCCTGATGCCAACCTCTGGCACGGTTCGGTTCGTTTCTGTGAATCGGTTTCCTTCATTTATACTGCGCAGTAAACACTCTAACCCAAGTGCCCTCCCTGGAGGCCAATATTTCCCGGAGATCAGCCCTTAGAAACTAGAGGGCTGAAGAAAGCACTGAAAAAAATACAAAACAACAGAACAACTTGCCACCAAGTTCTTGTCAAAGTAGAACAGTGCACCATGGGGTTTTCTATGGGTTGGGTCTTTGTAGGACTTAGATCACCAGGCCCCTCCTAGGCGCCTCTGGGTGGCTTGAACACAACCCCGCCCCACCCCCACCCCCACCATTTAGTTAGAAGGTGAGTGTATTAACCATTTTTTTTATACCACCCAGGAGCTCCTGTGAGCACTTGCCCTTTGCTGTCTCCCCCTCAAGGGAGATGCCGAGGATGTTGGTTAAGCAAACAGGAACAGGACGTGTACAGACTGGTTCTTTTTCCTTTGTCAACCACCTGCATGCTCCCCAACTGGGGACAGACATTTGCACACAATAACCACCAACTCTAGTCTTTCAACGTTGTTTTCTTCTCGAACTGTATCCCTGAAAGAATCGCACGGTTACTTTGATTCTCACCACATTTGGACCTGTGACCGTTCTCTGTCACCTTAGCATCCGAAGTAAATTTTGAAGGGCAGGTGCAATGCAGCGAGGGTGACAAACCAGTTACAAGTGTTTCCTTAGAGTGCTGAATTGTGCCCTGTCATTTCCCATGATTGTCCAGTCTTCGTCTGCCCCACCACACCCCAGTCACAGTTCACGTTTCTAAACAGATTTCCTCAGCCACTTCTCGGTCTTCTGAATGTGGATGCCTTCACGTAGACTCATCATTTTCAGCTCTTCTTTTAACACCTTTCTCCACCTTTATTATTGGTCCTATTACATCTCTTACCTCACTTGATTCTTCCTTCAGGGAAAGAGCAGTCTACGAGGTGGGATGGGTAGGGCTGTCTGTGCATTTCCTCTGCTCACAGGTGTGGATGCAGCTAGGAAAGCCCTGGTTTGGTACATCCTGGATGATGATGCATAATCCTATGTGTGTAGCCACGTCCCTTTCTCTCAGCTCCTTTGTGCGTATCTTCTCTCCCGGAGCCTAGGAATAATTGGAATGACGACGACAAGTGTGCCCCCACAGGAGGGAGGAAAGGAAACCGCCACGTCTGGCTTCTAAGCCAGTTTGCTGAGTCATTTCTCCTGCGGCAGCCCGGCCAATGCCCGGTCCCTTCTGGGAGCAGGTCCCAGCTGCTGCTGGTGTCTTATGCAGAGAAGTACTTCGGACTCAGGCCAGCTGAGGCTGAACCAATGTTCTCTCCAGCCTTAGGCACACTTCTAATTCTGTCTCAAGTTGTCTTGTTAATAGACGCCGTGGGTTCCCTCAAACCCAAGATGCTCTTTACCAGCAAGCTCCAAAAGAATGCAAAGCCACTTGCGACACAATTTCTGGACTCCAAAGACAAGAGTTGACCAAGCTTGTATAAGTAGAAATATTTCTTGGAGTAGACAAGGTTCACGGTGATCTCCCTGGGCAGTGAGACCCAACAAAGGACAAGAGAGAGAAAATTATCTTCTTTTAAAATATCAGTAGTACTTCTCTCTCTCTTTTGTAATCATTTTATTAGGGGCTCATACAACTCTTATCACAATCCAACTCTTTACACAATCCATTGTGTAAAGCACATTTGTACATTCATTGCCCTTGTCATTCTCAAAACATTTGCTCTCCACTGAAGCCCCCGGCATCAGCTCCTCATTTTTCCCCTCCCTCATGAACCCTTGATAACTTATAAATTATTATTTTGTCATATCTTACACTGTCCGACGTCTCCCTTCACCCACTTTTCTGTTGTCCGTCCCCCAGGGAGGAGGTTATATGTAGACCGTTGTAATTGGTTCCCTTTCCACCCCTCCCGGTATCACCACTGGTCCTGAAGGGGTCATCCATGCTGGATTCCCTGTGACTTAGTGCTTCTCCTAAAGATGACATTTATTGAGTCAATACGACTGTCAATCAGCACACACTAACGTGGTTGAACAGAATAACAAAAGCTGGGTCTCCAAAATCACCTACTTTTCTGTTTCCAGGTCATTCTAAACCACCTTTTTCATTCTTTTTAAAAAAAATCATTTTCTTAGGGGCTCATACAACTCATCACAATCCATACATCAATTGTGTAAAGCACATTTGTACATTCATTGGCCTCATGACTTGAAAATTCATGAGCTCATGCAGACTATATAACTAGATGATGGCTCTGATCCTCCTAATATGGAGCCTAGTAAGAGTAAAGCATTTTGTTATGAACTATAGAAACATTGGAATGAGGCAGGATGATGGTCTTCACTAAGAGTTTCTCCTTCGGGAATTATATTACCAACCCAGTCCCAAACTAGTTTGTACTTCTACAGAACAAAATTCTTGGATGTTAGAATTCATCTCCCTGATGTTCAGATGAACGGGAATGTGGCTGATGCCTGCTTTTTTTTTTTTTTAGGCAAATCAATGAGCCGTGTAAGTATTCTTGAGTGATGCTCTTGATACAAACTCGATCCAGCGAACTAAGAGGGGTTTCCAGGTGCCAGTGGTAGGTCACCATCAGTGCAGACGAGCAGCCTTCTGGTTGGTTGGGCTGCCTGGGCTCAAGAAAGTCACAACACTAGTGAATGTATAACGAGTGTATACATAATGAGCGTTGATCGGCTAATTGGTTCTGGCTCAGCAAGGATTTTGTTTGCTAAGGAAAGAAAAGATGGTAGATTTAGTGACACACTAGTTTGACCTGACTCTACCTAGAATGCCACATCCTCTTTATCCCAGTCCATCCGCAGATAATTAACTTTCACCTAGTTCTTAAGAGAAAATGCTTAATAGGCATATTTAAATATTTCTCCTTTGAATTGTCATTGAGTCATGATTGTGTGGCAAAGAGGCACTGAACAAAGGCATGTGGAAGAATGGAAACTATGCTTTTATTATAACGTTACATATAACAATGAAAATGGTTTTACAATTATACTACAGTTAATTACCTTCTAATTTTACTTTTAAAAATCTGATCCTACTGTCACTTTTATTGGCTTCCAAAGAGACTTTGATAATCAAATTCCCTTCGTGGAAAATAGATTGACATGACTGATAGAAATATCTACCCAAATCAAAGCCACTGCACAGAACAGATTTATTGTTTCAGAGATACCATGCTAGCAGGGATCTCTGCCATACATCTAAATAAAAATGGTTAAGTAACAGGTATTAATGCTTACCTTAAACCGAGTATTGGAATGTAGCACACTGTATATGCTGAATTCATTGCCAAAAGGATCAGTGAGCACAAAAGCTTTGTTTTTAGGAGCAGTGACCAGACGTTGAAGGAACTCCATGGAGATTTTAAGGAACAAAGGAGATTTCTGGCATTTTGGGGAGAAAGATGATGAGCAAATAAAAGGATATACCCCATCCTGATAGGGTACTCCAAACAGATGGCAGAAAATGTCAGCACTAGGTCTTAAAGAATTGGGCACAAGGCCTGAGAAAGCTCTTCCAGGGGCGGAAGAAGAGAATGGCGTGCAAGGCTTCCAAACAGGTGGTTCCCAAGGTGGTCATCTTATCTGCGAGGCTGCCATCTTGTGAAGTCCCAGCCCATCAGTGTTGACTGATCTGAAGTCCAGGTTTTATCAATCCTTCAACACAGGTGGTGGTCCGGTGTCAGGAATGGCCTTTTATGAGGATAAATGAAGTCAAGGGGCCTTCATGTTTCCTGGCGCATCACCAGATGAAGCAAGTTCCTAGGACATGCCCTGGACTGCACACGGGGAGCTAGCTCCCGCACCAGCAGTGCCTGTTTTCTCACGCCCCCTCTCTAGCCATCTTTTCCTCGGCTGGCTGGCTGGGCATCACTCAGGAAACCTAATGGCCTCAGCTGAGAATCTCTCTGCCAGGTCTAGGATCTGAGAGGGCCTGGGGTTTGCAACCCGGGGAGTAGAAAAACCCCAAGAGAGCAGAGACAAACAGCCCCCGAGGTTCCCTCAAAGTCCCTGAAGTGCAAGTACAAAACAACCAGAGAAGAGTGTGGACTGCTGGAGCCTGGTTTCCTCTTGGAGGACCTGCGTCCTCCCTTGTGGGCCGCCCACCCCTCAGGGAGGACCACAGTTCCTCCCAGGGAGGAGCTTTACAGGCCACATCAGGAAAACAGCTATCTTAGCATAGCAACCCGCTTTCTGCCTCCCCCCCCCAAAAAAAAAAAAAACCCTCACTGCCATCAACTCAATTCTGATTCAAGTGACCCTGTAGGCCAAGGTAGAACTGCCCAGTGAGTTTCGGAGACTAACTCTTAACAAGAGGAGAAAGTCTCATCTTTCTCCTGAAAAGCACCCGGTGGTTTTGAACTACTGACCTTATGATGAACAGCTCAACAAGTAATCACTACACCACCCACATATATGGAATTTCTATGAAAAGACCCTCCCATCACATTTAGGTCATGAGTATGTTCATGAGGCACTTAGGAGGTAGATCCCATCTGGGCCTACCCAGGAAAGATCTCTGGACTCTAACCTTCCAAAATTCAAATTCTGGTGCAGGTGAGGAATATTGAAAGTACCTTGGACTGCCAAAAGAACTGGCAAATGTGGCTTGGAAGACGTACAGCGAGAATGCTCTTTTGAGGCAAGGATGGTGAGACGTCGTCTCGGGCTTTGGGCGTGTTGTCCGGAGAGAGCAGTCTGGAGAAGGGCCTCCGGCTCGGGAAAGCAGAGGCCGGGAAAGACACGAAGGCCCTCCGTGGAGGGTCTGACACAGGCTGCCGCAATGAGCTCAAGCACAGGAACCGTTTTTCCCAGTGGCTCAAGACCTGACGGCGTTTTGTTCTGTTGTGCACAGGGTCACTATGCGCCACCACTGGCTCGCCGGCACTAACAACAACCCTGGGCTTGTCTCGTAAAGGGATGAGTCCATTGTTAAAGCACCAAGTCATATGTAAACAATAAACTTGATTAGGCTGAATAATGACCCGTTACCCCCAAAGATACCAGATTCTGTTCTCAGGAACCTGTAAATGCCACTTTAGGGGGGGGAGGAAATCCTTGGAGACGTGATTAACTTAAGAATCAAGAGATGGGGAGATTCTCCTGGACCACCTGGTGGACCCGGAGTGCAGTGTCTGCGTAAAGGTGAAGCAGGGAGAGCAGAGTGGGCACACAGAAAAGGAGAAGGTGGTGTGAAGGTGGAGGAGGAGACTGGAGCTATAGGCTCCAAGGAAAGGAAAGCTGGCAACCAACAGGCTGGAGGAAGCAAGTGGCCAAAGCTCCTCTGGAGTCTTGAAGGTAGTCTTGAGGGTGGCCCTGCCAGCAGGGTGATACCCTGTTTCCCCGAAAGTAAGACACCCCCCGAAAATAAGACCCAGATTCAGTTTTGCCTCTCACTGAAATATAAGACATCCCCCTGAAAATAAGACCACCACAAAAATAAGGCCCCCCCGAAGCTACCGTAGCTCTGGACTCGACTGCAGCATAGCTGGAGCAGACAGGAAGTGCGAGTTCTCTTTTAATAAAACAATAAATGTATACCATATTCTTCATGGAAAAATAAGACATACCGTGAAAATAAGACCTAGTGCATCTTTAGGAGCAAAAATTAATATAAGACACTGTCTTCTTTTTGGGGAAACAGTATCAGCCGAGTGCTACTGACTTTAGCTTCCAGCCTCCAGAGGTTGTAGAGGATTTCCATTTCTGTTGTATTCAGTCACCAAGTTTGTAGTGTTTTCCTACAGCGCCCAGAGGAGACTAATACAGCACCCAACTACTGAGAGGACGCAGGAAAACAAGAGGATGTGAAGGATAGATTTAGCAAAGGAGACCCTCTGAAAGGGTTAGGTCTTTAAGCGCGATAAGGCCAGGATGGACTTGCTGCTGCTCTGGTGGTGCTCCGATGGTGACAGGAAGGAGGGAGATCAGCGGGAGCAGAGGCTGGCCCCGCATGCCCGTTTCCAGCAGGCATCCTCCGCTGCAAGTGCATAAGAAAACAACGCTGCTTTCATGAGCCACATGCCCGATGGGGTGACGCAGAATCAGACACAGATGTGGTGCCTGAGTCTGGGGGCCAGCAGGCTCCCTCCAGGAGGGCCACTGTCACAGACAATGAGCTGCTGCTGTCCCTCGAGTTAATGTGTGCACGGTGGGAAGACTTGGGTGAGACGGCGGGAAAGAAAGGATTTAAGGCTTGTCTCCAGTGCCAGTCAGCGTCTGAGGTGGGGAGTGCTAGATTCACTCCGTCATCCGGGTAATGCCAACCAAAGGGAAGCAGACAAGCCGGAAGAGGGGAGCTGGGTTGTTGCTAGGGAAATACTCTTCCAGTAGCCCTCTGCCTTCCCACACAAATGCCAGGCAACGTAAAACAGGCCATCTCAGTGCCCACAGCAAATCCAAGAAGCCAGAGGGCCCGTTGAGTCCCCTGAGCGATGTGCGGGGCGTTGTAACCTTCAGGAAGCTAACCGGCAAAGGAGCAAGCAGGCTGTGTGCCCGGGGCCCACCAAGCAGGGGTTCCCACATCACAGACCACACAGAAAATGACAACATGTGAACAACACTCTGGGGAGAAGAACGGCTGTGATAGCTGAACAAGCTCCATTTACCTGCCACACGTGCCGCATTGAAAGAAGTCCGACACCAGAGCACGGGACCTCACGGGTCTGTAAACGAGCTAATGGGCCACTCTTGCAGCTTGTCATAGGACTCAGGGCCTTGGGTTCTGTGTGAAACTGAAGGTGGGGGGACAAATCCCTCCCCTGTGACCATGGGGAGAGAGCAAACCAGGAAGCTGGGAGTCCTAGAAGCCAACAAGTGAGTTGAAAAAGAGTTCTACCAAAAAAATGTATTCTGAGCCGAACCGAACCTTGGCCTTGAGTCACCCACAGCTCAAGTAGTCTGCTCATCTCACCCACGCTGGCTTCCACGGAGAACACGCCCTAGTCTATCTTGCTGAAAACTTCCCATTGCCTTGAAAGGGTGGGTCACACTGAGACCTCCGTTTCCTTATCTCCCATTCCCGCATTCCCTGAAGCCAGGGTCCACTGACGCTAATAAAATCATCAAGCACTCTGCTCCCAAAGACACAGCCAGGCGTCTGCTGCCACCACCTCCCCTCCTTCCTGGCGCCCTTGACTCCTCCAAGTACCGCTGCTTCTCACACACACACCTCGTTCAGTCTGCATCCTCCTGGGTTCCTCTTCCTCCATCTGCCCAGTGACGACGATGCACCCAGCATCTTGCTGGTCCTTCACTCATTTCCTCTCCCTTCTACCAACTCTTCCCTGCCGAGTCTCTCATGTCTGTATCTCCCAGCTTCGGGTCTGAAATTTCAAGTGCACACAACGTATCTGCTTGTTGGTCCTGCTGGATCCCGAACTCACCATCACCACCTCTCTGCTCCTGTCCGCCTCCGCCTCCTCTAGTGAATGGGCACATATAGCCTCGTCCTGCCACAGCCCAGCACCCAGCCGGGCCACACTGATGACTGCTGAACTCCGAATACCAAGTGCTTCCGCTTCCATGTCTTTGCTTTAGTTCTCCCTCTCTCCTCAGTATTTGAAAACCAACCCAATGGAATGCTTCATTCGTTAACAAGAAATGACTTAAGGATTTTAATAGGATAAAAGAAATGACAAAATCTGACCCCAAAAATGAGGAGAAAGGACCAAGATATAATGTGTTTCTGCAGCATATCAAAAGTATACAGAGACAAATAGGACCAACCTCTTTGTAAAGCATACACTTGTACATGTTTCCACAGATATGGATTTTTGTCGTTATTTACCTTCTAAAAGAGTATAGCAAATAAAATTATTTTCATTTGCTGCAATAAGACATAGCCATCAGAGTAGGCTTTTCAAATGTTGTTGATTTAAAGAAGGACAAGGTTGTGATTTAAATCTTGTAAGAATTTAGAATTCCCCAAAGTCTAAACAAATATGTTAGTACTCTGGAAAATTTTTAGTTTGTCACTTAAGAGAAATTAATGTAACAGCCGGCCAAAAAAAAAATCTAATAAATCCTGTCACCTTTTCATGAATTATCTGAATGTGCTAAAAGCAAAAATGTTTTAAATGTCCTACCCTGCATATTTATGAATTTATAATGGATAGGAATTAAGTAGCAGGTGATTTTAAAGCCTGATTGGTGGCTCTACTTTGAGGATCTCCACATCATGTCAGAAATAAACAGCACACCAATGATCTGTAAGGAGACCCTGGGGGACACAGTGAAGCTTGCGCTACACCCCAAAAGAGGGTCTGGTTGAATATCCTCAGTGGTCGTTTGCGCTACACCCCAAAAGAGAGTCTGGTTGAATATCCCCAGAGGTCGTTTGCAAAAACGCCTGGCAATCTGGTTCCCGAAGGTCACGGCCTGGAACACTTCATGGAGCACAGCCGTCCTGCATTGGAGTCAGCTTGAATCCATGGCCGTCGGTTGCCTGGGATTAACACAGGACAACCACATGTACAGATTGACCGGACTCTAGGTGTGAAGGGAAGATTTAACCGTAAGCTATCCAAATCTTTAAATCATGTAAGATGAAGTTTGGCTTTCCATGGTCGAAACAAAGATGCAGAACCAATGATCTCATCCACCCTGCAGCTGTCACATGTCACCGGACACTTGCTCTACAAGCTGGTTAAGATTTCACAGGGCGAAATTTGAATCACAGGCACTCAAGAGCTCACACTGGCATCTCAAGGAGTTCTCATTTTTTCCACGCAAGACATCCTGGCCTCCTTAGCATATATAGAACCCAGTAATGATCAGAGAATGAGGACAAGAAGTCCTGGACCACGTGGACGGCCCGCTATTTCATGAGTTCATCAGACTGAATGTAAGGAATGCATGCCATATAACCTGAATGCCCAATCTCGTCTGACTTAATCAGAAAACATGCATAAGGGTCAGCAGACACACCTGGAACTATTTATAGGTGCCCTTTTTTTAACTTCTTTTTTTTCCTTGTCTATCTATATACGATAGGCAAGATAAACAATCCCTTGGAGAAAACAATGGGACTGGTGGTTCCAAGGGGACAGGGGGAGGTGGGGAAAAGGGAGAGGAGCGCCAACAAACCCAGGGACAAGGTAACAACAAGAGACCTAAGATCAATGGCAAACAGGGTGTAGAATGGCTAGTGGGGTTTGATCAAGTGCAATGTAGCCGAAAGGAATTACTGATTGCTGAATGAAAGTCAAACATGATAGTGGGACAGGAGGAAAGTAAAATTAAATTGAGGAGAGAACTAGGAGGCAAAGAACATTTATAGAGATATAAATATAGGCATGCATATATTTCAATATATTAATATATAACAATAGGGATATAAGTCTATGTACATATATATTACATGTTAAGTATGAAGGTAGTGGAAGGACATTGGGCCTCTACTCAAGTACTCCCTCAATGTAAGAACACTTTATTCTAATAAGCTGGCATTCTGTGATTCTCACCTTACCTACATGATCACTGAAGACAAAATGGGTGTATAAGCAAATGTGGTGAAGAAAGCTGATGGTACCCAGCTATTAGAAGATATAGTGTCTGGGGTCTTAAAGGCTTGAAGGTAAACAAGTGGCCATCTAGCAGGAAAGCAACAAAGCCCACATGGAAGAAGCACACCAGCCTGTGTGATTACAAGGTATCAACGGGATCAGGTATCAGGCATCAGAAGACCCAAAACAAACAATCATATTGATGTGAATGAGGCAGGTTAGAGTGGAGACCCAAAGCCCATCTGCAGACAATTGGACATCCCCTCACAGAAGGGTCACAATGAAGGGACGAGCCAGCCAGGGTGCAGTATAGCACCGATAAGAGCTCTTGACACACAGAATCCAAGATAGACAAGCCCCTCAGGAACAGTCGTGGGAGTAGCAATACCATGAGGGTCAGGGAAGATGGGGTAGAAGGAAGAAGGTGAGAAAGGGGAAGCCAATTGCAATGATTGATGTATAACACGATTTATAACCGAGGGGGACGAACAACAGAAATGTGGGTGAAGGGAGACATCCGACAGTGTAAGACATGACAAAATAATAATAATTTACATGTTATCAAGGGTTCTTGAGAGAGGGCCAGTGGGGAGGGAAGGGAAACTGAAGAGCTGATACCAAGGGCTCAAGGAGAAAGCAAATTTTTGAGAATGATGATGGCAACACATGTACAAATGTGCTTGACACAATGGATGGATGGATGGATTGTTATAAGAGTTGTAGGAGCCCTCAATAAATTATTTTTTTTAAAAAGGATTTACTGGAAAAAAAAAACTCAACTTATTTCCTATACTTAAAGTAATGCTCTTAGGTTGTGTGGTTTGTACACACAGTATACGTGTACCACAAAGAGAGTAACTAACTGAGACGGCCGATGGGCCGATGATCAAAGATGCGGAGAGCCAGGTGATTCACCCGCAGTGAAAAGAATTTGAGGGACACCCTGGTCGACAAAGCATAAGTGAGTTTGGGCCAAGGAATCACAGGAAAGAGCAACATGGGTGAGAAGACTAGAGAGATGGGGAAGCACACACCTGAAAAGTTTTAAGGGGGAAAAAAAAAGCCCACAGTGAAAGTGCCCTAGAGAATAAGGTGACAACAAACAAGTCCATTGCCGCGGTGTCTGGCCCCGGGCAAATACTTTGTTTTTTAACAAGGTATTAATCAATATAAACAATTTAACTTTAAAAAGTTCATGATCCTATGAAGGGATAGTGATTTACCAAAGAAGATTTAGAATAATGGATACAGACGTGCTATCTCCATACTGGGTTTATTGTCCACTGAGTCCAAGTGGAGGCTGTTTTTGGTGTTTGGGCACCGCTGCTTCCTGTGCCCGTGCAGAATCATCTCTCCTTGGCCGTTATTGTTCCACGAGTTCATTTCCTGTCTCCCACAGAGAGGATGAAGGTAACGATTGTGGCTCTTAGGAACGTTTTTGTATTAAAACCAGGGGTCTTCTTACTTCTGCATTTCTAATAGAATAAGTACCGGTACAGCATTTATGTAATGCTTGTGATAGATCATCACCAAGGAGCCCGGATGACACACAATGAAGCACTTGGCTTCTTGCTGAAAGGTTAGCAGTGGAAACCTACCCAGAAGCTCCACACGAGCAAACACCTGGGGGTCTGGCCTGGTAAAGATTACCGCCTTAGGAACCCCATGGGGACCATTCTACTTGGTCACACGGGATCTCAATGAGTCGAAATCAGCTGATGTCACCTCACAACAACACCTATCATTACTCATCCATCCATCCGGCCACCCATGAACACCAGCTTCCAACTACTCTCTCGGAGCTCTGGGAGTGATGCTCACAAATACCGTATATACTCAAGTATAAGCTGAGGCACCAAATTTTACCACAAAAAACTGGGGGGCTTTTTCAGCATTAAAACATGTGCAGAAAAGAAACTCGGCTTATACTCAAGTATATACAGTACAAGTCTTGGCCAGAGTATGTAAATCTACATGAGCTCTATTGTATGTGCGTGTGTTCATTTATTTGCTGATAATTTTAAATTCAATATAAACAGAGTACAGCTTGTTTTCCAACCCTATCTTCTCTTGACCTGCTGGGCCACAGGCACTATATTCTTAGATTGGCATCTCTTTTGGCATAAACAGTGCCCTTGTTTTTCACACCCCACCACCAATCAGAAGAGAATTGAGCTGCCAAAATTGAAATGGGAAATATAGTGCCATCTGTGAAAGGAATGCCCATCTCTCGCCAGTACAGCTCAAGGATGGAGCGCTTAATGCTGACACACCAACTTGAGGTACGAGAAAGCATCAATCAGAAGAGTCTCTCGACATGGTAGACCAGCAGTCTTCAAAGCCCTATGAGAAGATAGACACACAG
Source organism: Echinops telfairi (assembly GCF_000313985.2). NCBI lineage: Eukaryota > Metazoa > Chordata > Mammalia > Afrosoricida > Tenrecidae > Echinops > Echinops telfairi. The sequence continues at coordinate 11,280,580 of NW_022103907.1, read as the reverse complement.
TGCTTGGACTGATTCCTGGAGGACTGATTGGGAATGAGGCCTTAGACCACACTGAGTGCCAATGAGGGGAGGTACACCAGGTAAAGGGTGCTTGGTGCCACGTTCACTGATGGCAAAACCACCGAAACACCGGAGAGTAAGAAGCAGCACACGGACTCAAGCCCAAGGGTTGGCAGTAGACCCTAAGTGGGCCCAAACCCCTGAACTCCTAGGTCCTACCTAAATGAGTCCTCAGAATCAATAGGTCAGGTTGTCATGGTGACTCAGTCTCACACCATCCTGCAAACAAAAGGCTGAGCAGGGCAGTGAAATAGTCCCATACCAGGCTATTCTAGAAAGGGCAGGCCACAAGGCCCTACAATGATTGAATAGATAAGCATCCTGGAACCCCTTGGGTTCTGCCCAGCGGAGTGGGGAGTCAGGGTTTAAAGAACACCTCTAAGGAGAGAAATGGGGATCAGAGTTTATGAGGATACAAGGATTAATTCTGATCACCCTTCCCAGATAGCATAGTGAAGTCTAGCTGGCCCCAGAAACCTGAGAGGGACTTAGGAAATTTTGAGGACGGTCCCTTTAGTATCAAAATTGACACAGCACCTAGTCCAGGCTGGGAATGCCCTGGTAGTCAGTCTTAGACACTGGAGAAGAATTTGAGAAATGAGGAAGACACCTCAAATTATGGGAGGTCCTGAGGCCCAGGGCCTGGGACAGGCTGTACTGACACCAAGAATGACCAGCCACACCTATTTCCCATGGGACAGTTATGGAGGAGTCTGAGACATGAGGCATGTAAAGTGTCCGGTATCTATACTAAATGGTAGAGGCCAATTTTAACCCAGTCTAAGATTGGTGTTATCTTCTTTGAAACTATTTACAAAGATTATAGACTTTACGTTCTGGCAAAACTGGCACCCTGAGTCATTATCAGTATATGTTCTTGAAGTAAAATGAGGATAATATTTTCTATGTTATAGGATTGTTTTGCAAGGATTGGCAAGGTTGTTTTTTTTAAGGGCCAGGTAGCAAATACTTTCGGCTTTGCACCCCATCCAGTTTTTATCACAAGTATTTGGTGCTGGTCTTGTAGCACAAAAACTGTCATAGAGTACCCATAAATGAGTGAGTGTTGCTGTATTCTAATAAAACTTTATTTACAAAAGCAGCTAGTGAATCATATCTGGCCCATAGGACTTTGTTTACCAGGATCTTATTTTAAGCATTAATTGAGATAATGCCAATAAGAGTTTTATAATCTTGAACATCATTTAGTGTACATTCAGTGCACATTAACTCAGCTCTGAGCTGCTAACTACAAGGTCAGTGGTTCAAACCTACTTGTAGTTCCATGGAAGAAAGGTAAGGCTGTCTGCTCCTGTGAAGATGTACAGTCTCTGAAACTCTATACAGGATTCCTCTAAGTTGAAATTGCCGTGATGGCAGTGGGTTTGATATATTTTTATTGTGCCACAGTGCAGCAAATTACTTAATGTGAAACTCTAGCCAAAGTTTCTGTAATGCCTACCAAAACAAGATTGGGTGAGACTGTGTAATTAAGGTGGTTATGGACCACCAAGTGGATCGGTCAATTTGCTACTAATACAAATCAGGTAAATGGCACCCTTATGAGAATAAGAACAAGTGAATAAGATAGATGGACCCCCTACCAAAGGGATTTGCCAGTCTTGCCATCCCAGCAGGTTTAAAACGAGACATACCCAGAGGCAGGTAGGGAGGCTCTGACTGCCATCCAAGAGAGGTAGGAATAGAGTACATCCTTTGTACCCAAGGTCCCTGTGCTGAGAACCCCCTAGACCCAAAGTACAGAGCATTATATCCCCAGAGACAGCAAGAAGCAGTGGCAGGAGAGGGAGCAGAACCAGGCGACTGGTGCCGTGGGCCACCAACCCATAGAGCAAGAAACCTGAGCACTGTCAGGTCAAGGCCAGCTGGCAGAATGTGATGTCCCTGGTCACTGATCAGAGGAGCTAGAGTTTAGTTAACACTTGGGCAGAATCTAGCCAAACAGCCAGGGAGACACCTGTCTCAGATCACAGTTGAAGAGACTGTCCTAATCAAAGAACTGTATCCTGAGCATTTTCTGATCCTGAACTGGAACATGTTACTTCCCTAATAACCCCTATAATTGTAAGCATTGTCTGTGAGTTCTGTGTGACCATTACAACAAACTACCACACGCAGCAGAGAAGAAGAGAGGGGCCTGGGAAGGAAGCCCCTCTTTAGATTGATAATGAGTTGGAGGGAGGAAGTGTATCGGTCAGGTCCTCTGCTTCACAGGAGCTGGCCCACGCGGGCTGTTGATGGTGATTCCCTTTCCACCCCTGTGAAGTTAATCAACGAGGTCTCACACCCCCATGCCACCAGTTTTACAAAAACCAATGAAATGACTAAGTTTTTCACCCACTGGTTTGAACAAAATTGGCATTTTTTAGTCTTGTTATTTTAGTTCGATTGTGCATGCTTACAGGAGCATAATGGGTAAGTGAATGCTTCCTTGTTTGAATTCTTCCTCAATGCTTTTAAAAACAATCTTCTTTTTAGAGTTTTTTTTTAAATCTGAAAACGGCTCTTGTCATTGAAATGTGTGAGTCAAAAGGAGCAGGTGTCTTCTTAAGTGTGGCTTTATTATGTTTTTAAAATAAAGAACTTCCCTGAGTACCTATTTCAACTTCAATAACAAAATGGTGAGAAATTTAGGGGCTACCAGTCAAATGCATCTTGACCCTGCCTTTCAAAATGACATACCACCCATACATAACCAGTGCTATCACCCTGTGTTTGTTATTTGTAAAATCATCAAAAACAGGGATTTGGGATGGGGGGCTACTTTATGGTGCTTTTCTGCACTTGTTTTTTTTTAAATAATTTTATTAGCATATAATTTACATATCATACGATTCAATCGTTTAATCTTATTAAGAAGAGTTGTGCAACCCATCACCACAATGGATGATAGGACATTTTCTTCTTTCTTGCGGTCATTGTTGTTACTTCCCCATTTGCCTCCAGCCTCCCCTGCCATGGCCCTAGGTAATTATTAATCCAGTTACTGTTTATAGATTTACCTATCCTGGATTTCATATATGGTACCCCTGTGGCATAGTGGTTGCAAATTGGGCTGCTAGCTGAGAGGTCAGCAGTTCAAAATCACCTTAAGAGAAAGATGAGACTTACTACTCTTAGAGTTACAGGCTTGGAAACCCACTGGAGGAGTTCTACTCTGTCCTATAGGGGTGCTGTGAGTTGAAATCAACTCGATTGCAGCGAGTTTGTGGGGGTTTATTTTATTTTTTATTCCATATACAGAAAAACACACAAAACAAAAACAAGGGAGAAAGAAACTCTAACAACAATGACAAAATAAAGCAGGCCAAAAACCTCAATCGAAAAGAAAGCAGAGAATATTAAAAATTTTATATTTACTCTTATAAAAAGATCACTGAAGATATGGGTGCTGTAATCAAATGTGGTGAAGAAATCAGATGGTATTAGGCTATCAGAAAGAATAGTGTCTGGGGTCTTGAAGGCTGGTCTTAAAACAAGCAGCCATCTAAGTGAGGCTACACGGAAGAAGCACACCAGCCCGTGTGATCTATGGACTGTAAATAATAAATCCAAATATGAAGGGGGGAAAGGTATCAGCTTAAATTCTCAACATCCAGTTTGCAGAAGGCAATGGATGACATTGGAAGCCCAAAATCCATTTGCAGGGTCTGCACATAGATGAAGCCTCCGGTGAATCCCCTCACACCATGGTCTAGGGATGTGAATAGCTTTGCTATCAGACAGAGCACTGTGAAGTTGATGATGTCAGATGCGGTTAGATTAAAATGTAACACTTTATTATTTGGTCTCCCTTTTGACCCATTTTAAAGTTGTTCCAGCTCTTCAATATTCTCTGCACTTCTTTTATGCATGCACTCCTTGTCTTGCGCGAAGTGTTCCTTTCCTCCATTGTACCCACATGATTTTAAAAGTTGCCACCTTTGTGCATGCAGACTCAATGCCCTTGATCAATGCCATTGATCTCTGGACAAAGCACTGGACCTAAGCAGTAAGGCATGAGGCTCAGTAGCTGCTACTAGCCTTGTTTCCAGCTATCAGGAGGAGGTTTGTCTGACAGAATGGAGCCAACAACAGAGGCCAGGGATCGAATGAGACAGGCTTATGATAATTGAGTCCTCATCCCAATGATCATTAAGACCCAGCTGCACCCCTGGCCTCTCCGTGGTTTGGTTGTGAGAGTCACAAAAATCCCCTTTTGCCTTAACACATTTCCATTGATCCTGACATCACCAAAGGGTAGTGTAAATAAACCTTACATGGCTTATCCCGAGAGAAACGTCCCCACCTGCCACTGAGAAGATTCAGGATGCTGGCATTATAGAAATTAACTTCAGAGAGCAAGCTCATTCAGGAGCAGAGCTCGGCTTGATGTTTTACACTTCTCTCATCCACAAGGCCAGATAGAACCAAGTGGGTCGAAAGGAGAATGAGTTTGAATAACAAAACATAATTTTGCATTTTTTAAAATAACTAATATGGTTAGGAATTGTGTAACCAATCAGCCAAAAAAAAAAAGGCTCTAAACTAATATCATTGGGCAAAGTGAAATTGTTAACCATCTTGTCACAAGTGGCCCGTGTTTCAGATTTATAGCCACACTGTAAAGCATGTACAATGTAGCTAAAATAACAAGACTAAAAAAAGTACTGAGTGTCTTGAATTGTTTTTCAGTCTCTCCTAATTTCTGGGGATTTATCATGTGGGCAGTTGGTGAGCAGACAGCTGGTATGGAGACACAAGGGCCCCACTTCTCCCTTTACTAACCTAGTAACTGTCCTAAAGGTCAAGAAGAATCAACCAAATAAACAGACTCCTCCTTTCCCTAATGTTCAAAGAGTGCAAGAGAGTGAACCGGGCCCCCTGGAGCCAGAAGACCTGGCTGGGCTCAGGCTCTGCCTATCTCTTTAAATAGATTATTTAAGTCTTTTGTCTCAGTTTTCTGTTTGAACTTGAAGTGATAAAATTAGCTACCTCACCATGTGAAATGACTGATATGCTATATTCTTAACCATTTGGTTTAGAAAGATCTCTTCCACCAGGCCTTGAGGA
>NW_022103907.1:11261789-11272830 GCF_000313985.2 Echinops telfairi | reverse complement strand
GAATGCACAAAGGTGCTTTGCACCATTGATGTATGGATGGATTATGATAAGGGTTGTATGCGCCTCCAATAAAATGATTACAAAAACACCAAAATAAATAGAAATGTTTAAATGAGAAAAAAAATCATGATGGACTGCAAGTCAATACATCACAGTTACAGGTGGGCCTACAGAAGCGAGCCCTGTTCTTTCTCCCTCATCTGCATATGGCAGGTGGTTAACAAGCCTTGCTCCAATCCTGATGCCACATTCTTCTTCATATCATCCACTTTCTCATATTACCTCTTCAGCATGCAGACTGAATAGTATGGTGAGAGGGTACAACCCTGGCACACCCCTCTCCTGATTTTGAGCCACGCAGTATTCTCTTGTTCTATTCTCAAAACTACACCTTGATCCATGCACAGGGTCCGCATGAGCACACTGAGGTGTGGTGGAATTCCCATTCTTCTCAAGGCTATCCATAGTTTGTTTTTGCATCGTCAATAAAACATAGTCAAGTAAATATCTTTCTGGTATTCTCTGCCTTCAGCCAAGATCCACCTGACATCCCTTATTGCACATCCTCTTCTGAATCAGGCCTGAATCTCTGACACTCCTTGTACAGCTACCACTATTGTTGGATGATTTTCAGCAAAAGTTTATTTGTATGTGATATTAATGATTTTGTTCTTTAATTTGAGCCTTCTGTTGGGCTATCTTTCTTTGGAATCAGTATAAATATGGATCTCTTCAAAGCAGTTGGACAAGTAGCTGTCTTCCAAATTTCCTGGTATAGACAAGTGAGTGATGCCAGTGCTCCACCAGCTTGTTAAAACATATCAACTGTGTCAATGGACATTGGACCTCTACTCAAGTACTCCCTCAATGCAAGAACACTTCGTTCTATTAAACTGGCATTCCATGATGCTCACCTTCCTGACACGATTGATGAAGACAAATGGGTGCATATGAAAATGTGGTGAAGAAAACTGATGGTTCCCAGCTATCAAAAGATATAGCAGCTGGGGTCTTAAAGGCTTGAAGGCAAACAAGCAGCCATCTAGCTCAGAAGCAACAAAGCCCACGTGGAAGATGCGCACCGGCCTGTGTGATCATTAGGTGTCGATAGGACCAGGTTATCAGGCATCAAAGAACAAAGAACAAAAAATCATATCATTGTGAATGAGGGGGAGTGCGGAGTGGGGATCCAAAGCCCATCTGTAGACAACTGGACATCCCCTTATGGAAGGGTCATGGGGAGGAGAGGAGCCAGTCAGGGTGCAGTGTAGCAACGATGCAACATACAACTTTCCTCTTGTTCCTAAATGCTTCCTCCCCCACCCCACTATCATGATCCCAATTCTACCTTACAAATCTGGCTAGACCAGAGGATGTACACTGGTACAGATAGGAACTGGAAACATAGGAAATCCAGGATGAATGATCCCTTCAGGACCAGTGGTGAGAGGTGATACGGGGGGGTTGGGGGAGGGTGGGGTAGAAAGGGGGAACCGATTACAGGGATCTACATATAACTGCCTCCCTGGGGGACAGATAACAGAAAAGTGGGTGAAGGGAGACATTACACAGTGTAAGATAGGACAAAATAACAATAACTTGTAAATTATCAAAGGTTCATGAGGGAGTGGGGTGTGGGGACTGAGGGGGAAAAAATGAAGAGCTGATGCCAGGAGCTTAAGTGGAGAGCAAATGTTTTGAGAATGATGAGGGCAACGAATTTGCAAATGTGCTTTACACAATTGATGTATGTAGGGATTGTGATAAGAGTTGTATGAGTCCCTGATAAAATGATTGAGAAAAAAAAGAAATGTAAAAACCAAAACAAAACATGGCAACTGTATCCCATCAATTCCTGGAGCCTCGTTTTAGATTCATGAGTTCAGTGCAGCTTGGATTTCTGTTTTCACTACTATTGGCTCTTGCTCATATGCAACCTCTTGAAATGGTGGCATGTGAACCAGTTCTTTTTGGTACAGTGACTCTGTGCTTTCCCTCTGCTTTTGATGCTTCCTACATCATTCAATACTTTGTCTCTAGAATCTTTCAGTATTGCAGCTCAAGCTTGAATTTTTTCTTGTGTTCTTTCAGTTTCAGAGATGCTGAGCATCTTCCTCCTTTTGGGTTCTTTCTTCTTTTGCATACTCATTATAATATTTTACTTTGTCTTCCCAAGATGCCTTTGGAAATTTCTGTTCAGCAATTTTATGTCATCATTTCTTTCCATTTGCTTTACCGTCTCTTCTGAAATCTACTTTGATATTTTCTTTCTTATCTTTTTAATAACCTTTTATTTTCTTCATGTGTGATATTCTTGATGTCATCCCACAGCTCGTCATTTCTTCTGTCATTAGTGTGCAATGCCTCAAATCTCTCTTTGAAATGTTCTCAAACTTCAGGTGGGGTAGGCCCCAGGTCACAACTTGCCTCTCCTGGACTTGTTTCCATTTTCTTCACCTTTAACCTGAACTTACACATGAGCAATTGACGGTCTGTTTCAGTCAGCCCCTGACCTGGTTTTAGTTACTGATACTGAGCTTCTCCATCATCCCTTCCCATAAATGCAATTAATTTGATTTCTGTGTATTCCACCTGCTGGTCAGCTGTTATTTGTATTGTTGAAAAAAAGTATTTTTTCTGTCATGAGATCCCCAGCTGCATTTTATATCACTGACACCATATTTTCCAACTACTGCTCTTTCCTCTTTGTTTCCAACGTTTGCGTGCTAATCCCCAAGTAATGACCAATGCATCTTGACTGCACATTTGCTCGATTTCAGTTTGAAGCCCTTGATAGAACTCTTCAATTTTTGTATCACTAGCTTTAGTGGTTGGAGTGTAAATTTGAGTGGTTGTATTGACTGGCTTTCATGGTAGGCAGGCAGATATCATGTTATCACAGACAGCATTATCTTGAAATGTCCTTTTGAGGATGAAAGTAATGGATGCCATTCCTCCTGAATCTGTCATTTCGAACATAACAAACCACATTATTTTAAAAATTAAAATGGCCAATGCCAGTCCATTTTACCCTAGAATGTCAATCTTTATGTGTTCCCTTTCATTTTTAGTAGCTCAACTATCCTAGATTCATACTTTGTCCATTCCAAGTTCCAACTATTAATCAATGTTTGCAGCTGTTTCTTCTCATTGTGAATCGTGTCCCATCAGCAAATGAAGTCCCAGTGGCTTTACTGCCACAGGCTCTATCCATCCCAGCATCATGGTTGATTCTACTTTGAGAAGGTGACTCTTCCACAGTCGAATTTTGAATGCCTTCTGACCCGAAAGGCTCATCTTCTGGTGCTGTCTCTAACCATGTTCTCTATTCATGAAGTTTTCAGTATTTGATCATCTTCTGATGCTACAAATAGGGTTTTCAATGGTAATTCCTTCTTTATTGTCTATTCTTAGTCTAGAAGCTCATTTGAGATGACCCTGCTGGTATTTGACATACAAGTGACATCATTTCCAGCAGCACAGAGCACACCGGCCACCACAGTATGACAAACTCAGACAGGTGGTAGACTCACATATGAGTGTGAAGGAATGTCATGGAGGCATGGAACCACACATTCCACATCTTCCTCCTCCTGCTTCCTCTGTTGCTCCGGGTGAAGGGAGAGCAATTGCTATGCCTTTGTGGTCCACTGGCAGCCTTTTAAGACCCCACCCAGGACATAATGAACTAAGAAGTAGAGCAAAAGCCCTAAACACATCATTAGGTCAGTCACCCTAGATGTTCCAGAAAACCATGACCCTAAAACCTCCAAACCAGAGAGCCAAATTCCATGAGGTTTTGGGGTGGACATAAGCAGCCTCAATAGCTACTGTTTTTTGTGGGGGAGCCACGGCTTTGCTTTGAACCAATATACATCTCACACAACTTTTCCTAATCCAGCTCTCTATAGGTGTACTATAAACGACAACAATTACACCAGTAGGATGTGCAACCCGACTTGAATCACCATGTTTATTCCATTACCTTTAATACTCCTTCCCATTTTACCTACCCCTGGTAATCCTATGTTTTATTATTTAAATATTTGCCTTTCTTATATTTTTATGTAAGGGAGGTCATACAATATATATGGGGTTTTTTTGTGTGTGTCTGATTGATGGATCCCATTCAGCATGTGTCTTCAAACTCATCCTTACTTAGCATGTATCACGATTTCATTCTTTCCACTGGCTGCATCGTAGTCCATGGCATCGTGTTTCATCTGCTGCGGGGCATGTCGATTGTAGGTACTGTTGTGGAGAACATTAGCATAAAAGTCTCTTTTGAAGTCTCTGCTTCCGAGTCTTTTGGACACATGCAGGGAAGAGGATCTTCTGGGTCATATGGTATTTCTGTTTTCAGTTTGGAGAAACTATTGTTTTTGACAACAACTGGACCATTTTGCATTCCCTCCAATTTCCCGTCGTCTTCGCTAACATTTGTTCATCCACCTGCGTTGTTGTGGCTCACCATCCAGGAGGTGCTGTCATGGGAGCAGCCCATCAGGCCTTTCCCCGGAGGAGAAAGCTGCTGGGTGGGTTCAAACCACCAGCCTTTCGGGGCAGCCGAGTGCTTAGCCTTTGTGCCACCAGGCCGCCCTGGACCAGAGACGAGCAGGTTCTGTTTGGCTGAAGTCCACTGCTGCCGCAGGCACACCAGAGCTGGAAAATCAGCACACGTGGCTCAGGGCCAGTGAGAGGCTGCCAAGCTGGAAAGCAGATGCTGCCGGCCCTGGGGTTTGAGACGCACCCTTGCAGCTCTTTGCCAGGAAGCACCTTTGCAAAGCAAAGCAACAGAGCCCCAGACACCTAACGTCATAAAAATGAACGTGTGCCCGAGCCTCCCAGCAGCGTGCTTGTACCGCTGGAGCCGTCACCTGGGACATCTTCATCTTCTTCACCAGCCCTCCTTCCAGCTCCACTGGGAAGGCACGGGGGGTGGGGGGGGGACAGCACCACCAGGAATTCTTCCCCCAAGTGACCTGAGAATCCCCTGCCTCTCGAGATCACTTGCTCCAGCTCCACCCATCTGATTAATATTCATCCGTCAGAAACAGTGAGTTTCAGATGAACAAAACTCTCTTTTCCAGGATCTTCCCCATTGTAACTGCCTATTAATTACTTCTGCTTGTCAACTGGCAGCATGCACAGGGCCTTCGTGTTTAGTCTGCAGTTTGTATAATCATTCTCCGGCTTCATAATTACTCTCCGGAATGACTTAGCTCGGCAAGTACCACCGCAAAGTCTGTGTTGTTCATTTTCTTATAATAATGTATTGTCAGGTCTGTATTCATTAGGCCTGCCTCAGAGGTTGAAAGGCATCTTTAGCCATGCCATACTCATCTTTTGAACAAGTTCCCAGTTTTCACACTATTCCTCAGGCTCTCGAGTTGGAGAGCTGAGCTCTGGGCACAGCGAAAGACAACAGAAGCACATGCCTGTCCTCAGCCTGCTCAGAGAAGAGGGGATTGCCACACATCCTAAAGTACTTGGTTTTCCAAGCCAGCTTTGTCCAAGCTGGAATAGCAACGAGCTTTCAGGAGTGCCCACAATGGCCTTGCATACGCATCTGCTTTTTCGGGGTTGAATTGCTTCTCCTGAGAAATGTGCATTCAAGTCTTACACCCCCGGCACTGCGAACATTACTTGGTTCGAAAACCAATCAAAAGTCCAAACCATGGCCATCAAACAGATTCTGACTGGTGGTGATCTCATGTGTTATTACGGTAGAACTAGCTGCAGTCATACTGATTCTGACTGGTGGTGATCTCATGTGTTATTACGGTAGAACTAGCAGCAGTCATATGGAAACAGATCACCAAGTCTTTCTTCCACAGCACAGCTAGGTGTGCTGGACCAGCCTTTACATTACCAACCACTCCCAACCCCACCTCGCCAAAAAAAAATTGAATCAATGCCGACTTATCCTATAGGACAGGGTAGCACTGCCCCTGTGAGTTTCCAAGCCTGTAACTCTTGACCAGAGTAGAAAGCCCTGCCTTTCTCCGGCAGCGCAGCTGGTGGTTTCAAACTCCTGGCCCTGCAGTAAGCAGCCCCAGGCATCACTACCCTGCCACCAGAGCTCCTGAGTTCACTACAGAAGTTAAAACAAAACTTGAAAAAAGCATTATCAGAGCTACGAGTTATCTACAAACTGCACTACTGCACTGCTTGGAAATGGGGTCTTTGAAGGTATGATCAGTCAACATGAGATCATGCCAGAGGAGGGTGGGTCCTATTCACGCTAAGTGGTGTCATTTAAAAGAGAAGAGACTCTGAGAAACAGAAACAAGGAGCACGGGGCCAAATCAAAAGCTGAGAAAGATTTAAAAAAAAAAAAAAAAGACCTTCCCCAACAGACTTGTGCGTGTATTGGGCCCTGTTGATGCCCTGGGTTTCAATGGCTAGCCCCAGAAACATTAGACCATCCATTTCAGTTGCTTAAGCCACCTACATGGAAGGTCTTTGCGGGGCACAGACAGTTTGAGCTGTACCATCAAGCAGAAGGTTGAGGTCTGAACCCACCCAAAGATACCAGGAGACAACAGGCTTGCTGATTTGCTTCTGCAAAGATAGCAGTCAAGAAAACTCACTGTTTCTCTGTAACACGTGGGTGTCCAAGTCACAAAGGAACAACCATAATGCCATGTCCACATGGTGCTACTTTGTTCCCACTGCCCTGGGCACTAATTAATACAACTGCCAAGCCTAGACTTCCATTGGACTTAGCCAGTGGAACGTGAAAGGATGAGCCCACACAAAGGGATGGGCTCCTGGCTTTAGGGTAAACACAGAAAGGAAAAACAAACAAACACCCCACTGCCATCTAGTTAATGCCGACTCATAGCAACCCTATAGGACAGGGTAGAAGTGCCCCTGTGAGTTTTTGAGACAGTAACTCTTTAAGGGTGTAGAAAGCCCGTCTTTCTTGCTCAGAGTGCAGAAGGGAAAGCGGGATTCAAAGAGGGTTAGCATGTCGGAGCATGCCTGTCTGGAGAACTGTCCTGAAGAAGCTCCTACGCCAGTAGGCAAGGCCCTGGACCGTCCAGCACAGTGGCTGTTTCTGGCACTGTCTCCTTCATCATGCGGAAAGTATTTCAGCCAAATTGGTTTACTGGTCTCATTTTCATCTGCACTGATCTGTCACCACTTCTGTGATCTCACTCATGCCTCAGCCTGCCTGGAATGCCCCCTTTCAATGCTCAACGCGCATCTACCTCCTTTAGAGATTGCTCTTTCTCACCAGCACCGCTCAGACAGGGACAGAGAACACTGAGCGTCGGAACTTGGCAGGACTGCCATGTGTCCCCAGGTCTCCCAAATGGTCTGCTTTGGGCAGGATTCACCCACCAGGTCAGCAATCCAAACCGACCAGCCACTCCACAGGAGAAAGGTGAGGCTTTCTACCCTTGTAATGATTTGCAGTCTCGGGAACCCACAGGGGCAGTTCTACTCGGTCAGATAGGGCGGCTCTGGGTCAGAGTGGACTTGATGGCAGCGATTGGGGTTTTTGAGTTTTTTCTTTTGCTCTTTTTAGTAGAAAAGATTTATGTTTTGCTTTTCTGACAGGTTTCCTTCTTACACTCTGGTTTTCACACATTTTAACATATATACTACATTCTAGTTGTGAGTTGTTACTGCTGTTGTGAAGCTGGTGTCCACTCATAGCACTGTATGTACCAGATATCAAAACACTGCCCTGAGCTATGCCATTCTCCCAACTGTCCTTCTGTTTGAGTTCATTGTCACAGTCACTGTGTCAATGTATCTCCTGAACAATCTTTCTCGTTTCCATTGACTTTCTTCTTTCCCAAGCATGTTGTCCTTCTCCAGGGACTGGTGTCTCCTGATAAAGTCCAAAGTTCATGAGAGGAAGGTAATCATGCTCTATCCTCTGACTCTCTAATACTGTTATCGTAACGTGCTTGCCATGTATATCATTATGTTGCCTAACTTTGCATTGGTTGATCTCCTGTCTCTACAGATATAAATTCCAGGCGGCTTAGCACATTGTATTATTATCAGCTCTCTCACAGCATGAGCCATATTGCTTAATGCATATCTACCTTTCATCTCCTTTGTTTTCTGGGACACACCCAGAGTTTTCAATCTTTGCCATCCTAGGAGGAATCAGTGGACTTGGGAATCAACCTCTTCTGAAACAATGCTTATGACATTTACTTATTGGTACGACGATTCTAGGAAGGAGCCCTGGTGGCACAGTGGTTAAGCACTCACCCGCTAACTGAAAGGCCAAATTGACCAGCTGCTCTGTGAGAGAGAGATATGGCACAAAGATTGTGCGCGTCCATAAAGATGCACAGCGTTGGAAACCCCATGGGCGGTTCCACTCTGCCCTCAATGGTTGCTCAGAGCTGGAATTGAGTCAGCAAGAGGTCTCATCTGTGTTTTTGTTTTCCATGACTGTGGGAGTTGCCTTTCTTTTGGTACGCCTGCAGTCTTACCGTGTGCCTACCCCATCATGTGTATAATAAACCGTCTGTTTGAGGTTGTTGGTTTATTTCTGTTTTTATTTTGCGAAACAGAGCCAACTTGCTCGTGATCCTCTGTGTAAAGGGGAATTAGTCATGGTTACTGAAAAGAGAAAAACATCTACTGTCAGTGTATTGAGGTTGCTTCTCACTAAACATCTGCACACCCACGAGGCTGAATTTGTAAATACTGACTGTAACTTATGGTAAAAAGGTTGGTAGCCTAAGCTACACTGCTGCCAGAATATGCCTTCCCCCATATGCCAAGCAAGAGTTCGGGCCTTGTGACTGGCGACATGCTCTCTGCCTAAGTCAACCTCAGAGCAAATGTAAAACTGTAAGTGTACTTAAGTACAGTAGCATAGAAGAACAACAATCTATAAACAACAAAAGTAGAGAGAAGGAAGAAAATAAAACAAAGAAGGAAAAAAATAAGAAACTTGGAGGGAAAAAAGGTAGCAGAACTAATAACAAAGTTATTAGTTATTCAAGTTATAAAGTTATTCGATTTCCAATTTTGTCTAATATCTACTATGTGAGTTAGGCAAAACATCAACCTAACCAGTGCAAAACCTCCTTCCTTAAAGAGAGAGCCTGGGCCACTCGGACTAGTTTGCTGATAGGTTTTCAGTGTGCACAGGCCTCTTTCTGCCCACAAGGATGGGCCATATCACACCCACAGTCCCCACCACAGTTCAGGGACCTGTGACAGCCTTGTACATGCAAGTGCATGGCCACCCAGGGACAACCAGGACAGTGCTAGGCTTCTCACCAAGGTCACCACACAGGGGTCAGTTTCTTGCTCTCCCTTTGTCTTCTGACTGGGCCCCAGTACACAGTCTCATTTTCATGTTTATTTCACCTCGATTCAGAACTTGACACTTGTAGTTCCAGGAAGAAATCCACAAACACGAAACCAAGGAGAGCAGCATCACCTTGACTGTGGACTTACAGAAGAGTCGGGGAACAAGGCAGGCTCCGCCATAGATCTCACAATAGTTTCTTCCTTTGAGTACTGATGTTCTCGCTAAAGTCGCTGCCTTTGCCATTTGGCCACTGTGAGTTATGTGGCTATTTGTTTTACCAGTCCAGCCACCTCCTGCTACAGGTACTGTCAGCATAAGAGTTGCAACAGAGGTGGACAAAGAAGTTCCCAGCCTCACCCTCAACCTTCCAGGGAGATGGCTTAGCATTCATCCAAATGGTCTCTGGGTTGGGATTTTAGGAAATTTGGGGGGCCTTCTTGCTTATGTAGATCAGATTACCTAGACTCTGCTGCCCATCTCTCAACTTAGAAGCCTCAATTGGGCTGAAGGCCAGCTGAACCTGGCCTGGAGAATGCAGCAAGCAAGTGGCCAGCGCTGCAGGGAGGTGAGCTCAGATCTGCTGAGCCTTTCCTCCTCCAGCCCCGTGTGCAGGAACTCCTGGCTTCCCAGTGACTCCGGGCCCTCGTCACCATGTTTGCAGACCTTCAGATGCTTCACAGTGCCACCCCATCCCTCACGTTCTCTCAATAAGCAACTTCTCCCGCTCCGATTCACACTCTCCTCCCTCCCCATGTGGTGGGCCAACTTCAACCAGCTATTTTCCTGAAAAATGAGAAATGGAGGTCTGCCTCCAAAGGAAGAGAAGAAAACAAAACAAAAAGATCGAGGTCTTCAAAGTAAGGAGAGACTCTCCTGACGGAATTAGGTGGCTTACCTTTTCAGTTGACTTAGAAGACCAGATAGCTGTGGGAAAGAACTACATTCCTCCCCCTTTTCTGCCCAGTCCTCTAATTCCATCTGCCAGCCGGATCCAAGGCAGGGTAACACGGCTGGGTATGAAAAACAACAGGCTACATCAGCTGTGGGGAAAGGTGCGCATAGAAAAAGGAGTGCCCCATGTTCAAAATTGACTAAGAATCTCAAAATGGCAAGCAACCAAAACTAAACTCGCTGCCATCTAGTTGACACTGACTCCTAGTGAAAACCAGTCTATCTCCTGCAACTGCTCCCCGGCTCACTGCAGATCACAGCCCAATGTGTAATCCCCACGCCACTCGGGCCCCTTCCCAAAGGCAACAGTGGAGCCTTCAGCCAAGCACGAGGCCCTTCTGAGCATGGGGCCCTTCTGAGCACGGGGCCCTGGGCAGCTAACTCCCCAATTTGAAGGCCATAAAGCCAACACCGATTTGAAAAGCCACAGGACTGCAGGCATATACATGAAGTGTGTGCCATCTGTGGGCAATTAATCATGCATCTCCACAACAATTGTGCATTTCATAACGACACAAGTGAAAATATGCAACCACTACATAAACACGGCTTTGTAATAATACAAAGCCTTCTTTTCCTAGGTGTGGGATTTACTTTGCTCAATGGTGTATTGACAGCACCAAAGGCTGCGCCTGTGTAGGCAGTCTTCAGAGGGCCTGTGACGATTCATCCACTCGCACATGTTAATTTGGAGAGGGTAAGGATGAGGCAGTCAGAAAGGCATTGCTGTGTTAGTCTGGGTAAACTAGGGAAACAAATCCACAGTAACTCATATGTATAAGAGTTTTATAT
>NW_022103907.1:11259244-11260463 GCF_000313985.2 Echinops telfairi | reverse complement strand
CTAGTGACATTTCCAAGAAATTTAGGAAATGGATATAAAGCTGGCACACTTTAATTTTTCAATATAAAGATGTCTTCAAAAATGAATTCACAAAAGACATTTACAAAAAACTATATAAGGACATTTAAAAAAAAACCCACTATTTAAATTAAATGAATACTGTAGTATGGAAAATTTACACTGTCCATTTTCCCTCATTTATCCAGGACAGGCAAAAATTTGGTTTCGATGTTCTGTGTGCCGACTGACTGACATTTATGAACTATGGATCTGGGGGTCAGATCCTTAAACAAAGCTTCTTAAACTGGGTGTCACACACCCATACGGGGTCATAGCACTGAATGTGGGGGTGGTGAAAATGTTGGCAATGGTCACAAGTTTCTAAATGTGCAGTGACCAAAACTTCATTCAAAATCAAATGAGGACTGCAGGTGAGGTGTTTGTGGCCGAGCGTGCCCGTGGGCAGTGAACGACTTCTCTGCAGCCTGGTTCTGCGCACTGAGCATGCCACACAGCAAGGGCACACCCAAGGAAGCGGCCGGAAATGCCGGGGCTGCGATCTAAGACTACAGTACGTTATGAATTGCAGTGTTTTACTGTATAGGCAAAGTCTTCTGCTCTGACAGAAACATAATAGTTTATGGAATATAAAGACCTTTAATATTCTCTCACCATGATTCCTCAGCAGGTAAGTCTCAAATTAGCATATCTTTGGATTGAATGGTTAGAATGTTTGATTTTAAACATTACTGTTTTCTCCTTCTTTTACAGAAACATCAATGTATAACTGCAGCAATAAAGACAAATAAAAGACAAAACAAACTCACTGCCATCGATGTGATGCTGATTCACAGTGACCCTATAGGACAAGGTAGAACTGTCCCTGTGAGTTTTTGAGACTATAACTCTTTACAGGACTAGAAAGCCTGTCTTTATTCCATGTGCTGGCTGATGGTTTTGAACTGCTGACCTTGCAGTTAGCAGCCCAAACTGTAACCACTAGTAACCAGGGCTCCTTGTAAAACAAAATCCCTTTAATAATTTTTCTCTACCATCACTGCTGTATGAGTATGTAAGTATGAACATCAATTTTTAAAATTAAGCACAACCAAATGCAATTTTATAAACTAAAGCTAGTATTTATTTGGGAAATTGTTAGAAATATATTGTCGGAGAAAAATAGGCTTAGTTTTGGATAAGTGGCTAAATTTAGACAGAA
>NW_022103907.1:11251729-11255832 GCF_000313985.2 Echinops telfairi | reverse complement strand
GAAGATTTTAAGATGGAAAATAATTTTCCAAAAGATTTCATTGTAAGAGTTATAAATGGTCACCTGATGTGCCTACAGACACAGTTTCAGAAATATTTTCATTCAAATTTTGCTTCTGAAAAATTAGTTGGGTTCATAAACCACACTCAATTAAAATAAAAATATGTCAGCCAACTGCTATGAAAAATCCAAGAAGAATTTTCTGAGTTACCAAGTGACACAGGTTTGAAACTTGAATTTCCTAACAAGAAAAAAAAAAAATCATTAAATGAACTTTGGCTTGGGATTAGGATAGAATTTCCAACAATTTCTGAAATGGCCCTAACCATACTTCTGCCATTTTGTACTGTGCTTCTGCAAAGCGGCATTCTTAGCATTGACAAGGATAAAATCAAAATATCGACCAATTCTGCACAACGCTGGGGATGCTCCACATCCTGCAGTATCACATATTCCTCCGAGATTTAATTCTTTATGTAAACGTGCACATCCATGTCACTAGTGAGCAAATTTGCTTTTTGTCTTTCATTAATGATAACATTATATGTATCCCAAAGAATTATTTTAAAATAAATTTCTTTAAGAGTTAGTATCAGTAAATATTTGATTTGTATACTTATTTTATATGCCTATATACCTGGAGTCACATAAAACTTTCTCAGGAGAAAAGGGGTCTTGAGTGGAAAGAGTTTAAGAAGCCCTGTCCGAGAATGACTAGAGAATTGTTTGCTTTAAGCTTCAACCTTGTTTCCCTTTGGGCCTCTCGTGTCTATCCACTGTCTCTGTTTTTAAAAGCCCTTCCGTCCAGGCGTTAGGCAACTTCCCTGAGATCGAGGGTGTTACCTTGTTTTGTTTCTGGCGTTCCGCAATCTTCCTCAACCCAACTGCTCTTCACCTTCCTCTTCTCTGATCTCCCTGGGAGAACAGATACATATCTGTCCTTTCCTTGAACAATGCTGGCCCAAAGCAGGACGGAGCATCTGTCACAACGGGGCTTCCCAAGTAACTGAGTTCCTTCTGAAGAGAATCATGGTGCATTTAATGTTCCGATCCCTCTCTCTCACTACATTTCAGTAATAAATTCTATCTCCTCCTTGACACAACTCTTTAACTACCAATGGTGACTTTAACTTCCAGTGGTCTGCTCATCTGTTCCTACTAACCTTTATTTTAATCACTTGATTTTCTGTCTTGTATCCTTTTTGATTGTTTCATATCTACATGTAAAGTAAGGGGCAGTACTTCTTATACCTCTGTTCATTGATTCATCAAGCAAGTCTTTGGGTGTCTATGAGACACATATGCCATGCACACTTATTATGGAGGGCATGGCTGTCCTTGAGATCATAGTTTAGGAAAGCAGATGTAGAAACTGATGAATCTCAAAATACTGATGGAAAGTACTATACTAAGGATGTGAGCACAGTGATGCGAGTCCAATTCCCCGCTCTCCCCCCACACCCCAAAAACCCCCAAACCCTCACACATTCGATTTGCTCTCATAACAACCCTATGGAAGAGACAGACCTACAGGTAGAACTGCCCTTGGGTTTCGAAGACCTCCTCTTTTTCCTGCGGAGTGGTTGGCGCACGAGGTCAGCAGCCCAACACAGAGGATTATGGAGAAAAGGAAAAATTAATTCTGCCATAGGGATTTTGAAAGTGATCCTCTGAAGGATGTGTCAGAAGCAGGAAGATGAACACATGTCAAGGCACAGACAGACACAGGAAGAGCTGAGACGCTCGGTGTGGCGAGCACCCCAAGCTTCTGGAGAAGACGAGAAAGAAGCTGGAAAGGTTGTCAGGACAGCTGTGAAAAAGCCCCTGGGATGTCTCCTGACCCCCGGCCTGGTGCTAGATGGATGGTCTGTGCTTAATAAGTAACAGCAGCTTGTCTTTGTAGGGCACTTTACCTTCCTCAAGTCAAGCTTACATTTATTATCTTTGGTCTCATTGAACCTTGCAGATAAATTATATTTTACCCCAAAGTACAGATGAGGCGTTTGAGGCTCAGAGTACTTCAGTTATGGGCCTCAAATCACTAGCTAAGTAAAGAGCAGAGATTTTAATCCTGCTAACTCCTAATTCTAGATGAGCAGCCCCATGGTTCCCTTTCTTAGAAGGCCCTTGTTGAGCTCAGAAGCAATATAATCTGTTGGAAAGAGAATATTCTTTAGAGCAGTGGTTCTCAACCTTCCTAATGCTGAGACCCTTTCATATAGTTCCTCATGCTGTGGTGACCCACCAACCATAACATTATTTTCATTGCTACTTCATCACTATCATTTTGCTACTGTTATGTATCGGGCAACCCCTGTGAAAGGGTCGTTGGACCCCCAAAAGGGGTTGTGACCCACAGGTTGAGAACCACTGCTTTATCGCCTGTGGTAGTTACATAATCTGGTGTCAATTTGGGACTTGAGAGGATTAGGAATGAAGCGATGGAGTCTAGTCTGTCAATCAAGGCATAGCCAATGAGGCTGCTTTGTGGGCATGGCCTTCTCCTGAGAATTCTGGAAATTCCTGGATTTCCTTCTTGGAGGTGGGAGACTGACTCTCTGTCTCTCAGCTCACTCCCTTGGAGACACTTTACTGAGAAGACGCATGGAACTACACTAATGCCCTGAGCTGGAGAAGCCATGTGGAGACCCCTATCAGTGCTGAGATGCTTACGATGCTACTGGATCCAAAGACATTGCACCCACTGGCCAGTGATCGCCCTGCATTCGGCGTCATTGCATGTGTTTCGTGAGTCTGAAGAGGACTTTATAGATTGGTATCTGACATATGGGCTAATATCAGACTTATGGACTTGAACTGGACTGGGTTGGGATGCTTTCTTAATGTACAATTACCCTTTATATAAAACTATCTCTTATACACACATGAATTTCTATGGATTTGTTTCTCTAGTCCACCCAGACTAACACAGAACCATTACCCCCAACTTCACCTCCAGATTCTACCACTTAGGACTCATGTGATTTTAAGAAAGCGGCAAAATATTGAAGCTTCTACTTGCTCTTCTGGAGGAAATGTTCACATGACAACCCTTCCTTATAGAACCCAGATGAGATCCGAGCACGCAAACCCTCCATAACTTGTCAGTCACTTGAAAGCTACAAAAGCTATTTTTAAGTGACTACTCAACAGAGTAGGCACCCTAGTGACACCATGGGGAAAGTGTTTGCTAACTAAAAGGCCTATGGTTCAAATCCAACCATTGCCGGGCCAGAGAAGGATGTGGCAGTAAGCTTCCATCAAGACTACTGGCTTGGCTGTGCTATTCAGAAATTCTACGCTGTCCTACGGGTCCCTATGAGTCGGGATTGACTCCACGGTCATGGGTCTGGTTTGGGGGACCTCAAGAGAGGAAATGGTAATTGCACATTACCTTTAAGAAAACAAACACAGGCTTATTTTAAGCCTTACCAAATATTTTTATTTGGGCCCAAGTGATCTGATGTGGCCTTTTTCCTTATTTTTCCTGGCCTGTGCTTGATGGACACAGCTTCGTTTGCTAAAAGGTATTATAAGCTCAGGATAAGTCACTTGCTGCTCTTCCTTCACACCCCAAGGTCTATTTTAGGGAGGAGAGTGACAACTTCTATAAGCATCTGTCATTTACTCAGATAAAACGGCTGCTTTCTCAATGGGCTTCCCTTCGAGAGACACTGGGCACCAGGTGCTATTTTTCCAGAGCTTTGGGTGCAGGTTTCAGGGAAGAGAGCACAGGAAGCCCCCAGGCTAATGCCAAAGGGGTCTGTCAGCACCCACCCTGGGCCTCTGACTGGTCGCTCATTAGTCAGCTTTTCCTCTGTGTCCACACTCAGAAAAACCAAGTGACGTCCAAGGCGTTACCTCTAAGACCCAAACAACAGGGACATAGTGAACAAAACATGGCCGTGAAAATAAGATCAGGACGCCCATGAGACACCCACAACGACATGGGCTAATTTTCACCCCACCTCCGCATACACGCACACCGCCTCCCCCCAAACAACCATGCCCTTCCATCAATTAGAGTGCCATCTAGCCTGGAAAATAAAAAAATACACAGCTCTCACAGCCCATAGTTTCCACGGATCCAGCCCCCCTCCTGC
>NW_022103907.1:11228359-11251629 GCF_000313985.2 Echinops telfairi | reverse complement strand
GCCGAGGTTAAATAGTGAACGCTCTGTTTGTTTCACAATGCATTAATTCTTGCTGCTTGCAAAAGAAATATGGAGGTATCATATTTTAATATAAGTTTCCATTAATCTTTCCACATGATTCCCTTGCTTTTAAGCACTGCCCTCCCAGCCAAGCTCACCCAACAATGCCCATGCTTCATAGACCTTCAGCTCTGGGACAAGCCAAACACTGTGTTCACCGCCTGGCACGCAGCCCTGGGTGCCGGTGGTGAAGGAGAGAACATTTGCAACTGAGCTCGGGTGTCATGGTGGTTTTCCACTGGCAACACCGTCTGAACACAGTCGCTGCCCTTTCCATGCTCGGGAAGGGCCTTTCCAAACATCCAAGCTATGTTTTGGAATCTGCGTTATTACAGAGAAGAGTCCATCCACTCCCGTTCTTTTGCCTGCTCTTCATGTCCCTACGGTTTCAGGGAAAATCTTTCTGAAAGCTCAGCCAGAGGAGAGGCTGGCTCTTCCTGCCAAAAATTTTAAAAAGAGGCTGATTAGACGCCTCCCCTTCCAAAATAAAGTCACATTACATACTTTTCGCATTTTGATTAGCCTCTGTCCAATCTTGAGTAGCGACTGTGCTCCCCCATTCAAAACGCCAACATTGAAATGGATGTCAATAAACGTAAGAAAGTCAGTCTGGGGACACGAAGGCCCCCAAACATACTCGATAGAGCCCACAGCATGGAAAGTCTCAGAGTAGCCTCTTTCTTGTTCTGCTTCCAAATTCCAAGGCTATTGTTACATTAAATATACAGGCTTTCCTTCACCCCAGCCCAATTGTCTGACTTGCTCCTGTTTCCAGAGTTGGGATCTTGGAAACAGAATTACCAATGTTTAAGTTCACTCTTGCTACCTTAGCAGGTTGCCATAGACTCTCTGAGTCTCAGTATTTTCTCCTACAATGGGGATAAAGATGTCGAGCTCTGAGGCTTGGCTACTGTGGTGATCGAAGGGAAATGTTCTGTAAAAATCTATAAACGGTGGCTGATCCACGGTGAGTGCGTGATAGCTCAAGATGGTCCCTCTTATTGTGATTACTGGTGTGGCTAACATGACATTGTGACCCCGGGGAAACTGGACTTTCATTCTCTTGTCAAGTCCCCTCTCACCTTGAAGTGGAGCTCGAGCCTGTGACTTGATAGACCAGTGGGAGTTTCGCAAACATGATCCAAGCAGAGGCTTGTTAAGCACTTGCGCGTTGAGATGTGTCTTCGAAGCCAGCTCCCTCTTGGCACCCGCTACGATGCCAGGAGTCAGGTTAGGCTGTTCTCCTGGAGAGAGAGGGGCTATTCAGAGACACTCTGGAAAAGAATGGAGAGGCCCAGGGAGGCCCATTGAAGATGGCCAACACTGTGGGAAATCATTAATCATTGTTGACAAGTGTCTGAAACACCTGGGTAGAAACAATTTAGCAGATGAGTTTTATTAACCCGAAGAAGCTATCCTGGGGAAAGCAGTTAAGAGCCATGGGCTCAGTCCATTGTAAACTGTACGGATGCAAGCAAACCCGTGCTCCCAGAGTCTCAGTTTGAGCATTTGTGCATGAGAATACGGTTATGATGATTTAAACAAGATAATCCACATAGAACATTTAGTGTGATACCAGGTTCTAGGCTAGCATGCTTCAATGTGTAAGTGATATTGTTTTCCATTAGGTGGAACTACCTTGTTTCCCTGAAAATAGGACAGCGTCTTATATTATTTTTGCTCCCAAAGATGCGCTAGGTCTTATTTTCAGGGGATATCTTATTTTTCTATGAAGAAGAATACGGTACACATTTATTGTTTATTGTTGTATTAAAAGAGACCTTGCACTTCCTGTCTGCTCTGGCTGTGCTGTGGCCAACAGTGAGCTGCACTGCGGCGCCTGCTGCTATATGGTTCAGAGTTCAGAGTTACGGTAGCTTCGGGGGCCTTATTTTCGGGGAGGTCTTATTTTCAGGGGTGTTTTATATTTCAGTGAGAGGCTAAACTGTAAGTAGGTCTTATTTTGGGGGGATGTCTTACTTCCTGGGAAACAGGGTAGAAGCATAGCAGTGCTGTTCAACATACCAGGGCACCTTGTTCATAAACAAGTTGGCAGAGGACACTACCCAGGGCTGTGGAATTAACACCCAGGTCAACCTCTGCTTGCGCAGCTAAGTTAAACGACCTCTGAGTTTGCACACATGGTCTCCCTTTGAAGGAAAGAAAGCCTTTGAGTTTTCACAGGTGCTATGGAGTTGCTCACTGGGCCCTTTATGCCACCACCTGTCCTGGTGTTTCTTTCACTTCTTCCTTGGGAAAAACAAGGGACATTAACCCCCAACAAACCTGACTGAGCTCGAAGAATGCAATGTAGGAGAGAAAGAACACACATTGCCTTTTAACCAGTCGTGATGAGTTCATCAGAGCAAACACACCCAGACCTGGTTCAGGGGGATTTAACTCCCCACGCACTCTTAGGGCAGCCAGCCCAGTTTTAGTCTTAACCAAAGGCTGGGATTTTAGAAAAGTCCCAGCATTCCTGGAACCACCTAGCCAACAGGAAAGGGAGTAGAGAGCCTGCCTTCAAAGGCCTCTAGCAAATGCAGTTATTGCCTATTGGAAGGCGCTGGGAAGATATTATTTTAAGAGAAATAAGGCTTGAGCAACATAAACTCAAGCATATGTTCCACGGTGCCCAACCTGACACATCTGTAGACAAAAGCATAGTATTACCTTCGCTGGCAGCACGAGCCTGTTGATAAGACTGGGAATGTCTTGCAGGCGAACTACTTATTTTTCTGAGTGATTTTGAAACTTCTTGCAAAGCTAGGTGAATTGGGTTTTCCCAGAACTCTAGGACTGAGAGGGCTTATTTAGTTGATATCCAAAGCACTTATTGTCTTGCCCAGAGTTAGAACTTAATGGTGGTAAACTCCTCCCTCTGAGTGATTTTTTTTCTCGTCTCTTGCCTTTGGCCGTTTTCTGGAGCCCTGTGCAATCTTGCCTCCGGGGGCACGTGGGGGTTGGGGTGAGGGGGCTCTTCCCTGTCCACTTGTACCTTACCCAGTCCTCCCAATCAGGATTGGCACATGGCAAGTGCTCAGGCCAGGATAAGAAATCATCTCTCTCAGCACTATGACTGGTGTGGTAGACCATTACAGCATGGCCCCCAGTGAATGACACCTTCTGGTGTTCTGCCCGGTCCCCCATATGAACTTCCTGAAGTCGGAATCCACTTCCTTGGAGGCATAGCTTGCCAAAGGAATCCCTCCTTAGTTTCACCAAATCACCCCACCACACAAGCAAGTGATTTTAGCAGGTGAAAGGGCAAGATTTGGCTGGATCAGAGACAAAAGTTCATTAGACCGGTCAATGTCAAAGGCAGAGGCAGAGGCAGGAGAAAGGCTAGTGCAGGCTGAATGAGAGCAAGGCCCCAGATTCAGTTCATATGATCCACCAAAGCTTGTGCACAGAAGCAGGCTAGTCCCCCTGGAAGCTCGCTCACAGCAAAGGCTCTGTCAGTCCGACACCTCAGTCTGACACCCCGCATTCATACCCAGACCACTAACTTTCTGATAATGCGAGAGGCTGCTGGAATGAGATTGTTACTTTGGTTGCCTTTAAGTTGATTTGTCTCATGGCAACACCGTGTGTGCTGAGTAGAATTGTTGGATAGGATTTTCAAGGTTGTGATATTTGGAAGCAGATCACCACGTCTGTTTTCTGAAGCACCTCTGGGTGGCTTTGAACTGCCAACATATTAATCAATTGTGATGCTCCCAATGGTTTGAACATTCCAGGGATTCTTAAAATGAAACTCGAACAAAAACCCAAACTCATTGCCATTGAGTCGATGCTGATTCATGTGACCCTGTAGGAGAGGGTACAATTGCTTTTGTGAGTCTCCAAGACTGTAACTGTTGATGGGAGTAGAAAGTCCCATCTTTCTTCCAGGAGCTGCTGTTGGTTTCGAACTGTTGATCTTGTGAATCACAGGCCAACCAGTCACCACTACGCCACCAGGGATCCTTAAAAT
Organism: Echinops telfairi; assembly: GCF_000313985.2. Taxonomy (NCBI): domain Eukaryota; kingdom Metazoa; phylum Chordata; class Mammalia; order Afrosoricida; family Tenrecidae; genus Echinops; species Echinops telfairi. The sequence continues at coordinate 11,247,593 of NW_022103907.1, read as the reverse complement.
GAAGTCAGGTCTCCATATTAGTCGAAGGCCCCTGTGATGGTTAACCGTGCATGTCAATTTGGTGAGAATATGATTCTCAGTGGTTTGGCAGATGATGGGCCAGGTACTCTCCATAATGTAATACACCATATTCATCTTATGTGGTATCTGATATGATCAGCCAATCAGGTGAAAGACGAGTTTTCTTGGGGGCATGGCCTGCCTCTAGAACACGAATTCAGGCAAAGCTCGCTCTCGCTTGTTCACTCCCTCCCTCACTCCACCTTGTATTTATCTTGTCACCTGACCTCTGATTCCTGGGTCATGAGTCTCTAGGCTGCTACATGATCTACAGATTTTAGATGTACCAGCCCCAGCAATTCTGTGAGGCAGCAAAGTCCTCCAGGCTGATCACCTGACCAACGGATTTGAGGTTTCCCAGCTTCCACAACTATTATGAGCCATCACGTTTATGTAAATGTCTCTGTATTTAAATATATGTACATCTGACTGGCTTGACTCTGCTAGAGAACATAAACCAAGCCACTCTCTAAGATAAAAAATGCCAGGTCAGAGATATGTGGAGCTTATGGTAGGAAGGTTAACTTGTGTTGCCTGAAAAGCAACTTCACACAGTTGTTGAGGGCTTGTGGAAAGGGGCGCGTTGGCCATACCACTAAAGGCTGGAAACTCTGAGAGGAGAATCTGTTGAGACTCACAAAAGGCAGGGCCAGGAGAGGCCGGCTCCAGAACACAGGAGGGCTGCCAAGTCAAAATTCTCCTACCTGGGCCAGCCAGGCAGCCCAGGGAGTTAGAAGAGAGTCATCCAAGTGCCCTGTTGAACACAACTATGTCTCCCCTCCCCACTTCATACAAGCTTCCCGGCTAACACAGCCCCCCTGTGCAGAGGTATGGATGGATTTGCGTCCTGGATGTGACAATCATGTGTACCTAGTCCTAGATATTTATTTTACAAATAAGATGTGGTTTTGTGGCTAGAGATCACTGGAGAACCTTTAACAAATAGTTTCTAAGAATGACCAAAAAGATGATGCTTCATAAAATTCCATCTGTGATAGTTACATCATTTGGTGCCAACTTGAGACTATTAAAAGTGAAGGGGTGGAGTTTAGCCTGCCAATCAGGTCGCTGCTTGATGACCTCATTTGGAGGCGCTATGGAGATAAGTAGCTCACTGGAGGCGGGACACAAGTACTGTACTCTGCTTGGTAGTCTTGATGACAAGATACGTAGTGCTGAAGGAACCACGTGGAGACCCATACCAGCATGGAGATGCTTCCACCACCACTGGATTGACAAGACTTTCCACGCACTGGCCTGTGATCTTCCTGCATTCGGCATCATTGCATGTGTTTTGTGAGTCTGAAGGGGAATTTATAGATTGGTGTTGGACTTATGGGCTAATATCAGATTTATGGATTGGGCTGGGGTATGTTCTCAATATTCAACGGCTCTTGTATATAAAGCTCTTTGGCATACACATATGAGCGTCTATGAATTTGTTTCTCTAGTCCACCCAGACTAACACACCATCCAAAGGTAGGGGCAGGAAAAAAGAAAGAAGATGAAACCACAGGTTTGCTGGAGAAATCATGGGAAAATGTTACTGCATGATCACGGGGGGATTAAATTATATTAGCAAGACACTCATGCCACTAGGCCATCTCTACTTAGTGGCTCAGATTTGAGACTGGCTGAGAGAGAGAAATCAATAGGTAGCCCAAGTTGGAAGGTTCCCACTGTGGCAAAGCCCAGGGACTTGCTGGCTGCTGGGGTGGGGTGCCAGGCTCTGTGCCTGCATTACCTCTGTTCTCTTGTGTCTCGGGTGTCTCCTATTTAGTGACAATGGACAAACCTGTGGCCCCTGAACTACTAATTGCCATAGTACCTGGGAGCATAAGGCTTCATGCCCTCCTCCCGTCACAGGAAATTACTGGAATCTTAGAAAAGCAATGCAGAGCATCTCTCCCTTAGCTGCTCATGTTCAGAACCAGTCAGAAGAATAAAACACAGGAGTCAGACAGGTGAAGAGCAAACTAGCTCTTGTATCCCTGGTAATACTCTTGGAGATGGTGGCTTAGTTGTGCCGGTGGCCAGCACACCAACCAGGAAGTCGTGTGCCCTACCATTGAACCACTGCCCAGTCTCTACTGAGGGAGTCAACCTGGTAAGACTGCAGCACACAGGAGAGGAAGAGATCAAGCACATGTTCTCCGAGGAAGCTGATCTCTCAGAATTAGATTCTTTACCATTTTAAATAGGAATAAAGCATTTGGTCAATCAAATGACCCCACGTGGATCATTTCTTTTCATGTGCTCTAAGGAAATATCAGGTGACTGGAATGACTTCGTGCTATGACCTTCAGAAAACCTAGCCAGTGGCTGTCAAGTTGCTTCGGACCCACAGCCACCTGACATATCTGAGACAGGAAAAAATTAATTTGAAAAATGAATAAAAGGAGCCAGGAGAACGTTCTAGGGCGATGTTTGGGAGCTAGTGAGAAGACACTCACTTCCTGCATTCCTGGAGCTAAGGACCGGTGGGGAAGCAAGATCCAAGTAGAGCTGGAATGTTCTGGGAACAAGCAAGGAAAGGTGAAGGGCCTGGAGACGAGCCCTTCATTCTTAGTCGCTGCTCCCAAGTTCCCCGGTCAGATAGCTCATGGTGCTCCCCTGGAGGTTCCTCCTTCGGGGATGAAGAGGGGGAGCCCACAGTGGTGCCTGTCCCATACATCTTACTACTTAGGGGGTCCGAGCTAAACTTCTGTAGCTGAAGTGGGTGGCAGAGGTAGCCATGCACATTCTCCACTCCCCTCTTCTCCCCTGGGACACCCTGAGTGAGCTCTGTCAATTTTACTTCAGTACCTTTGAAAAACCCTTAGCATAGAGAACTCTTTGCATGCGACTGTCACTCATGGATATTTGGATAGGTTTGGGGGATCTTGGTGCCCTGCTTCTTGGGTCACCTCTGCCCCATCAGCTTCTATGTGCAGCCTGGCCTGTTACACTCAGCAGGCTTCTCTGAGAACAGCGCCCTGCCTGGGCTGCCCTCCTGAGAAAACAGGAAGAGGAGGGGTGAAGCAACCCTGGACTCTTGGTCTCTTCCTTAGTCAGAAACAGGAGTCACCAGCAAGGCTCTGACCCCTCTTGGTCTGGCTAACTGTGTTTCCTTTGGAATCTAAAACCAGTCAGTTGTGCTTTGGGGAGGGCTGACCAAGATAGGAGCCCTGGTGGTGTCAGGGGCTTTCTACTCACATAAAGATTTCTCGTCTCAGAAACCCAGGGTGGCAGTTCTATTTTGTCCTGTGGGGTCTCAATCAGTCAGAATCAACGTGATAGCAGTGAGTCTGAGTCTGAGGTTACCGAGGTTGGTGGTTTAAAACCACCAGCAGCTCTGAAGGAAAAGGAGGAGGCTATTTCCTCCCATAAAGTTTACCACCTTGGAAACATGGAAATGGGTGGGCCAGGCATCGAATGCTTATGAGAGTGGGTCTTAGTGGTCATTGGTAGAATTCTTGCCTACCAGGTGGGGTTCCTGGCCCCTGTACATCGTGTGTCCAGTGTCCGCCTGTCAGTGGAGGCTTTCACGTTGCTATGATGCTGAACAGGTCTCAGCAGAATTTCCAGACTAGGATTGAGTAGGAAGAAAGGCCTAGTTATCTATTTCTGAAAGTAAGGCAGTGAACGCCCCCAAGGAAAACCGTGGTGTAATCTACAGCCGATCATAGGACGGGCACGGTCTGGGGTAGTGTTTCCTTCTGTTGTGCATGGGGCCATCATGGGTCACAGCCACCTCAACAACAGCGCTTACCATGTGTCAGGCACTGCTCAAATGCTGCTCATCTACTCCTTGTAGCACCCCCTAAAGGAAATACTATGAGTATCCCCACTTGCTGGGGGAGGATATTGAGATGCCTACAGGTCGTTTGCCCAAGTTACTGTGTAAGGAAAGAGCCAAGACTGGAACCCCAGCAGTCTGCTTCCAGAGATGACTTGAGGCTCACACTTGAGCATATCAGAGTCCCCCAGAAGGATTATTAAAGTGCAGAATACTGGCCTTCACCCCTGAAGTTTCTCATTCAGGAGACCCAGGATAAACTAAACCACTTGGTCTCTGGCTGATTCTGGCTCCCGGTATGCCATGGGTGTCAGAGTAGAACTGTGTCCCATAGGATGTTCAGTGATGGAGTTTTCAGCAGCGGATCACCAGTCTGTTCTTCCAAGCTGTCTCTGGGTAGTCTTCAACCACCAGCCTTGCAGTGAGCAGCCAGGTAGAGAGTGGGGCCAAGAATCTACACGATAAACAAAGTACTGCTTATGCTGGTGGGGCCGGTCTCAGAAATGGACTTGGAGACCTATTGCCTAGGTTGCCTAAGCCAGCAGTTGAAAACCTTCTGGTTCCATCACCCAGACACTCAGATTAAATGAGTCATAGTGAGTCCTGAATAACAGTCTTTTCTTCAACGTTTCTTCAGATGGTGCTAATGGGGAGCTCAGTTTGAGATTAAATCCCTGTTCTTCTTAACCTCACTGGTTCTCAAGCTCAACTACATTTTGGAATCATTTGGGAGAGTTTGTTATTAACTATGAAAAGGCAAGTGACTGTATGGACCGCCACAAACTATGAATAACCTTAGAAGAATGGGAAGTCCAGAACCCTTCATTGTGCTCCTGTAGAACCTGCATACAAGTCGAGGCAGCCGTGCAAACCGAACAAGGGAACACTGCAAGGCGTAAAATCAGGGAAGGTGTGTGTGTCAAGGTGGTATTCTCTCAGCATACTTATTCAATCTGTATGCAGAGCATCAGTCAGGGAAGCTGGATGATACGAAGAAGAATGCTACTGCAGAATTGGAGATGGGCTTATTAACAACCTGCCATGTGCAGATGAGAACCCTGCTTGGTGAAAGTGAGGAGGACTTGATGCACTTGCTGATGAAGATCAAGGATGGCAGTCTTCACTCTGGATTACAACTCAATGTAAAGAAAACCCAAATCCTCGCACAACTAGACCAATAGGTTCCAACAGGATACACAGAGGAAAGACTGGAGTTATTAAGAATCTCCTCTTGCTCGGCTCAACAACCAATGCTCATGGAAGCAGCAGTCAAGAGATCCAATGGCGCATTGTCTTGGGTCAATCTGCTACACCAGACCTCTTTACCGTGTGGACAAGCAAGGATGTTACTCTGAGGACTAAGGTGTGCCTGACCCAAGCCATGGGCTTTTTCATTGTCTCGTGTGCATTTGAAAGTTGGATATTGAAGAAAGAAGACCAAAGCAGAATCAGTATATTAAATTATGATGCTGGCAAAGAATATTGAAAGTTCCAGTGACTGCCAAAAGATCAAACAAATCTTTCTTCAATGAAGTACAGTTAGGCGTTACTTAGAAGCAAGGATAGTGAGACTTCCTCTCATATACTTTAGACATGTTACTAGGAGACACCAGTCCCTGGAAAAAGGCATCATGCCTGGTAACATGGAGGGCCGGGGGTTAAAAGGGAAGACCCTCTAAGAGATGGATTGACACAGTGGCTGCAGCAGTGGGCTGAACCTAACAACAACTGTGAGGATGGAGCCAGAGAGGGGGGGATGTTTCCTTCAATTTTTTGTACAGTGGGTTGCTAAGAGTCAGCATGAGCTCTGAGGTGCCTAACAACAATTGTGGATCAAGTCTTGTTGGAAAATAGGGGCTTTCTCAGTTATGTTCATGAGACCTTATCAGTGCAGGTGAGTCCTGAACTTCGGAGTTACAAGGAGTGGCACAAAGACAGATGAAAGCAAGAGCAAAGGGGTGTGTGTTGTGAGGGGGAGGGGACGTTGGTACTCCCCCCCCCCTAGATCATCAAGGAATTCAAGCATACTCAGTCTAGGGAAACAGACACAAATTCACCCCAGGACCAGAGGAAAAAGCCTTTTCCCACAGCTGGCGCTCTGGATTCAGATGTCCGCTCTCCTAACCTGTGAGAAAATAAGGTTCTGTTCTTTAAAGTGACCCACTTGTCATAGTTCTGTTACAGGCAGCAAAAGAAACCAAGACATAAGTCAGCCCCTTCACAGAGCAGCCTAGTACACAAATCTTAACTCAGATAACTAACTGGATGTTGGCAGACCTCTGAAATTCCCTCATTGTCTTCTCCCAAATTTGGAGTGGTTTGCATGACAAAAGAAGAATGCTCTGTTTTACAAAGGAATGCCTGCCAAGTTTCCTTGAAAGTGCACTTAAAAATCCTATCTGATTTGTACTAACTCATAAATTAAGTTATGGGCCTTTACAATAAGAGCTGATACAGTCCTTGACATTGGCGAAAGCCTCTTTCAAGGGATCAGTTTGTTCTTACTGGACAGTTCGATCAACACTCCCCCTGAGTCCCTTCATTAATTCTGCTCTTGATAAGCTAGGATGAGTGCTAAGACGTTCAGACTTCACGGAGCTATTTGCCCAGCACTGAGTTACCAAACCAGACAAAGGGCGCAGTTACACTAAGTCACAGGATAGATTCTGCTAGGGAAAACCTAATCCAAGTTATTCATTCACTAGTTTTCATGGAAGTTTCTTGAGCCAATCAAATGAGTTTCACTCAATAGATGGTACTAAAAGCAAAATACAATTTTGCTCTCAAGTGGATTTTGACTCACGGTTGCTCTACAGGACGAAAGTAGGACTGCCCCACAAGGGTTTCCTAGGCTGTCAATCTTCATGGAAGGCCACCGCCACATCTTTCTTCCACAGAGTGGCTGGTGGAATCAAACCACTGACCTTTCGGGTGGTAGTCAAGCACTTAAGCATTATGCCTCACAGATCCTCGTTTTAACAACCCATTCAACCAAACTCACCACCAGGAAGTTGATTCTGACTCATAGCAGCCCTCTGGGATCAGGTAGAAGTGCCCTCCTGGGTTTCCGAGACTGCAATTCTTTATGGGAGTAGAAAGCCTCACTCATTTTCTCCCCAGAAGGAGCTGGTGGTTTTGTTACAGGGCGGAGGCTCAGAGGTTCAAGCCTCTTCACTCCTTGGTTCTTGTTCCACTCACAAGAAAAATTCAGGTGAAGGTCAAAATTCAGATAAGAGTCAGAGAAAAGGTTTGAATCAAAAAAGTCAGTTTATTGAAGGATGATACGTTGGAAAAGAAGTCCAGAGGGCCCTTAGTTAAAGGTTCAGCAAAACATAATGCTCACATTATATTGGCTAATGGTGGACTCCCCACTGAAGGCTGACTTTCTGGTGGGTCTGCTGGTATTGGTTGGTTGTCTGTGATGTACCTCCTCCTAGCAGGTAGGCATCTTCTGCCAGTCTCTCAACTGAGTCTCCAGACTTCATCAGCCCAGTCCCCAGACTTCATGTGCTCTTGTCTCAGACCACAAACTCAAGAGTCATTCAGTCACTGTGGGGGTCGCGGGACCGTCTGGTCTTTCTTCCCCTAGCCGTTTCATCATCTCCAATATTTCTGGTCTCCTCCATGGATGAGGGTATGTGTCCTATTCTGCTCTTCAGCTTCCTTTAGGTTGCAGGTGTGTGCAGAAACCTGTCTCGCCCTCTTTTGTATCCAAGATTCCTGCCAGTGCCCTTCCAGTCTCCCCTCTTCCACCCGTGCCAGTTTCTAAAGAGCTAACAGTTTCCAACTGCAGACCTTGCAGTTAGCAGCCCAACATGTGACCGCTACACCACAGAGGCGCCTCATTTTAACCAAGAGTGGCGGTCGATTCACTTGCATGTCTGTGGAACTCACAAGAATGTTCTTCCTACCCCAAACCTGCAATAGATTCCTTAGGCAGCGGTTCTCAACCTGTGGGTCATGACCCCTTTGGAGGTCAAATGACCCTTTCACAGGGTTGCCCAATTCATAACAGTAGCAAAATGACAGTGATGAAGTAGCAACAAAAATAATTTTATGCTTGGGGGTGGTCACCATAACTGTATTAAAGGATCACGGCGTTAGGAAGATTGAGAATCACTGCCTTAGGGAATGGCAACATTCCTTTTTAAAAATAGGGTTGCTAAGATACCATATCATTATCTCATAATTCAAAATTATGAGGTAGAAATCTAAGGCTCAGGTTTGGGCATATCCATTTTGGGGAAAAAGAACTTGATTTGACCCATTTGCCTCTGGTTTCTGAAAATAGTCCACACAATTAGCATGCTTATCGTTTTCCTCAATATCCAGGTACATATTCTACAGACTCCATGCTTAGTGAGCGAACTTTAAGAATGGCAGGGGCCTGGGGAAGTCATGCATAATCTTTGATCAGATCCATGCAGTCACTATGTATTAAGGTCTAAGGCATGATATTTATTGAGATCCCAACAACCAGGGAACCCATGAATTGGAGCTCCCACTTTTGGGGACCTTATGGGTTGGTAAGAACATCTGTGTACCTGAGAGGGTCCAACCGATCTCCGACGGTGTCAGGAACTCGACCAGACCTTGCCTGATGTGTTTCTACATCTGTATCCTTCCCAATTACAATAAATACTATAGTCTATTTACTGGCTGTATGTATGGTTCATAGTCTCTTTGAGTTCTGTGAGTCATTCTAGCAAATTATTGTACCTTCGGGGGCTGTGAGGACCAGCAGAGAACTGTCATTTGTCTGTTTGTCAGGGGCTAGAAGGAGCCCTGCTCATGTAGTGGGTTTTTCCTTGGGCTGCTCACCTCATGTTCCACAATTCCAATTGACCAGCTGCTCCGTGGGAGAATCCGTTCTCGATGAAGATGTCTGCTTTCATAAAGATTTACAATCTCAGGAACCTTAGAGTAAGTGGGAATCAACTCAATGTCAGTGGGATGGACGGACAGAGTCCTTATTTGTGCAGACCAAGCTCTGGGCAGATAGGATCAGAGAGAGAAAGTGCCAAGTGGGTATCTGGTGTGAGGACCATCATGTGGCAAAGTGAGGACACGGGTTATCACGTTGTGAAAATTAGCCTTATGTTGGCGCTTGTGTTCATTCATCTACACACCAAACTGGTCTATAAAGGCAGTTCCTGAATAACAAGCTCTCCATCTTACCCATTAGTTCTCTAAGTCTCTCTTTCAGTCCAAAAGAGCATCGCCAGATTTAGCAACTGCAAGATTCCTGGTTGAATTTGGACTTCAGATAAACAATACAGTATAGTATTTCCTAGCATAAGGTTGTACCAAATATTTCATACATTTAAAAAATCTGGCAGCTTCCTACACAGTGTATCATTTCTTTCCATTCTCACAGGCAGCTTCTCATTATATGTGAAATAAAAGCTTAGTGGGGGCTATAGAGAGAGGACAGATTAGAGAAATATTTAGAAGGTAAAATAGACTTTGTCGATTACTTGTATTATTGGCAATGACAGAGGAATTAAAGATGATCCCTGGGCCCCTGGTTTGGATAACTAGATCGGTGATTGTGGTGGTTAGATTTTATGTCAACTTGAAAGTACCTGTGTGGAGGTAGGGGTGGATTCCAATTTGTCAATCAAATGATAGCTAGTTGATGCCTCCTTGGGGGTGTAGGCTTTTAAAAGAAAGGAATTGAGAGCTTCTGTCCTTCGCTTTTTGCCCTTCACCTTCCTCCTTGCTTGGATTCTGTGTCTGTCCCCAGGGGTGGCCCCATGTGGACCACCAACCCTGTGAGATGTCAGCACCCTGCCATGTTCCCACTGACCTTAGATCCCTTCAACTCTGCACCCACCAGCCTGTGGTCTCCCTGCTTCATACTTATGCTTCCTTGGACTGTAGCTACGTGAGTCTAAAGAATGCTCATGTTAGCATCAGGCCAGCAGGATTGAATTGGACTGGGCTGGGACACCTTGATATAAATTATTTCTTGACACAAAGTTATTTCACATACATGGATGAGTGTCACTGGTTTTGTTCCTCTGGACAACACAGCCTAACATGATGGTGAAGCCACCAACAACTAAAAGAAGGAACAGCAGAATATATTTCTACATAGCCAGTAACCTTTGGATTACTAATCACAAGGTCGATGGTTCAAATCATCAGACACTTCAAGGGAGAAATATAAGGTTATTGGCTCCCATAGATTTGCAGCCTCCCAAAGTCCCCCTGTGCCATCCTCAAAGTTGTCGCTATATTTGAGCTCATTGTTGAGGCCACTGTGTCAATCCATCTCCTTGAGGGTCTTCCTGGTTTTCCATGACACTCTACCAAAATGATATCCTTCTGTAGGGACTGGTCATTCTCGATAACATGTCTAAAGTATGTGAGATGAAGTCTCACCAGGCTCACTTTTAAGGAGCATTCTGGTTTTACTTCTTCTCAGATAGATCTGTTTGTTTTGCGGGCAATCTATGGTGCAGTCAATATTCTTCTCCCTTGTTCACTGACCAGCTTTTTCATGCCTCTGATGTGCATCTTAGTCCTCACCGTGACACCTTTGTCTTTAACAGTTTAAAGAGGTTAACACTCGACAGGGCAGCAGATTTGCCAAATGCTGCTCTTCGATATCTTGGCTAAAACCAGATTCCTTCACGGCTGCTTCTGTGCGTGTTGACTGTGGATCCAAGTGAAATGATATCTTTGGAGAACTTCAGTTATTTCTCCATTTATCAGGATTTTGCTTATTGGTCCAGTTGTGAGGACTCTTGTTTTGTTTATATTGAAGTGGAATTCCTCCTGAAGGTTATAGTCCTTGATCTCCATCAGTAAGTGCTCAGGTGTTCGTTTTCAGCAAACTAGGTTGTGTCATCTGTAGATTGCAGGCTGCTGATGCACCGTTCACCAATCCTGGTACTGGATTCTTCTTCATGAAGTCCAGCTTCTCAATATACCGGCCAACTAAGTATAGTGAAAGAATAAACCCACGACGCACATCTTTTTTGAGTTTTCAAGGAGGCAATATTCCCTTCTTCTCTTTGAACTGCCTCTTGGTCTGAGTCTAGGTCCCTTGTGAGCACAATGAAGTTGTCTCAAATTCCCATCCGTTACAATGTGATCCATAGTTTGCTTGGATCACCCTGTTGAATGTCTGCATAGTGAACAAATGATTGATAAATATCTTTATGGTGTTCTCTGGTTTTAGCCAAGATATCGAAGAGCAGCAATGACATGCTTCCCTCTGCACAGTCTTTGAATCTTCTTGTCAATGTACTGCTACAATCATTTAAAAATTACCGTTAGCATAATATTACTTGCATATGATATTGTTTGAAAATTTCTTCAGGAGTATGCATCTCTTCCAGTCAGTTGATCAGGTAGCTGTCCTCCAATTTCCTGGCATAGACGTCAGACTTTATGGAGCCATGGAGGCTGAGCGAACCCCTAAATTATTGTCCTGAGATAATCTTTAAACTTAAATCCAAAACTATCCACCAAAGTCTTCTTAAAACCCAACAATAGATTATTTTGCCAAGCAAAAGAAATGTGTTTTGGGAATTATATTGATTTAAAATTTTATAGTTTTTTTTTCTTTTCTTTTTTAACATTTTATTAGGGGCTCATACAACTGTTATCCCAATCCATACACACATCAATTGTGTAAAGCGCATTTGTACATCGTTTCTCAAAACATTTTCTCTCCATTTAAACCCCCGACATTAGGTCCTCATTTTTCCCCTCCCTAAAATTTTATAGTTTTATTGACATAATTTGCATACCATACAATTCAATGGTTTAAGTATATTCAAAAGAGTTGTGAAATCATCGCCACAATCAATTTTGAACATTCTTCATTCTTGTACTCAATACACTGGCCAACATACATTTTGGTGCCTCAAATCTTACACTTGCTTTGGGTATATTTGACCTACGGATTCCAAGAACGGTAGTTGGTTTTTTCTATCAGCTCTAGTTTCTGATGTATACAACATATGCCACGTACCATTCTTCACTTTACTGGCCCATAAAAAATAGGATATTTTAATGTAGTGTTTAAATTGACATCTTTTCAGCATGAAGGAAACACATAAAAATCTACTTATTTCACACCAAAAGCACACACTTCTGCTACAAACTCTCTAGTTACTGGACACACAAGAAGCTCCTTTTGTAAGACTGCTGAGAGTGGGAACCCCCAGGACCATCCCTCATAAGATTCCAACAACAGTCTGCCGTCATGTGTGCATCCCACCTTCCCTGGTGTCTGGATTCCATTGTTTTCATGTCTTGGTGAAATCAATCACCTTGCTCTTCGCTTAAGTCACCAAGATTCTCTGGAAAGCTATCTGAGCGACTGTGCAGATCAAGGACTTCAACGCTCATGTCACCGCCCAGCCTAGTGAATTGAAAGGGCATCTCCTTTGCTAATTGTGTGTAGTTGTCTGTCTTCTTGTTGCCAAGAAAGTTTTGCACAAGAAGAACAGATGAAGGCCAGGCACATGAGGCTATTTCATTCCTTGATGCTATGAATTATGGGTCATTTATAAGTTGTCTGATCCGTGGACCATTGCAAATTCCTGCCGTCTGTTTTTCTGTGGTAAGTCCAAGTAGCTTATGTGTTATGTATACAGTACACAAACAGTCATTATGCAAAACCCTTACAAATGGTTTCTTCAGGCCTTGCTTTGTAGTGGTGTAATGGGGGCAGTCTGATTCTTTGTTGTGCTCCAAAAGTTCATTGATTACATTTTGTCCTCTAATCACCATAGATTTCCCTGGAGGCCGATCTTTTCTTGTCCAATGTTCATGTTTGGCTCCACCATGCCAACGGCATGAAAAGCAAGGACACTTTCTATAGCCAGTTTGTTGACCAAGAAGAAAAGTCACCATCTTCCAGTCTGCACAAACCATCCATTGATGTCCTTGACAGTTTATCTTTGCTAAGACTCAAAAGATGGCCCTGGTGGCGTGACCAATTAGCATAGAACCATATTTGTCACCATTATTTAAAAAGAACACATTTCAAACTCTGTTTTGAACTGTCTGTGCAAAGATGCTGCTCACTTACCGTAAGTTATATTCTGAAAGATCCATTTCCTGCTGAAGGTTTCTGATGTCATTGCTGTATACTAAGCTGTCTTCGGTAAAGGATGGCAGCAAAGCCTTTTCTCTCCTTTGATAAAATAGTAATCTTTGTTCCAGGGTGACGGACATTCTTTTCCTTTCATCTGGAGGCAAGCAATTCAGAAGACCCCTTGGAAAGATGCAAGTCTCTGATCAGATCACTCAATTCATTCTGGTCAAAATGTTCATGATGTGAAGTTGTGTGGCAATCGCTGTCCCTGCCCCTGCTTTCTTTACCTTGTGTGCTATCAGACATATAGGACTCACCCTCCGAGAGCTGTGATCGTTTATGGAAAGATGGAATGGGTACAAGATCTGAGTGCAGAACAGTGTGCACTACAGGAAAGGCAGTAGATGAAGAAAAGTCACACAAAAAAGCTTGCTATGACATCCCAATGTTGCAGTGACCTTTTAAAGAGTGGGCTAAAGTTTTATAAATTCAACTATATCTGATAAACGAGTTGATGTTGTCTCTCCATTGCAATTTTCTGAATCAGTGTCCCAAGTGACCCCAGGAATAAGCTTAAGAACCAAGATACCAAGAAAGCAATTTTAAAATAAATTTCTAAATCATCATTATAAACTCTGAATCCCCCACCCCCACCCCCCAACGTTCCCTGCCATAGTCCTAAGAAACTATTAATCTAGTTACTGTCTCTATGGAGTTACCCATCCTGAATTTCATATAAAGAAAATCATACCAAATAATTTCAAAAACAACAACAACAAAAACACAGAAAAGCCCTCAATCCAAAAGAAAGCAGAAAATAAAGAAAACTAGAACAAATTAAAAATTGGTCAAAAGGAAAAACAAGTGATAAGGTGTTAAATTTTCACCTAACTATATCCAGTGCACTCTGTCTGATAGCAAGGCTATTCACATTCCTGGTCAATGGTTCCAGAGGATACTCTGGGGGCTAAACCCATGTGGGAACTCTGTAGATGGATTTTGGGCTTTCACCACCAACCAGCATTCTGTAAATTGGATCATGAGCATCATAATCTTTTAAGAACTATCGATATAATATCAGAATGACGGCATTCACTCACTGCCATCGAGTCAATGCAGACTCATAGCGACTCTACAGGACGAGGTAGAACTGTCCCTGGCTGAGAGGGTAACTGTTATGGGAGCCAGAAGACAAGTCTCTTGGAGAGGTTGGTGGTTTGGAACTTCAGACCTTGATGATCACAGCCTAGTTGAAAACTTAGACAGCACCCGTAGGCAACAGTGAATTTATGTTAAAGAGAGAGGGAATTCTCATTAAAGGAGGGTGACAATGGACACACATTTCAAAGAATGTCCTCAATGTCGCTGAATTGTGCATGTATCAACTGTTGAACTGGTACATGTCTTGCTGTGCAGTGAAGAGTCTCAACAATAATAATAAGATAAATATTTCTAAACTAAAATGTGAGTACATTCTTGAGGCATGGTGATCATATCAGAGAAGAGAATTATGTAAGTTAGGGAGTTTGGAGGGATGATGGTCTCCCTCTCTCCTCTCAGCTAAAATTTCATCTCACCATTGCCTGCTTTCCATATTAGAATTGTGTTTTTCCATGGTGAAGATAGAATAAAAAGGAAAGAAAACAGTCCACCTCTGCTTCTACATCCTGCCAGTGGACACTGATTCCGTGCTTACTTTGGTTCTGATGTTTTTATCTTTCACCTGATGACTTGACTTCCTGTTTTATGCAGTTTCTCCAATATCCCTTGGTAGACAGCTACAAGGACTTCATATTCCTCCACCCCTTGACTACACTCAGAGTCTGGGACCTTCTATTTCTGCTCTCATTCAGATGCTACTCCTATCCTAGCTAAGTCCTTGTCCTAGTCTTCAGGTGTGGTTTCTGCTTTTTAAGTCCCCGCGGGTCCAACAGTCAGGATGCGGGATGACAGAAACTTTCAGGATAGTTGGCACATTGGCCAACATGTCTCAGATTACAAAATAAACGATAAAACCCAAGTCATGGCTTCAAACATCTGTTAACATTCCAGGGTTACACAGGAAAATAGACTTTATTTCAAACATAAACTTTAAAGTTTAGGAATAAAAACAGCCAAGCTATTTCCCAGAACAGGAAGAACTGTTTTTCAAGAAGTGAAAAGTTTACAAGAATTTCAAAGTGCAGAGATAATACGATCCCAATCCCAATGCCCTCAGTCCAAAAGACAATATTGCCTGCCAAAGTAGTTTATCATTGTATCCTCACAACTAAATGAATTCCCCTCTTCCATTATTTTCTTCCTTGCTCTTTTCTATCATTCTTTAATCCTCCCAGGTTGCTTCTGCAGTAATTTCTAAAATGCTCTTTTTTAAAAAAAAATATTTTATTGGGGGCTCATACAATTCCTATCACAGTCCATACATACATCCATTTTGTCAAGCACATATGTACATTTGTTGCCCTCATAATTCTCAAAACACTTGCCTTCTACTTGAGCCCTTAATATCAGTTGCTCATTTTCCCCCTCATTCCCCCCTTCCCCTCCCTCATGAACCCTTCATAATTCATAAATTATTATAGTTTTGTCATAAGTTGTCATAAGTTTGTCGTAAGTTACACTGTCCGACGTCTCCCTCCGCCCGCTTCCCCAGAGAGGAGGCTATACTTAGATTCTTGTAATTGGTTCCCCGCTTCTGCCCCACATTCCCTTCACCCTCCAGGCCTCGCCCCTCTCACCGCTGGTCCTGAAGAAGTCATCTATCCTGGATTCCCTGTGTTTCAAGTTGCTATCTGTACAATGTACATCCTCTGGTCTAGCCAGGTTTGCAAGGCAGAATTGGGATCATGATAATGGGGGGGAGGAAGCATTTAAGAACTAGAGGAAAGTTATATGTTTCATCGTTGCTACCCTGCACCCTGACTGGCTTGTCTCCTCCCCACAACCCCTCAGCAAGGGCGTGTTCTGTTGCCAACCGATGGACTCTGAGTCTCCACTCTGCACTCACCCATTTACAATGACATGATTTCTTGTTCCTTGATGCCCGACACCTGACCATTTCATCCCAACTTCTTCTCTTTTAGCTGGTTATGGTATGAAACGTTGGGGGAACCCATGTGTCATAGTGTAAAGGTTAAAAGTTGAGGTGCTAACCACCAGTTCACCACTTCAAATCCTCCCGCTGCTCCTCTGGAAAAAGATGAGGATTTCTGCTTTCATGAAGGTTTACAGCCTTGGAAACCCAAAGGGACAGTTCAACACTGTCCTATAGGGTCCCGATGAGTTAGAAGCAGCTCAACTCAAAGCCCATGGGTTCTGTTATTTTGATATATTTAGAAATTTCATTTAAATTATCTGCTATATTTCTAAAATTTAATTGTTGCTACATCCTGTGCTAGCTTTAAGGTTTCAGATTAAAACTGAGTCACAATTTTCCCCGTTGGATTATCTAATGAAATAAGCAAACAATCCAAAAAGTGAAACAAACAAAAACCTGAATGGTAAATGGAAATTATAACTACCACAAAATAAAAAAGGGGATTAGATTAATTTAATAAACATCAAAAATGGGCAAATAAGAGGAAAAAATATTCTAAAATGAAGTCGATAGGTAGCACAGTATTGCTGTGTTGATTTATTTATTTCCTACTTGTGACTAAGTCCCCAGCTGTTGTAATGCTGAGTTGATAAAAATCAAACTCAGAAAGAAGCCAATGTGTCATTACCTTTTCTCTTTTCAAACTGAGAAATTGAGGTCTGGGACGGGTTGTGTTGAGATAAAAGGAGTCAGATAGGAAGTGACACTGCAGAACTGAGAGCCCCAAGGCTATGCTTACAGGAAAGCTCTCCAATGATCCTCGATCCAGGACCTTCTATGAAACCCCAGAACAATGAGTGGGTCTCAAGCTATCTTATAAAGATTGTATATATCCTGAATGGGCTCTCTCCCGCTCTCCTTGTCTTGGATTCCAGAAGCTTGCGTAGAACCCAGGAATACTTAGCCAATAAACTATAACTTGGAAGATAAACAAAATGGTCCTAGACAATGTGGTTTAAAAGAAAAGAAATCAAGACCTAATCTCAGTGCATCTGAGCGAATAAAATGTTTCATAGGAACCACCCGAGCATGAACAAGATAAGAAGAAATTGCATACCAGTTATATAAATAATACATGGTAATGAATGGAGAAAGAACTAAATAATAAGAGAACATGAAGAAAATGGCTTCACATTGTGGAATAATTTAATAAATACATGATTTGGACAAAGCAAGTACTGAACATCCTGATGATAACAAACAAGGTGGAAAAAGTGATGGCCCAAGTAAGGGAACGATTGAGGTGCTACCATTGTTGAGGCCAAACTATTATTAACAAATTAATAAACAAAAATCCCAATAAGAACTAGAGTAGTTATTTCTGGGAATCTAATTGTTGGCATAGAAGAAAGACACATTAAATGTGATAAACAATGTTAAAGAGAAAGATCAAAATATTTAGAGATAAACTACCATATATGGAAGATAGATGAGTCAACATATGGATAATTGGATATCACTGATATTGGCCCCAACAGAAAATGAAGCCAAACATGTAATGCCAGGGAATTTTCCAGAAATTAAGAGGAGGGCAGTGGAGCTAGATTGAGGGCTTGGAAGTGTCTTCTATTCTTGAGAAAAAATATGAATACAGAACATTTTACAATAAGCAGAGCTCAATTACATGATTAAAACTCAAGGACAAAGAAATCATTCTTCAAGCAATCAGCCAGAAAAATAAATCAGATATACTCAGGAGAAAAAGAAATCAGACTTCTTTATAACAACAGTAAGTGCCAAAGATAACACAATAATGCTCACAATGTTCTGAAGGAAAGACGTGTGATCCAAAAACATCAGATTCTACTAAGATTCCATTTGACTAGAAAAGCAATAGTTAAACATTCTCAAGTATTACAGAATTCAGAGAATACAATGTTCATGAGTCATTCTTTTTTTAAAAAATCATTTTATTGGGGGCGCTTACAGCTTTTATCACAATCCATTCATACATCCATGTGTCAAGCACATTTGTACATATGTTGCTATCATCATATTCAAAACATTTTCTTTCTACTTGAGCCCTTGGTATCAACTCCACATTTCCCCCCTCCCTCCCTCATGAACCTTTGATAATTTATAAATTATTATTTTTTCATGTCTCCCTTCACTCACTTTTCTGTTGTCCATCGCCCTGGGAGGGGCTTATATGTAGATCATTGTGATCTGACCCCTTTTTCTCCCCTCACCTTCCCCTTACCCTCCTGGTTTCGCTACTCTCACACTCTGAAGAAAGATGATAGTATTTGTATCAGGATAGCATTAAACTTATATAGTGCCTTTAATATATTGAGTCTTCCAATCCATGAACATGGGATATTCTTCCATTTGTTGAGGTCACTCTTGGTTTCTTGTAATAGTGTTCTATAGTTTTCCTCGTGCAAATCTTTTGGTTTTTTGGTCAGGTATATCCCTAGATATTTTAATTTATGCTTGACTATTGTGAAGGGTACTACCTTTTTGAGCCCCTCTTCCATGGTCTTGTCCAATGTGTATAGCAGTTCGATAGACGTCTGTTTGTTGATCTTGTATCCTGCACTCTGCCATATTCCTCTATTGCTTCCAGTACTCCACTTGTGGAGCTTTTTGGATTTTCCATATAGAAAATCATATTATCTGTGAATAACGATAGTTTCACTTTTAATTTTTTCTTGATAGTAAAATTTGAGATGACTATTTCATCTTAATTTACGCTTTTCTTTAATTTTAAACTTCTGAATACCGAGTATACATTATTGTTACAAAAATAACGATAGTGTTTTTTAAAGCCTTAGAATAATAAGAGCTCAATTCTGGGAAGAGAAAATGTGTATGATTGTTATTTTTCTTTGAATATTTCTTCATTTGTAAATTTAAAATGTGTTAAGTAAATGGCTTTCTGTCTTTTAATTGTTACTTTTAAATTTTTGAGTTTTATTTGATTTTTATTTTTAAATTATGTAGTTCTTGATAGAAAAACAATATGGCTCATCCCTAGTTGACATAGGAATTTGTTTAAGAGCAAAAGGAAGCAAAAATCAGTCAGGTACATGCTGTTTTGCTTACATTAGCAAGAAGAAAACAAATGGGTTCTGGAAAACTGATGTCTGGAAAAAGATCATTTGAACAATTAACTACATTATAATTGGGCCCATAAAACATAAAGAGATTTTTCCAGGGAATAGATACTATATAAATAAGTGCCTCTCAGGTACTTCCACTCAACATAAGTTAAAGGAATATTGCACTATAAATTTAGTGG
>NW_022103907.1:11214513-11227407 GCF_000313985.2 Echinops telfairi | reverse complement strand
TCCAGGACAGAGTAGAACTGCCTCTTAGGGTTTCACAGGCAGTGGTCCTTGACAGAAGCAGACTGCCGCATTTTTTCCTGTGGAGGGGCTGGCGGGATCCTACTACTGAGGTTTCAGTCAGCAGCGGAGCATGTTGTTGTTGTTAGGTTCTGTGGGATCAGTTCTGTCACACAGCTACCTTATATACAACAGGATAAAACACTGCCCGGTCCTACCATCGTTATACTTGTTCTTGTGTTGGAGCCCATTGGTGCAGCCACTGTGTCAATCCATCTTAGAGGGTCTTCCTCGTTGTCGCTCCCCCTCTATTTTACCAAGCACGATGTCCTTCTCCAGGGCCTGATATTTCCTGATAAGATGGCCAAAGTAGGTGCGAGGAAGACTCAGCACCCTTGCTTCTGAAGAGCATTCTTCTTCCAAGGCAGATTTGTTTGTTCTTTTGGCAGTCTAGGTGCTCTCAATATTCTTGGCCAACACCATGATTCAAACTCATTGTCTCTTCTGCAGTCCTCCTTATTCAATATCCAACTTTCACCTGCCTCTAAGAGATGGAAAATACCACAGCTTGGATCAGGCATAGCTTAGTCCTCAAAGTAATCTCCTCACTTGGTAACACATTAAAGAGGTCTGGCGCAACAGATTTCCCCTGTGCAATGTGTCATTTGGTCTTCTGACTGCTGCTTCCATGAGACTTGATTATGGATCCGAGAAGACAACATCATTGACAACTTCCATCTTTTTCCCATTTATCATGATGTTACCTACTGGTCCAATTGTAAGTATTTGAGTCTTCTTTACATTGAGTTGTAATCTATACTGAAGGCTACAATCCTTGATCTTCATCAACAAGTGCATAAAGTCCTCTTCACTTTCATCTGCAGGTTACAGGTTGTTAATCAGCCTTCCTCCAATTCTGATCCATATTCTTCTTCCCAGGATCCAACTTCCCTGATTATTTTCTCAGCACACAAATTGAATAAGTATGGTGAAAGGATACAACCCTGATGTGTACCTTTCCTGATTTTAAACTATGTAGTATGTCCTTGTCATAGTCACACAAGTGCCTCTTGATCCATGTACAGGCTCTGAATGAGCACACTGAAGTGCTCTGAAATTCCCACTCTTCTCCAAGGTGTCCATGGTTTCCTATGATTTACACAGTCATGTGCCTTTTCATCGTCAGTGAAACACAAGTAAACACCTTCCTGGTATTCTCTGATTTAAGGCAGGACCCATCTGACATCAGCAATGATATCCCTTGTTCCACAACCTTTCTAAATCTGGCCAGAACCTTTGGCAGCTCCTTGTTAATGTACTGCTGCAACCATTGTTGGATAATCTTCAGCAAAATTTCATTTGTATGTGATATGAACGATATTGCTCTAATACCACATGCATATCACTGAGAAGCGATAGCAAAGATGCACCAGGTTCTGTGTAAAGAGGAGTACAGGTTTTCTCCACAATCTGAAAGTAAAGCATTTCTATGAAATCTTCCTTGTGCCAAAATATGTCAAGCAAAGCAACAAGTAATGCTAATTTACGTGAGAAAAAGTTTGCATACTCTCAGACCCCAAAAAAGTAACCTACTGATAAGAACTGAGAAGCAATAATGTACGCAGGTACCAATAAGAGATAAGAGTTCCTGACACATGTAATCCAGGAACAGGAATGGGAGTAGCGATACCAGGAGGGTAGGGGGAATGTGGGGAGAGGAGGGGAGGAAGGGGGAACCGATTGCAATGATCAACACATAACCACCCTCACCCCCCACCACCCCAAGGATGAACAATAGAAACCGCGAGGGAAGGGGAACAGCGGTCCTTGTAAGATATGAAAATAATCATATTTATCAAGGGGTCACGAGGGTGAGAGGGAGAGTGAGGGAGGGGGAAAAGAGGAGCTTATACCAAGGGTTCAAATGGAAAGTAAATGTTTAGAAAATAATGATGGCAACATATGTACAAATATGCTTGATACGATTGATGCATGGATTGTTATAAGAGTTGTAAGAACTCCCAATAAAATGATCTTTTAATTACAAAAAAAATAACCTACCAAATAACACATAAAACCTAAAATAACACTAACATATAGCGTTCATAGATGCATAGCATCTTGAGGCTAAGATGCCGAGTGCTGTTCTCCGGTTGGAAGTGGCACAGCCACTCACTGCTGGAGGCACCGAACAACTTGCTGAGAACACGCACACACTGAAAGCTGCTTTAGCTTTCCCCTTCTTTCGCACATCTTCGGGGTTTTTCTGCTAGCTAAAGCAAGTACTAATGGAGATCTGTTGTTAAGGCGAAGTGACATGAAGCGAGCGTTCACAAAGCAGGGGGTACCTGTACCAAGTGCCCCTGACATCAAAGTCCATATTTCTAATAGCTAGAGTGGAAACTACTCCTTCAAAGCATTTCCAGAGAGAGCGAGAACAATGGACACATCCAAGATAAGTTCGTTGAATCTCAAAATCTCGTAAAAACTCTAAAATTAAATAGTGAAGAAAAAAGTGATTGGTAGCAGTCATTGGCTTATAAGTATATCCAATTTCCCGAAAACCCATTCCAAGAAGCAGGCCTTCGGTTTATGGGTTGAAGTTGTGAATTGACACAATTTATGAACTTGGTTGCTGAAAACACATACGTATTTTATACCCTCTAACCATTAACATTTCCCATCATCCTGGAATATTGTGTTAGTTGGGGTTTTTGGTTTTTTTGTTTTGTTTTGTTTCTGTCTTGTTGTTATTCAAGCAAATTTAGAAGGCAGAGAGGGGTGGAGTTGGTGGGTTTAGTGGCCAGGCAGTTTACAAGATTGTCAAAATAATTTTTGCTTCACAAAGCATGGTCTAGTAGCCAGTGGAGTAACTGAGATGTAAAAAGGATTTCACAATGTAGACGCTTCTCTTCCTGACCCTCTGGATCCCACAGCTTGTTTACTACAGCCTTACAGAACCCAGGACTGCAGCTTCGCTGTCCAGACAGCCTCTCCATTCTTCTCTGAAACATGGTACACCATGTTCCCCGGCACAACAGGCTTTTTAAGGTTTCTGTTAATCCTTTCATCACAGCTACACCACACAGACAGGGGAGGCAGGAGAGGAGAGCTACTCGGATGCCAAGCAGTTACATGGATCCATCAGGAAACTATTTAGCTACCACAAAAATGCCGCCGCCGGGCCTCCCCCTTGTAGATCCTTGCCTACTGCTGTTCTTTCATCTTTCGGGGCTCCCAGCTTCCTACAGAGGAGTTCGTGCTTAGCTCTGTTCTCATTAGATGATCGTTACATTTCTTGTCTTCCTTTCTATCTTCCTCCCTTCCTTCCTCTCTACTTCCCTCCTACTTCCTTTTCCCTCCTTCTTCTGTTTCCTTCATCTCTTCCTCCTCCTCCTCCCCCCCTTCCACTTTCTTCTCTCTCTCTCTCTATCTCTATCTCTATCTCTATCTCTCTCTATCTCTATCTCTGCCTCAAATGCCTGCTGGCCTGTCTTTTCACCGGGTTGTTTCTAAAGGGGTAACTGCTTTGTGTTTTTTTTCCTTTCCATTATTTTTTTAAATGAAAAGGAAGCTCCCTGTAGAGAAAAATTTACACACATCTGAATACATTGCAAACCCAGATAGGAATCTGAAAAGTAACCCAAAGAATGAGATCATTTTCAGGAACCCAATGATCTTGTTCCTCAGTCATCCATTATATATGCCCAACTACGGAATATCTTTGCGTAAACAACCTGCTATGCCCTACATAGATACTCATCTGACCATTTTGGGGATAAATAGAAAATATTTTACACTCTAGATCCCTGAGGAAATGTTGAATGTCTCTGAGGCTAAGAGGCAGAATCCACACTCAAAGCAGGGTTTGGAAAAAGAGGTGAGGAGGGAAAGTTTGGGGTTAGAGTAAGGATCAGCAAGCAAGAGAAAAATGTTGTGCCCTCTGTGGGCTGTGGAGCCGATGTTTCAACTATTCAACGACACAGCAGCACAGAAACAATCATCATCCATCGGCCTTTGAGGGTGGCTATGGCCCAGGAAAAAGTTTCTACGGGTACTAAAATTTGAAGTTCATACAATTTTTCACCACATCTAACCATTTAAAACATGAAAGCACATTCTTAACTCATGGGTGGTATAAAAACAGGAAC
This sequence comes from Echinops telfairi, assembly GCF_000313985.2. Taxonomy (NCBI): domain Eukaryota; kingdom Metazoa; phylum Chordata; class Mammalia; order Afrosoricida; family Tenrecidae; genus Echinops; species Echinops telfairi. Next base: position 11,223,259 of record NW_022103907.1, on the reverse strand, counting down.
TGGGCTGAGTTTGGCCACGAGTAATAGTTTGTCAACTCCTGGTTGAAGGGAAACAGCATCACATAAAAAAAGGCAAGTCTTCACGTCATAGCTAACACAAGTGTAGTGATTGATGTTAGCCACGTGCTTTCTCACAGCCCGCCTCATGAAATCCTCATGAGAATCTGAGATACATATTATGTGCACTTCATGGGCAGGGAAGCTCAATGGTAGTCATTAATTTATTTTAACAAATATTTGAGTCCATTACTAGGTCTTGGGCTTCTGCTAGGTCCGGCTTTTAATATATAGGCTAGTGAAATGGATTGTAGAGGTAATTACAACCCTGTAGTTACACATGATGCATTATGTAGGGAGGCTGTTAACCTCAAGGTCCACAGCTCAAAACCACCAGGCGCTCTGTAGGAGAAAGAGGGGGCTTCCTGTACATTACTGTCTCCAACTGACAAAGGACAGATCTACCCTGTTCCATCTGGTCGCTATGGGTTGGCCTGGACCCTATGGCAGTGAGTTTTTGTTTTTTGACTAAAGGAGGTGCCCTGAGGCACAGGGACTAAGTGGTCTGCTGCTAACAGACAGTCTCAGCCGTTCCCACTGGAACCCACTTCGCACACTTCAGGAGAAAGCTGAGGCAATCTCCTTCCATAAAGATGACAGTCTTAATGGTTCTGTGGGACAGATCTGACCCATAGGGTTGCTGTGAGCCAGAATCTGCTTGACAGCAACATGTTCGTTAGTTTTGTTATTAAAGCTGTGTTCTTCAATGAGCTGAAGGGACACATATGGGAAGCACTTAACCTCAGTTTTGAGACTTGAGGGAAGCTTTCTAAAGAAAATGCTATGTATCATAGAGAAGAGGCAATAAAGTGCTCGAAAGAAGAGGAAGAGGGGAAACTGTTCTGGTCATAAAGAGTCATCTTTTTTCTTTATGGACAAAGATGTAGAGGTGAGAGAGAGCCCAGCACATATAAAAACCGTAAGTTGCTGTGTATGTTTGCATCAAAGAGCTAACAGTTTGTATTGTGGTGACCGGAAGAGAACAGAGGAAATGGCTCAGAGGTGAGCAGGGTTCCTTTGATGCCATGGTAAGAGGGTGGGGTGGGAGTAGTGGGGTTGCAGAGATTTATCTGGGAAGTAATAGGAAGCCACGGAACCAGTGGACGCAACGATGTGGTATGCGTCAGATGCAAACGTCAGAAAGATTCCTTTGGCAATAGAGTGGGAAATGGATCAGAAGGAAGTAAAATCCAACCTCCTTATTGTACAACGAGCATGTTCATAAATACTTACTCAGGTTTCCTGAAATCAAATATTTCCATGCCCAGTGCTTTGTGCTCCCTCAGTCCCATGCCCTTCCCGTGGATTCAGGATATCTGCCAGCAGATATCGCAGGCATCAAGATGACCAGCTGTTCATTTTCGCAAAGAATGGCATCTAGAAACCAAGGTCTAGGCACTAACTGTATTCATTGCTACAAGGGTGTCATTACCTCAAGAGCCTTTCAGCTGACACAGCTGGCAACTGACCACACTACCCTATTGCTTTCACATTGAGCTCATCATCGTAGGCGAAGATTGAGCTCCTGCCTCCTCAGTTAAGGTCTGCAAATGCCAAACTCCCTGTCAATGAAGATAAAAGGAGAAGGAATGTTTGAGAGAAAGAAAAGTTATGGTAAAAACTAGTGAAATGCCAGTTGAAATTTGTAAATTGGGTAGAGTTTTAACTGGCCAAGTCCTTTCCACCAAGAATGAAGCATCACCACATCATATAAAAAGAGTGAGGAGCTAGGGTAGAGAACGGAGTCATAATAATCGATCCACGGAGTCATAATAATCGATCCACGATGCAGTTCTGGTTTTTTCAGGCCTCGGTTGTCATAAAAGAGGGTAGTTTATATATGTGACCTCCTCCCTGGGGGACAGACAACAGAAAAGTGAGTGAAGGGAGACGTTGGACAGGGCAAGATATGACAAAATAATAATTTATAAATTACCAAGGGCTCATGAGGGAGGGGGAGCAGGGAGGGAGGGGAAAAATGAGGACCTAATGCGGGTGGGGGGGGGCGGCCTTAAGTGGAGAGGAAATGTTTTGAGAATGCTGAGGGCAATGAATGTACAAATGTGCTTTACACAATTGATGTATGTATGGTTTGTGATAAGAGTTGTATGAGCCCCTAATAAAACAATTCCAAAAAAGAGGGTAGTTTAAAAACAAAAACAAAACTCTTAGAGAAAATTTAATCCTGTCTCTGTATTTTATAGATGAGGATTTGAAGGCTATAATGTTGCAGATGCATGGGGCTAGAGCCCTGGCTTTGGGATGAGAGAGACTGAGATTTGTGTCTTCTGCCTGCCATTCCTTATATGTCTTTGAGCAAATGCCCTAGCCTCTCTCATCCTCGGAACATCATCTAAAGCACTTGGGTTTGTTATCTTTTCAATAAGATAAGTTAAGTGATTTACCTCAGTGCTTGACCTAAAAAGTGCTCTATATATAATGCTTATAAAGACTAATTGATATAATGATAATATACATAGTACTATAATCCATTATATTACACTATTCATAAAATTGTACTATTTTATAATGCTATGTATTTTATAAATAGATCATATAATGGCAAGTTTCTAATGGCAATGATAAGCATTGATAGAGCACATATTACTAGTCCCACAATTTGTCTACCATGTTATACCATGATGACTTGCAGGTTGCTGCGATACTAGATGCTGTGGCACTGGCATTTCGATTACCAGCAAGGTCTATTAAGGTGAACAGCTTTCAGTAGCACTTTCAGATTAAGAATAGACTACAAAAAAAAAAAAAAAAAAGCTGTCCACCTGTGAGGGATTTTAGCCACTGAAAACCTTACAATGGTAAATCCCTCAGGTTGGAAGGCACTCAAAATACAGCTAAGGAAGCACTGCTTTCTCACAGGAGACTCTATCATAATGGATGGAATAAAACTTTCAGGACCTTCATTTGGTGACGAGGCATAACTCAAATAAAAAGAAACAGCTGCAAACGTTTATTAAAAATCAGAACATGAAATTGTACGAGCCCCAATAAATTGATTTAAAAAAAAAAGGAAGAATAGAAGTAGGAAATTGGGAGGAAACAGGATCATTGATGTTACATTGTGGAGATTGAAATCAATGACATGTAATAAAATATGCATGAATTATTGAAAAAAAAAATCAGAACATGAAATGCACAAAGCATGAATCTAGGAAAATAGGAAGTTGTCAAAAATTAAATGGAACACATATATATGGATGTCCTAGACATTTTTGAGCAGAAATGGACTGGTATTGGCCACTTTGAATCAGACAATCATATGATTGACTATGCCAGAAATGACAAATTCAAGAGGAATGACAATACATTCACCAACAAAAGACTGTTTTGAGCTTTATCTCTTTTTTTTAATTCTATTTTTTTTCTTTTTTAAAAACCATTTTATTGGGGGCTCATACAACTCTTATCACAATCCACACATATATCAATTGTATAAAGCACATTTGTACATTCATTGCCTTCATCATTCTCAAAATATTTGGTCTCCACATAAGCCCCAAGATTTATCTTGAAGTACAATGCTGTCTGTGATACGATATCTGTATGCCTACAATGAAATCCAGTTAATCTACTCTTCAAATTTACAAAGCAGCCACTAAAGTGAGTGAGGAAGAAATTGAAGAATTCTGCCAATTTCTTGAGTCGGAAATGTATCAAACAGGCAATCATGACGCCTTAATAATTACTGGTTGTTGAATACAAAAATTGCAAATAAAGAAGAAGAAACCGTAGTTGGGAAATACGGCCTTGGTGATAGAAACGAAGCTGGAGATTTCCTGATAGAATTTTGCAAGACCATTGTTTTCTTCATTGCAAACGCTACTTTTCAAACACACAAATGATGACTGTATACAGAGACCTTCCCAGATGAAAAGTACAGGAATCAAATTAATTACATCTGTGGGAAGAGACAGTAGAGAAGTTTGATATCAGCAGCCAAAATGAGCTCAGAAGTTGACTGTGGAACAGACGATCAATTGCTTAAATGTAATTTCAGGTTGGAGTTGCAGAACATTCAAACGAGTTCGTGAAAACCAAATAGGACCTTGAGTATATCCCTCCTGAATTTTGAGAACATCTCAAGAAGCGATTTGACTCATTGAACACTAGTGGTGGAAGACCTGGACTAGCTGTGGAAGACATTAAGGACATCAGACATGAAGAAAGCAAAAGGTCCTTAAAAGACAGGAAAACAAGAAGAGATCAAAGTGGATGTTTGAAGAAACTATTCAAGAAACTTGCTCTTGGATGTGGAATAGCTGAAGTAAAGAGAAGAAATGATGAAGTAAAAGAGCTGAGAAGAAACTTTCAAGGGACATCTCCAGGAGATAAAGTAGAGTATTATAATGAAATATGCAAAGACCTAGAGTTAGAAAGACAAAAAGGAAGAACACACTCTGTGTGTCTCAAACTGAAAGAATTGAAGAAAGAATTCAAGTCTCAAGCTCCAATATTGAAGGATACGATGGTCAAAATATTAAATAATGTAAGAAGCATCAAAAGAAGATAGAGACAATGAGCCAAAAGGAACTAGCCAACCATTTCAAGAGGTAGTGTATGACCAGGAACCGACGGTACTGAGGAAGAAGTCCAAGTTGCACTGAAGGCATTAATGAGCAACGAAGATCAAGGAATTGACAGAATACCAATTGAAATATTTCAACAAGCTGATAAAGCACTGGAAACCCTCCTCTGTGACAAGAAGTTTGAAAGATAGCCTCTTAGCCAACTAACTGGATGAGATTCGTGTTTGTACCCAGTCCAAAGAAAGGTGGCCCAACAGGATGTGGAAATTATTGAATAATATTATTAATGTCACATGCTGTTAAATTTTGCTGAGGATAATTTTTAAATGATGGTATAAGTACATAGACAGGGCTCTGCCAGTAATTCAAGCCAAACTGAGAAGGGAATGGGGAATTAAGTATATCCTTGCTGATGTCAGATGGGTCTTCACTAAAAGCAGAGAACACCAGACAGATGTTGATTTGCAGTCTTTGTCTATGCAAAGGCATCTGACTGTGTGGATCATGGCCAACTGTGGATGACATTAGAAGAATTCCACAACACTCATTGTGTTCATGCTGAATCTCTACATAACCAAAAGGCAATTGTTCTAATAGAACATTGGAATTCAATGTGACTTAAAATCCGGAACAGTATGTGTCAGGGTTATATTTTTTCACCATACTTACGCAGTCTGTATGCCAAGCAAATAATCTGAGAAGCTGGGCTATATGCAGAAGAACTCAGCATCAGGATAGGAGGAAGAGTTATTAACAACCTGAGCTATGCAGATGACACAAGCTTGCTGGCTGAAAATGAGGCGGACTTGAAGCACTTGCTGCTGAAGATCAAGGCCTGCCACCTTCATATGGATTGCAACTCAATGAAAACAAAAGCAGAATTCTCACCACTGGATCAATAGATAACACCCTAGTAAATGGAGAAAAGATTGAAGTCGTCAGGGATTTTGTCTTGCTTGGACCCACAATCAATCCTTATGGAATCAGCAGTCGAGAAGTCAAATGGCACACTGTATTGGGTAAATCTACTGCACAAGACCGCTATACAATGTTGAAGAACAAAAATGTTACTTTGCGGACTAAGTTGTGCCTGACTCAAGCTGTGGTACTTTCAGTGGTCTCATTTGCATGTGAAAGTTGGACATTCAATAAGGAAGACTCCAGAAGACTTGATGTACTTGAATCATGGTGTCGGGTGATGACGATTGCCAGCAGTTTGGAGTGCCGGACCAACAAACTAATCTGTCTTGAACGAATGCTCGTCTTGGAAGAAGTACAACTAGATTGTTCCCTAGAATTGAGGATGGCGAGACTTTGTCTCATGTACCTTGGACATTTTATGAAGAGAATCCAGTCCCTGTAAAAGGACGTCTTGTTTGGTAAAGTAGAGAGACAGCGACCAAGAGGAAGACCCTTGGCCAGATGGATTGACACAGTGGCCTCAAACGTAATAATGGAGAGGATGGCACAGGAGAGGGCAGCATTTTGTCCTGTTGTACGTAGGGGCACTATGAGTTGGAAATGACGGTATCACACCCAACAGCAACAGCGTATTTCTACTCACAGAAGAAAAATGGGATGGTGCTTCTGTAAAATCTTGCAAACTTGGAAGTCCTGCGTAGTAGTTAACCCTGTCTACTTAATAGGTGCCAGAATGGACCCAGTGGCAATATATTAATATTACAACTGGATTTCCTGGGTGTAAATGGCTAATGTGCTCAGCAGTTAACACAAGGTTGGAGCTTGGCCTCTACCCAGCAGCAGATAGGTGATCTGCTTCTGAAAGTTATCCATTGAAAGCCCTATGGAGGAGCACAGTTCTACTCTGACATCCGTGGGGTCTCCATGAGTTAGGGTTGGCTTGACAGCAACTGCTTGGAATTTCTTTGCTGGTTGCCAGTGTTGCTGTCTTTTTGTCGATGGTTACAAAGATTAACTAGTAACTGGACTCAAACCAGAACCTATCTACCAGACCGAAATTCCTACTCAACACCTATGTCCCAAAGAGCTGCGAAGCGTTCGGGAGTGGCCTACAGGAGAAATTGGAAAGGAAGCATCCCAGACCATCCAGCCACACTTCTAGATCCTTCATTTTTCTTTGGAAGGAAGCGCTCCTTTACTGAGAAAAAGTGGGTAAGATGTTGCCTTCCACCATGTTGACAATAGGTCTGAAAACTGGAGCAGACACAGGATGGGCCCATCTTCTCTGCTCTTAAAGAAAATAGATTATTCTAAACCAAGCAGAAGGTTTGAAGTAAAGTAAGCTAATGCTGTCTCTCCCTTCATGTCTCCTGATAGGATCTTTCCAGGAAGCCCAGTTTTGAGTTGATATATATGGGATTGGTCTTTGGCAAAACTGCATTTTCCAACAATTACCAATACACTGCCATCATCCCTGGGCTAACTTTCCTAGATAAAGGAGACTGACTGATTGCTTCCTATGTATTCCTTGAGTGCCTAGCATGTGCTAGAGCCCCAGGGATCATCTCTATAATCTCATCCTACTTTGGAATTTGCATATTGAAAAATATCGAAACTCTGAGAGGAATCCCATGTCCCTTTGTGCTTTTGATTGATCAGGCTCCACTTTGTCTCTTAAGTGAAAACAGTGTCCTTCTCATGTTCTAGAGAAGCAGACTAGGAAGAAGGACGGTGACTGGGTTGTTCAAAGAAAATGAGCCGATGTTTTGCATGGTAAGCTAATTGAACCAATTAGCCAATTGCATTGGCCAATTGACTCCACCTGCCAGCGATGTTCAGCAATTACTCGTTAGTTTGTACTTCAAGTCTGCTCCTATACCTCTCTCTGATGTGACACTCTGGTTCAGCTGCTTTTGTGTAACCAATCCTCACACCGAAAGTGCAAAACAAGAAGAAGCTAAGTTTCTTCCAGTCAAAAAAGTAATCTTCAACCCTGTGAAAGAATTTATGCTTTTGAGTCAGCACTTAAAAAGCAACTCTGTGAAAGAGAAGAGGGGGTGGGGAAAGTATGAAAACATCCGCAAATCAATCTCCCCTTCGGCAAAGATCTGAGAGGTGAGCTATTTCTCATCTTTGCCAAGGGGCTTCCGGGTCTGACAAGTTGAATCAGCATGCTGCAAATTATTCTAGAAGGCTTGGGGTCTACGTATGGTAGCTGCAAGAAACTGAACTGGGTCATCATAACTTTTGCAAGGTGCCATAAGATTTCAGGAGATAAAATAAAGCTCTTAGCACTTAACTGAGTTTGAAGTTCTTCTGATTGCCTATAATGTGTGTGTGTGGGGGGGGGTGCCACACACTAGGCAAGGTAGTCAGGAATCCAAGGTGGAATTCACCTTTTCTTGCCCTCTTTGAATTCTGCCACTACATGTGGGTCATGGTTGTGGCAGTCATGGGAAGGCTCAGAGACAATCTGCAAAGAGAAGTGTAGTGATCTGCCAGCCTGCAACTGCCAATCCATGGCAGCTTTTACACCAAGCCTTGCTCTGAGAGTGCTCCTAGCAATGACCGCGTACTCCAGCTGCATGGGCACACACTAGACTAGAGATTAGACAAGAATCTGCCCCCAGAGGGGATTTCTCCAGTAGGAAGTCTTGGCTTTGGGCTTCCCATTGACCTACCAAAATCCTACTCGGGGCAGCACCGCAGTCTGAGGCTCTAGAGCTCTCTCCTCCTTTATCTTTCCCATGCATTCGCCCTTACAAAATTCCTGCACTTTTAATTCTGTCTTAGTGTCTTGTTTCCTGGAGGACCCAAAGAGAAGTACTGGAGAAAGCAGAGCGGAGATTTCCGTTACCGCTCCTCATCCAGCTGCCTCATCCAGCTTCTTCAACCAACCCAGGCTTTCGCTCAGGAAGCAGCAGCTAGGGCCTGCAGCAGTGTTTACCCTGGGCGGCCTTGTGCTCTTTTACCATTTACTTTCCCAACAGAAAACACCAGGCCTAAGCAGATTGGACACAGCAAATTTATCTTTAATGAGTCAAAAGTATATGAAAAAGCTAAGGAGGTGCTGGGATTCTGGCAAAGACTGCCTTAACTGAAGATTAGATAGAGGTGTGTGGGTGTGCGTGTGTGTGTGTGTGTGTGTGTGTGTGTGTGTGTGTGTGTGTTGGGAGGGTGATGGAATATACCCCAAACTTAGAAATAACTTTCTAAGAAAT
>NW_022103907.1:11212566-11213467 GCF_000313985.2 Echinops telfairi | reverse complement strand
CAAGAGACCCGAGAACTAGAAAGGTAAGGCTTCACCACCCATTTATCCCTTCGCCTTTCAACCAGCCCCACATGTGATTATCGGCCAGGCTGGCACAATTAACTAACTCAACTTCTAAGCAATGGATTCCAAATTCAGGAAATTAATTAAAAATAAAAACACCCCAAAATCGTCTCTCTTTACCACTGCTCAGCGCATGGGGTTTGTTCACTGTGCCTTGAAATGTAAAAGATGAAGTGACCCCACGGAAGTTCTCTTGGGGATGTCGTCAGATAGCCAGAAACACTGAATTCATTCTTTTTCCTTTTAAAATGTTTCCTTTTCCCCCTTTTACCTCTCATCAACGCCTACAGAGACATCCCTGAGGAAGTCATTGATGGCCTTACAGGTTACGCTGTAGCACTAACAAATGTTTTGTCCTTTTTACCCTTTACTGGCAAAAAAGGTGAGGAATCCATATGAAATGATGTAGCGCCCCGACCCCGCCCCAATCTCACCCCTTGCACCATCTGTGTCTGCCCTAAAATAGCTGATGGGGACACTTTCATCTTTTAATCAAATCAACCAACTTCCCCATGGGAAACAGCCAAGGACGCCCAAACCTACTTCCCAAAGTCTTTCGCGAGCCGGGCCGCTCACCACATCAGACACTGGGGGAAACAATTGGTCAGAGTGACTGCTATGAGTCACTAAGGACAAACAGCACCCCTGACAGAAATGAACATCAGGAGCAGAAACACATTAGTGCTTGCTTTGAAAACTAAACGTCCCTGTAGACTTGAATGGTGATGTAGGCCTGAATTCCTTCCATTTCTAGGATACCTTCTCTCTGTTGTTCAGTTTTCAATAAATATAACTATTCTCTCTCTCTCTCTCTCTCTCTCTCTCTCTCTCTCTCTCT
>NW_022103907.1:11204159-11211538 GCF_000313985.2 Echinops telfairi | reverse complement strand
CTAGAAAGGCGAGGCTCACCACCCATTTATCCCTCTGCCTTTCAATTAGCCCCACGTGTGATTATCGGCCAGGTTGGCACAATTAACTAACTCGGTGTCCAAAGAACGTGAGACAACGTTTTGCCATCCTTGCCATTAAGGAGTACTCTGGCCTTAATTCTTCCAATAGAGATTGGTTTGTCCTTTTAGCAGTCCATGGTACTTTCAATAATCTTCTCCATCACCATAATTCAAATGCATTGTTCCTTCTTAGGTCTGTCTTATTCAATGCCCAACTTTCACATGCATACGTGATTGAAAATACCATGGCTTGGGTCAGGCATACCTCAGTCCTCAAAGAAACATCCTTGCTCTTCAATACTCTAAAGAGCTCTTCTGCTGCAGATTTACCTCATGAAATATGTCTTTTGATCTCTTGACTACTGCTCCATGAGCATTGATTATGGATTCAAGCAAGACAACCTTGACAACTGGACCTTTTCTTCATTTATCATGATGTTACCTACGGGTCCACTTGTGAGGATTTTGGTCATCCTTGCATTGAGTTATAATCCATCCTGAAGGTCACATTCCTTGATCATTAGCAAGTGCTTCAATTCCTTCTCACTTTCAGCAAACAAGGTTGTGTCATCTGCATACCACAAGTTGTTAATAAGTCTTCCTCCAATTTTGATGCCACACACTTCTTCATAGAATGCAGGTTCTCTGGTGATTCGCCCAGCATTCAGATTGAACAAGTATCGTGGGGGGATACATCCTAACACACACCTTTCCTGATTTTGAACCACACAATATTCCTTGGTCTGTTCGCATAATTGCCTCTTGATCCATGTACAAGTTCTTCAGGCGCACAATGAAATGCTCTGAAATTCCCACTCTTCTCAAAGTTATCCATGATTTATTATGATTCACACAGGTGAGTGACTTTGTGTAGTCAATGAAACACGAGTCTTCTCTGCTTTCAGCCAACATCCATCTGACATCAGCAACGCTATCCCTGGTTCCATGTCCTCTTCTGAATCTGACCTGAACTTCTGTCAGTTCCTTGTCAATGTACTGCTGCAACCATTGTTGGATGAGCTTCAGTAAAATTTTACTTGTGTGTGATATCAATGATATTACAGTGACCCAGCAGTCTGTTGGGTCACCTTTTCTTTGGAATGAGCACAAATATAGATCCCTACCTGTCAGTTGGCCAGGTAACTATCTTCCCAATTTCCTGCATAGACGAACGAGCGCTACGCGTGCTTCTTCAGCTTTCTGAAATATTGCAAGCAGTATTCCATCAAATTCTGGAGCCTTGTTTTAGGTGAATGCATCCAGTGCTGCTTGAGCTTCTACCTTTAGCGCCGTTGGTTCTTCTCTATACGTTACCTCCTAAAACGGCGGAATGTCAACAAGTTCTCTCTGGCACAATGACTCTGTGTGTCCTTTCCATCTTCTCCTGATGTTTCCTGCATCATTCAGTAGTTTGCCTAGAGGCTCTTTCCAGATTACAATTTGAGGCTTCATGCTTTCTTGAGTTCTTTCCGTTTCAGCTCTGCTGAGCGTGTTCTTCCCTTTTGGTTTCCCAGTTTGAGGTGCTTGCACATTTCGGTATAATATTTGGCTTTGTCTTCTTGTGTATCGAACAATTGACTGCACTAGCCCTGCAACTTTTCTTTACATCTGAAACTGTCCTAAAATCAACAGCTTATTAAAAGCACAACCCAAGTGGTTGGGCTGTTCTGCTAGCGGACTGCAGTAACGCTGGCTTATACACCCGCAGCCCATTTCCTCCCACTTGTAACATGCTCATAATGACCAGAGTCCCCTCCCGATCACGCACATGTCCTAAGATAATGAAGATGAAGATAAAGTGCTTGGTGATGTGCACACGAAAAGCCACTAACTGGTCAAAAGTGTGCCCATTATGAGAAAAAGCCTAGCATCGTAACGTTCTAACAGGGACCCAGAGGGAGGCAATAAAGCTCTGTTCAAATTGACTCTGAAATGTGTCCAAATCACCAGTTGCCAACCAACTTGCCCGAAGTCTGAGAGGAAATTCAAACCAGAATGTTTTTCTGTTTCAAGAGAAGTACAGTTTGCCTCTTCTTTTCTATCTTCCACCACCTCACCTCCGCCTCACTCCTTTTAAGAAAAACTACGTGTTTGAATCTGATGGAAGAAATAAAACGTGGGATTAGATGGAACAAAACCAAGCAAATCCGTGGAGCTGAAGAAAACACTGGCCACGAAAGGAATTCAGGCCTTTCCAATACAGATCTGGATGAAGCAAACCTCCAAGCTAAGCAAAGGAGGGTGACACTTTATAAAATGAAACGGTGTGGGGATGAAAGTTTTATGAACATAAGCTGGTGACTTTTCCAAAACTGCTGAGCATACTGTTCCAGGTCATCTGAAGCTCAAGCTGGTGCTGACTGCAGGCTGTAACCAAAAGTAATATACATACTAGGAACACTTTTTATTCCCTCTCTTATGTGTTAGGTTCACTCATTTCTGAGGTCTCTGACCAGTCTTTCTTCCCATTTTGTGAGAAGACCCTCCCTGGCTCCCAGATCTTTCTGCAAGGAGGCTCTGATCCTCCAGTGTGGCCAGGAACCAAGCAAAGGGAGCATCCTGTTCAAGCCCAAGACTTCTCCAACCTTTTCTTCCCCACAAAGGAAATTCTTGCATGGAAGAATCCTATTTGCATTCCAATACGTAGTTAATGTCAGAGCTGCTGTAGATGTTAAGGAGGCCAAAGCAAAAGGTAATTACATAGTTTCATGTCAACTTGAAGATATATGAGATATATTCAATAGGGTGGTATTCAACCTATCAATCAGGTCACAGCCTAATGGTGACTTGTGGGCATGGCCTTCTCATCAGAAGGGTCATGTAAACCTCGCTCTCTCTCTGCCTTCACCTTCCTGCTGGCAAGCCCCTCTGGGATCTGCCAGAGCCCTGTGATGCAGCCATTGCCATTGGATCCACATGACTTTGCACCCACCAGCCTGTGATATTCCTATATTCTGCATCATTGCATGTGGCTGTATGAGTCTGAAGAGGGATTTATGGACCAATATCAGATTGATGGACTTGAATTGGACTGGATGCTTTCCTGATATACAATTACTTCTTGATATAAAGCTCTTTCTTTCTCTAGTCAACCTGGCCTAACACACATGGTTTTTTAATTTTATTAACGGTAGTAAAATAGGTACTTATTTGAAGTACCTAGAGGAAACCTCTTCTATGGGATCAATTCTTAAAAGCTGTCCCAGGCTTCTGGAAAAATGGAGTCCTAGGCAGACATACCACACGGACCCTCTATAACAAAGACACAAAAAATGAAATGAAATAGATGCAGATGATAACCCTAGAATCCTGAGCATCGGAAGAAAGACTAGAGAAGTATGCTGAATACTCTCTAGGAGGAGAAATTCAACAAAAGTGGCAAGAGAGGAGACAGTTGAGTAAATGTTTGGTTGGCCTGAGAAGGCATGACCATCTTGAACTTGGCAAACAGCATTCTATGGAAACAGTGGCCTACCAACACAATCGCACAACATTTACTGGCAACAAGAAAGATGTGATCCTCCCTTGTTCCCCAAATCCTCCAAGTGACCTGAAGTGGGGCCAAACCCTACCTTCACCCCCTCCATGGATACCCCCACCCAGCACAGCCCCTGCTACGCCTAAGATCAAAGCTGTGTCCCCATGGATCAGGCACTGAATGCAGCAACCCCTCTCCTGAAAACATATGAACTTTTCCTCCTCAGACCAATAGAACATGCAGTGCAGAATTCTTGGCTACCCCGCCGAGGCAGGCAAGAACTCCTTCCAAAATCAGCATCCCTGCCCCAGCTGCCATGTGAGCCTGAGAGAGCTCCTTCTTGGGACAAGTACCCTGACCTCAATCACACTCTGAACTGTCCTGGACTATTTCCGCACAGGTTTCCCTGACCCCAGAAAACAAAATAAAACAAAAACTACCTAAGCTGGCAGGAACACCCTCTACGATCTGGTATCTTAAGAACAACACCCAGTGAGCTCCTTGGCTGGTGGAAGATGCCAAGCTATTCCAGGTGCCCTGCCCTCATAGTGTTCTCCTCTCTGAGTCCTGCCTCCCCACCAATTTTCTTCTTTCTGAGTTTTGTGTGTTTGTTTTCTGTCTTCCTTTTCCTTCCCTGCACGTCTTTCTCTTTTTCTCTTTTAAAAATCATTTTATTGGGGGCTCTTACAACTCCTATCACAATCCATACATCCATGCATTGTGTCAAGCACATTTGTATTATGTTGCCATCATCACTTTCAAAACATTTTGTTTCTACTTGAGCCCTTGGTATCAGCTCCTGATTTTCCCCCTCCCTCCCACTCCCTCACTCTTTCATGAACTCTTGGCAATTTATACATATTTTTCATGTCTTACCAACTTTTCTGTTTTCTGTCCCCCTGGGAGGGCATTATATGTCGATCATTTCTTTCCCCCTCAGCCCCCACTTCCCCTTACCCTCCTGGTATTGCTACTCTCATTATTGGTCCTGAGGGGTTTATCTGTCCTGGATTCCCTGTGTTTCCAGCTCTTATCCATACCAGTGTAGGTGCTCTGGTCTAGCCAGAATTGTAAGGTAGAATTGGGGTCATGATAGTTGGGGGGAGGAAGCATTAAAGAACTAGAGGAAAGTTGTATGTTTCGTCGGTGGTGTACTGTACCCTGACTGGCTCATCTCTTCCTGAGCACCTTCTGTGAAGGGATGTCCAATTGTATACAGAAGTGCTTTGGGTCTCCACTCTGCCGCCCCCTCATTCACAGCAATACAATTTTTGGTTCTGGGTCTATGATGTCTGATACCTGATCCCATCAACACCTCCTGATTACACAGGCTGGTATGCTTCTTCCATGCAGGCTTTGTTGCATCCCTGCTAGATGGCTGCTTGTTCAAGTTTTTAAGACCTCAGATGCTACATCTTTCAATAGCTGGGCACCATCAGTTTTCTTCACCACATTTGCTTATGCACCCGCTTTGTCTTCAGTGATCCTGTAAGGAAGGTGAGCATCACTGAATGCCGGGTAATCAGAACAAAGTGTTCTTGCATTGAGGGAGTCCTTGAGTAGAGGCTCAATGTCTGTCTGATATCTTAATACTTTACATGTAAATATATGTACAAAGAGGTATGTTCCTATCATTATATATAAATATATTTACATGTGTACATGCCTGCATTTATACCTCTATAAATGTCCTTTGCCTTCTAGTTCTTTCCTCTATTTCCTTTTACTTTCCTTTTGTACCACTATCATGTTCAACCTTCATTTGGCTTTCAGTAATTCCTTTTGGATACAGTGCACTTGATCAAACTCCACCAGGCATCCTACGCCCTCCTTGCCATTGATTTTAGATCACTTGTTCCCTTTCCCCTGGGTTTGTTGGCTTCCTCCTTCCTTTCCCCCACATCCCCATCTCCTATGTCCCCCTGGAACTGTCAGGCCCCTTGTGCTCTCCTCGGGATTGTTTATCCTGCCTGTGTTTATCCTCTGTGAATAGATAGACATGAAAAATAGAAAAGGCTATAAATAGTTCCAGGTCTGTCTGGTGACCTTGTGAATGTTTTCCGATCAACTATAGTGAGGTGCCAAACCCTGGCCCGAAGTCTATATTTGGGACTCCTCGGGGATTTCATTGCTTTGCTCCCCTTGCTGCCCTACCGCACTCCCTTCATGTTTTGCCCCAGTGGTATGTGTGTGTGGGGGGGCGGGGTGCAGGAGGGAGTTCAGACCAGGCACAATTCCCACACTGTGTCTCCAGTGTTGTCCCCTATAGCTCCATGGGTCAGTGAGGGGACACCATGTCCTCTCCAGCTCTCTGTGAATTGGCTGCTCTGAGCAAGAACATCGACCTAGGGGCTTAGTGAGCCAGGATGTGGTTCTCTCTCTCTCATTCCCTCTTAGTTTGCTCCTGTGTGTTCTGAGAAGACCTTCCCCTCTCCCTGAGCTGAATCTTCAGTGCTGTTCTCTGTAGTGCATTTTTCTGGGGAGGGAGTCTGCATAGCTGCCATTGGGGCTGGCCCTGCAGACCTCTCTGTTGGCTTGCTCTGATCTGGAATTTTAGAGAATGATACTTAGGCAGGTTCAATTGATTGAGAGGGGGGGAAATGCTGTACACCAACTCAAGGAAAATACAAAACAAAAATTTAGAAGAATTCAGGAAATCACTGCAAGGAAAAGCTGACAAAACAAATAAAAATTTAGAAAACAGCAAATGGAAATCCAGAAGGGTTATATTAACTTTTCCAAATGGTGAGGGGGCAAAAGAAAAAAAGCAAATCAAATGGGAGGCTGAATTATTGAAGTTAAAGATATATCCCTCATAACTAATCTGATAGAAGAACAATCAGAAAAAAGAACAAAAAATACAAAGAAATCTGAGAATTATGTGAGACACTATCAAGAGGAATCACTTACATGTTATCAGAATTCCATAACAGAAAGAGACAATAAAAAGGACAGAGAAAATTGTTAAAGAGCTGTTGGGAGTAAACTTCCCTTACTTCATGAAGATAAGAAGATGGGAATTTAAGATGCTGAACAAACCCCAAACAGGATATATCCCAAATGAAATCACCAAGATATACTATACATAATCAAATTTTCTAAACACCAGGAGAACCTCCTAAGAGAAGCTCAGGAAACACAAAAAGTTACATAAAAAAAAAAAGGTAAGATTTGACAGCAGAAACCATGTAGGCAAGAAGATAATGGAATGGCATGTATAAAATTCTGAGAGAAAAAAATGTTGCAACCAAGAAACATTCAAAGAGCCAAACTGCCACTGAGTTGATTCTGAAGCATAATGACCCTATGCAGCATTTCCAATATTGTTTTGTCTTTCTCTCACAGAGCAGCAGCCCAACACCTAACCCCCAGCACTTCTGGGACCCATAAAGAATAATATACCTAGCAAAATTGTTCCTCAAATTATGGTAACATTTGGACGTTCCCAGGTAAATATAAATTAAGGGCATTTTTAAAAGCCAGACCAACCTTACAAGAAATATTATAAGGAGTTCTTCAGGCAGAAAAACAACAACAGCAGACCACAACTTGAGATGAGTATACATGACCACTCAACCCAAAAGGCAACCCAGACATAGAAGTAGGCAAAATAAAACAAACCTATAAAACGGAACATAGGGACCCAGAGATAGAAATTCATAGTGAAGATAATTACAAAGTAAAAAGAAGAAATAGTGTAGCTACAGAATTTCTAAATCAAGAGGAATTTGAGTATATTTCACTTGAATGAAAAGGAAGGGAAGAAACAATAAGAGGTTGGCCAAAATAAAAAAAAGATGGAGGCAGAGGAAGACACTGGGAAAAGTAAAGAGAGTTAAAG
>NW_022103907.1:11198212-11203740 GCF_000313985.2 Echinops telfairi | reverse complement strand
AGAGCGCGAGTGGCCATCTAAGGTCACTCCCTTGCCAGAAGAAAGAAGAGGGATGGAAAGCAGACATGGAAACAATGGATGCAGTGAACTAATGAGCCACACAAACATCAGTCTGCAGCACTCTGAACCCAGAAGAAGTAGATGGCGCCAGGCCACCACCCCCAACTTCTCTGAAAGGAATCCCATTAGAAGATCCTGAATAGAGTGGGAAAAATGTGAACACACGTCTTAGAATAATAAAACATTTGATATCAAAAGGGCAGCATTTTACCCAAGGAGAAAGTTCAGAAAGATTAGAACAAAAGGAGCAATGGAAGCAGGAAACACAGGGGAAGCAGAATAAGTGCTGTCACATTATGAGGATTGCAATCAGTGAGGTGGAACTTTTTCTTTGTTTGTTTAAAGGACATGAAACAATGTCCCAAAGTGTAGTCTTTAACTGATTGGTGCAGAGAAATACATGTTTCATGATGAATTATGCAAATGCAATTCTTCTACTCAGCATTTGTTTAATGGGTGCACATATTTCTTGTTTCAGAGAATCCCAGGGATTGAGTAAAGAAAGAGGATCAAAACAACAACAACAACAATGCTCCTGGGATAAATACTGGATCGGCAGAAATCAACCATATGCTCATCTATCCCATTTCTTCCTCCCAGGAAGAGGAAGACCACATATCCCTGATGACCTCACAAGTATGAGTCTGCTAGAAATATGTGACTGAGATCGCGCTCATGGAACGTGGATGGAAATAATACCTAGCTGGTCTCTAACACATTGTGCCGTCTTCAAGCCTTTTATCCTCACTCTCCTTTGTCTGTATAGTAAAAAGGAAGGACAGAGTAACAAGATGGAAGAAGAGGCGATCTCTGAGATTCTATTTAGATGAGAGTGACCCTCCCCAAAGCCCCTTGACCACCATCACATTGTAAGGTGAACAAGAAATAAAACTGTCCAGGGTTAAGTTACTGAGACTTGAGGATTGACTTATTGCCACAGTAAAGTTTGGCCTAGCCTGCTGACTACAGAAGACAAGGACACTTGCAAACATAATGAAACAATTGTCAGGATTGTCTATAAAGTAACTTTTCACTTATGTAATATTAAACAGTTCTCAGTAATGTACCTACTTAAGTGGATGTTGCATACAATGAAATGGAGAGACTTAATAAATCATTGTGTGCAAGTAAGGGGGGATCAATTCAGGCATAGCATTTGGCCATGTTTCAATCAATGGTAGGGGTACATGATCACTTCCTTACATGGTCAAGACATATCAAGACCATGCATGGTATACACATGCTTCTATTTTATCAAAACTAGTCAAATTCAAAAAATAGACTTCAATTCAAAGAACTTTTTTTCCCTATCAAAAACCTAGCCCTCTACAGGGCTTGATGCCAAGACTAGTGAGACTTCTCTTTGCAGTGATCATGACTACGGTTTGTATCTTGTGAGGATTTCCATTGACATATTAATATAATATATTCTAGAGAACAGATTACTAAAATCTGTCTTCTTCCTATGAGTTGGAATCAACTTGATGGAAGGGAGTTTGGGGTTTTTTTTAGTAGGTTCTTCTTCCACTTGTTGAAGAGTATTATTTGTCAACAACTCCAGCCTCAGACACAGAAGAAGAATGGTCCCAGAAGTCATATGCAAGCTAGGTACTTCCCACTTGGTACATGCAATTTTCACACTGATAGGAGTCACACATACGTACTCCCAAAGGGACACAAGCCTCCTCTCCTCTCTCCTCTTATACCAAGGCTGAGTTTTCTTTATTAAGTGTCAGCCATTCAGATGTCAGGCATGTTAACACCTCCAGTCACAGTTTTCTTCTCCATGAAATGGAGATAATCAAATACAAAACCAGTTGTATATGTGAAATTAATTCAAAATCAGTGTTTTGATGTATTAGGAGTGGTGTTTTAGAGGTTATGATTTCCACAGGTTTTCAAACCAATTTCAAAAAGTCCTCAAGTGTCTAAGCATTCTACTGTCCTCAAAGGGGAATGAGTAGGGTTGTAGGTTCCTGCAATGGCATCTAGGCTGTCTGGGCACTGGTCCCACAGTCTGGGAGCTTCAGCCCAGATCCTTAAGCAAAATGATACAAAACCTCCTGGACTCCTGAGTGAACGACCAAACCTCAGAGAGGCAGTTATCCTGAAGCTCAGAGGTCCTCCTTAATATCTCAGGGCCAGGTTTCTTGTACAATCTCAATTGACAAGCAAGGAAAAATAAGAAAGGCCCTCCCACAGATAATTGAACTTGGGTTTCTCAGCCACCTGGTGGGTGGAGGACTGTGTCAGATATAACTTGGGAAATGTAAGGATGAGACCTTTCTTACATTTCAAGGGCAGTAGAGCAAATGCAAATCAATGACATGCATATGCACACTTAATTTTTAGGAAAAGTACGCAGAACTTTCATTATATTTTTAAAGATGTCAAAGGTTATCTATGCCGAAATGATTGAACTATTGAATTGTATGATATGTAAGTTGTATGCCAATGCAACTATTTACAAAGAAATATAGATAGATAGGTAGATAGGTAGATAGATGATAGATAGATAGATAGATAGATAGATACATAGATAGATACATAGATGATAGATAGGTAGATAGATAGATAGATAGATAGATAGATAGATAGATAGATAGATAGATAGATAGATAGATATAGATGGCAGACAAACTATTTTTTTAAAGGTGTCCACACTTTGTGTTGCTAACAGCAAGGTCAGCAGTTCAAACCAACTGGCCAGTCAGACAGAGAAAGATAAGGTTCATGTAAGTCAACAGTCTTGTGAATATTTCAAGAGGAGAAGAGGAAGAAAAGTAGCAAGGTCGGTCTGGATATGTGCACACGTGGAGAAAGAGTCCAGGTGATGCTGGGGTGTGGGTGGGTGGGGAGCTAGCCTGCTGTAAATCAATGCTGGAAATGTGCTATGGGTTGAGATGGGATCCGTTTAAACTTATTTTGCAGGGGGAAATAATGTGAGAGCAGGTGCCCGGGTAGCCTAGAGCTTCTGTGTTGGGCTGTGATCCACGTGGTCGGCAGTTAAGAGACCACCAGGACCTCTAAGGGAGAAAGACTGGGCTTTCTACTCCTGTAAACAGTAATAGTCTCAGAAACCCACAGGGGCTCGCTATGAGTCAGCACTGATTCAATAGCAGTGAGTTCAGGGTTTGTTTTTTTAATTATGGTTCCTATGAATTAGAGTCAACTTGATGGTCCTGGGTGGGAGTCTAAGTCAATGGGGGTAAAACAATCCGGGTAAACACAAAGAGAATGGTGATGCACGGGGAAGAGTAGAAGTGGTGTTCGTTATTGAACTGCCCAAGTAGAAATTGCTGAGGAGGTGCGTGTTCTGCTGTGTACATGTCAGGGCTTTGAACTGCTTTTGAACCTCTGCAGGGCATTCAAATGTCTACTCGGACACACGGCATCAACATCTGCAGCCTAACAAGATGGAGGGTGATTCTTACAGACTCCTTGGTGATTCTGCTGTATCCATGCAAATAACACCTGGGGAGCTTGTCAAAATGTATATTTGGGTTAGGTATATCTGGAGTGGGAATGCCAATTCTCCACAGAGGATTAGACAGGTATGAACTGTTTAAACCATGCTAGTCTTATTTTCATCAAAATCAATTTTTTTTTAATTAAGTAAAAATATTTAAGTGGAGCCTATAAAATGGTAGTAACAGGAGCAAAGAGAATCTGTCTTACTTCAAGGAGGAAAATGACCAGGATCAGCCGGAAACTGATTCCCAGGATGTGAGGGTCACTTGTTTCCATCCCCCAACCTCTTTACCAGTTCTGACACCAACTAATTCCCTCCGAATTTGAGAATATGCTGCAGTGGCCACACATACTACAGTTAAATGGTTATTAAGGAAATAACAGAGTACAACTTAGGTTCAGAATCAACAGGCTACAACTCTGGATATGGATCAGAAAGCATGAAGGCAAAGTCTCCGTTCTTCAGTGCAGGACAGCCCCCTTGCCCCTCACAGCTCCTCTCGGCCTTCCAGACCTCCTCTGGGTCCCCTGAGGACAGACAGACTTCTCTTGACCCTGTCATCTGAAATCTGCAGAGAACCTTCCAGCCCTTGCCCTGTGTTATAGCTCTCGGTAGAGGTTCCTTACCTCCCTTCTCTCTGATTTTTTCTGTCTCAAAAGCGTCTGTGAGATTGGCTTATATACATAGCTACTCATTAATTTCAAAGCCTGGTCCCTCTAAATAGATGGACTACAAACAGACCATCTCCTCTCAGTAGGCCACAGACTCTTCCTCTGCACGAGCTGTTAACCAATCCTGCAAGACGCATACCAATCTCTGGGCAGACTGCAGCCCAGCATCAGGCAAACGGTATAAAGCCGCAAGCTGATAACAACTCACCCCAGGACATGTTGATCCACTTGGACAAATGTAACAATCTGTCAAGTAAACAACTGCTGCTGTTGTTGTTGTTGTTGTCGTTGTTGTTGTTGTTGTTGTTGTTAGGGTCATCAAGTCAGTTCCGACTTCTAGCAACAACATAGTGAAACACTGTCTGGTCCTGTACCATTCCCACAATTGTTCTTATGTTTGAGCCTATTGTTGCAACTGCTGTGTCGATCCATCTAATTATGGGTCTTCCACTTTTCTGCTGCCCCTCTTCTTTACCAAGCATGATATGCTTCTCCAGATTGGTCTCTCCTGACAACGTGTCCAAAGTACACGAGAAGAGGTCTCACCATGCTTGCCTCTAAAGAGCGTTCTGGCCGTACTGTTTCCAAGGCAGATTCGTTTGTTCTGTTGCCGTCCCTGGTACCTTCAGTATTCTTTGACAGCACTGTCATTCAGATTCATCAATTCTTCCTTGGTCTTCCTTATTTGATGTTGGACTTTCACATGCATATAAGGCAATGAAAGATACCATGGCTTGGTTGGGAACTCCTGAGTCCTCAAAGTAATCTGCTTGCTTTTCAACAGTTTAAAGAGCTTGTCTGCAGCAGATTTATCAGATGCAATGCATTGTTTGATCTCTTGACTGCTCTTTCCAGAATCAAAAATGTGGACCCAAGTAAGATAAAATCCTCACTTTCTTCAGTCTTTTCTCCATTTATCATGATGTCATCTATTAGTCCTTATTGTAAGAATTTGGGTTTTCTTTACACTGAGTTGTAATTCATACAGAAGGCTGCAATCCTTGATTTTCATCAGCAAGTGCTTTAAGTCCTCCTTGAAGCCAGCAAGCAAGAGGGAGCAGAAAACCCAGGCAAAGCAATTCCTCGGCATTTGGAGGAGTGGGGCTCCAGCTGGGTTTCCAAAGAACTGAGGCAAAGGGTCATTAAAAGGAACTCATTTCACTAGAGGACCGCCTCCGAAGACAAATAAAACCGTGAATGGTGCTTAAATTAAAAGCAAACACCACTGGCAAGAGAGTGGGGAGACAGAGAGGAAATGGGAGAAGTCCAAGATGGGAGCAGCCTCAGGCAATCTTGTGAGAGGACTTCAGGGTCCAAATTAGACC
>NW_022103907.1:11181453-11194046 GCF_000313985.2 Echinops telfairi | reverse complement strand
GTGGAAACTGAGGTTCAGAGCTATAGAGAACAATTTTCTGTAGGTCACCGAACTAGTTGGTGGTAGAACCAGGATGAGACCTCAAAACTCCTCACCCTACATTTAGCATTCTTTACCTCCTAATGTTTCGGCTCCCAAGCATTTAGGCATTTTGTATCAATGAGAATGAATATAAACTGGTTTCTTGAGAGAAGAACTGAAGTTAAGTGCCAGATGCATACCATTGAGACAGGGATTCACTTCTGAATCTAGGGGGCTGAGGTTTAAGTGGGAAATGGAAAGTAACATATATTCTAAAATGAAGGGGCATTTCCAAATGGTAACAGATGGTTCTATAGGGCTGAAAGGAACTGCTTAGAGGGGCTCTTATTTGGAAAACAGGTGGTATCAATGATTAAAAAAATTTCTTGACTGAATGTAATACGTTCTTACTAATTTCACCCAAAACATAAAAGTTATGTTTCATAGCATAATTCAAAGTTATTTATAATGTAATATAAAGTTCTTACTAATTTCACCAAAAGCATAAAGCTGAAGGGGTTTAGATTAGATCATCAGATTCCCTCCCTTGTCTTCAAAAGAAAAGGTCACCTCATCTTAATTTTCCAGGAAAAATCAGGTCAAGGCCAGAAGTCACAGTGAGTGTGGCTCAGGGGCGATTTTAGAGCCATGTGTTCGACTGCTTCACTTCCGGAGACCAAGGCCAGGGTCGTACTTCACAAACCACAGAACACTGGGCAAGCATATACCTTTGTTATACGCCTAACAAGCTTGCATGCAGCATAAAGGATGACCCCCATGCGCAGATAGAGAAAGCTGCGCTTGGAGAGGTCACATGATTGTGGCTCAGTTAAGACCCAAATCCTCTGAGTCAGATGCCACGTCCTTTTTTGTCGCCTGGCTCCTTCCTGTCAGTCCTGTGGGAGACGCGTGTGTTTGATTCACTGGTTTCGAGGGGGAAACCCTTGTGCCAAGTGCTGGTGCTGCAGAACAAAGAAGAGGTTTGTAATCACAGAGAGTTAAAACATGATTCTCTATCCTAACATTTTCTTTTCTTTAGCAGTAACACATACTCCTTTTCCCCCAAATGGTCTTATGTGGATTTCCAACATGAAAACAAATGAAATCTATGTGCTGTGGCTGAAATGAGGGTCGAAAGAGTTTGCCCTCCCACCTTGGCCAGTCATGGAGTCACTGTAAGGGAACCGTATAGTTGTAAGAAACGAAGTTTTATAAACAGTGAATCTAGTCCAGTGGTTCTCAACCTTCCTAATGCAGCGACCCTTTCATACAGTTCCTCATGTTGTCGTGACCCCCCCAACCATAACATTATTTTCGTTGCTACTTCATCACTGTCATTTTGCTACTGTGATGAATCGGACAACCTCTGTGAAAGGGTCATTCAAGCCCCAATGGGATCGTGACCCCCAGGTTGAGAACTACTGATCTAGTCCAATGAGACCATCTTACAAAAGAGTAATCTGAGGTCCATAGAAGGAACCTTCTGGTATCCATTGGAGTCCAGTTCCCTTGATTCTCTGTGCTGGCTCCCCTGATGACTACTTTGGATCCGTCTTCACTCCATGTCCACTCTCTATGTATCAGGACTGTAACCACCTGTTATCAACCCCAAAGGTGGTCAACTTAGAGCTCCCCTGCATTCCCTGCCTCTCTTTGTATACAATGCCGCACTGGACCGGTTGCTTCTCTTCTGCCCTAAATTGATGTTGACCTGCTGTGTTAGTCTGGGTAGACTAGAAAAACAAATCCATGAACACATGTGTGTATAAGGAAGAGATTTGTATACAAGAGCAATTGAACATTTAGAAAACATCCCAGCCCAGTCCAGATCAAGTCTGTAAGTCTGATATTAGCCCATATGTCTGATACCAATCTATAAACTCCCCTTCAAACTCACGAAACACATGCAATGACACCGAATGCAGAAGATCACAGGCCAGTGGGTAGAAAGTCTTTGGATCTAGTGGCATTGGAAACACCTCAGCACTGGCAGGGGTCTCTGCATCAGGGTGGGTCCATGTGTCTTGTCAGCTGCTATGTCTGCCAGGGTGTGAGCAGAGTCTCCCACCTCCAAGGAGGAAATACCAGATTTCCCAGAATTCTCAGGAGAAGGTCATGCCCACACAGAAGCCTCATTGGCTATGATCCGATTGACACACTAGACTCTACCCCTTCACTCATAATCCTCTCAAACTGACAGTTATATAACTATCACACCTGCCATCTCCCCTACAACAACTGTACCTGTGGAGCTCAGGTGCATGCATTGTTTCTGTTTTGAAGCAGGATGAGGCAGCTATCACACAGGAGTCTGGTCTCAGGTTTGCATTTCAACGTGGAGTTTTGAGGCTGCTGTGGGACATCGATCTGGAGAACTGGATTTACAGAGTGGCGGGCGAGTAAATGTCTTATATGCACAAGACACACAATGAAAGTGCGGTGTGCACATTCTGGACACCACACCTTCCCACTGGATGCACTTCTTTGCTCAGCACATGCTTCTCGTTGGTAAATTCTGCTCATCTTGTGAAAACAGACCTGTAGCCCTTTCTTCCAAGGTCCCTCTAGGTAGCTTTGAACCACCGAAATGTTAGTCATCAAACTTTTAATCGCTTACACTATCCAGGGACGCCATTCCATTCCTCAGTGTCTTTTCCTCTCTGGTACTTTCTCAGATTTTCCTGAGCAGAATGAACTGATCCCCCATGTGTGTTCCCATAGCATCTCTCCATTTGGTTCTTAGAACTTTCATCTTATTGCATTAGAGAAAAGGTGTTTGCATCTCTTTCTCTCTCACTGACTGAAGTAGTTAGTTTATTGTGCAAACATGGCCAGTAGACACATTTGGGGTTAATTGAAGGGCGGAGAGATAAATGGCTCAGTGACCCTCACCTTTCTAGTTCTCGGGTCTCTTGCTTTGTGATGGTCGCACCAGGGTGCAGCTGCCTTAGCCAGTTCCCTGCTTCAGCTGGCAAGGCTCACTTTCTGCAAGACATCCCTGAGGAGAAGCCACATGGACCTACCCCGATGCAGCCCTGGGTGCTGGAACAGCCATGTGGAAACCCCTGCCAGCGCTGAGATGCTTACATGTTCACTGATACAGCTTTCCTCCTGCAGTCGGCATCATAGTGTGTGTTTTGTGAGATGGAGGAGGACTTTGTGGATTGGTGTCAGACATATGAGTTAATGAGTTAATGTTGGACTTGTGGGCTTGGGCAGCACTGGGTTGGGATGTTTTCTTGATGTGCAATTAACCTTTATATAAAACTCTCTCTTAAACATGAGTTTCTGTGGATTTGTTTCTCTAATGTACCCAGACTAACACACTGACACTGAGCCTCTTTTATGAATAAGACATCGTCTTATATACATTTGATGCCTAAGCTGCCTCACACACAATGCGACTGCTGCTCAATGCATTTGTTGATTGACTTTGTCACTCAGTCCTAGCCTGGGTGATGAGCAATGGGAGTTCTTTTCCCTCATGGAATTTTTGCAAAGTTGCCATATTAGTGATAAGCCACCATTAATTATTGTCTTGGCTATCTTGATCATTCATTGAAAGACCGTGTGAATAATCTCCTGTTATCAGCCACTAAAGGTTTCTGATGGATGGCCCCACCTTTGCACTTTTCACTCCCAAGACTCCTTACATATGTTTCTATTTGTACTTCCACCATGGAGCTGTTCTGAAGCAGACATGTTGCTATGGCCAACACTGCCCACAGTGACACTCTCTTCCTTGTGCCTGGTCACAGCTCCCTGGTAACTGCCAGGCTTTCAGAGATGCCTGACAAGAATGGAAAGTCAAATCTGTGGGAAGAAAACATGAAATCAGGTCCCAGCTCTCTCTCTCTCTGCCTCATTATGTAAAAATGATCTCATGTTTTCTAACTATTATGGGGTGAATCTCACATGATCCTGAGCCTGAGAGGGCTTTACCACGAGAGAATTGATTTTTTTTTTTTTTCTGGATGAACACAGGGGCCTGATTAATGGTGTTCTACTCAGTCAGCACTGAGAGATAAATGAAAGTTCCACTTCCCAAGTTCACACTGCACATCCAGGCGACAGAGAAGGGTCAGCCCCTTTCAACGGCTACAACATGATGAAAGCCACTTTATTTGCAGAAGGTTGTAAAAACTAGATTACCCCAGCTCCATTTCCTTAAGCTAGGAACAATCTACCCTGTGTAAGAGAGCGTGTCTCACAGCTCCGTCTTCTCTGGCTCGTCATCTAAGGCTTTTCAGAGCTCTCATTGAAATACAAATCCCTCGTCCAGCAGATCTCCTGCCCAATCACACTTAGTCCTACCTTGACAGCTACCTGAAACGCAATATTCCTGGTTTCATTTAGAAGCACTTACTTAATCACGTGGGATTGACAGTGTTTATTGTCAAACAACGGCTCTTTTCTTCCTAAAACTCTCGAGGATCTCCATCTAGCTGATGTGGTTTTCTTAGGTGGAGCAGAAGTAGCCAACAAGTACAAACGTGGGAGCTGTTGGCATCTTGTTGAAATCTGGAGGAGCCCAGGTTATCAGTAAAAGGCCCTGGCAACATGACCACAGAGGAAAGAGAATCTGAGGACTGCGTGGGAAGATAAGTCACATTTGGGCTGCTTATTTGGATTCCCTTTCTCTGGCTTTATTTACATTTCATTATTATGACATCATTCTACTTGACTAGCATGCTGTCCTACATGCTTTCCTGGAGGCTTCTGCCAGCCGCCAGAGAGCAAGAATGATCCAAACAAGCCCTTGATTGATGTGGCGCTCCATGCTTATTGGATTAGGGAAATTTAGATGAAAGTCGGCCTTTAGATGTAATTATTTCAAAACCACCTTTACTGAAACACCAGAGTCCATGTCCCTTCGAAACACAAATGAGTTATTTAAATTCCCTTTTAAAATGATTATATCTGTTACCTCCACAATTAAGAAGCTACAGGACTGCCCTCAGGGCCAGGAGTTGAAATGTATAGTTAGTTTTAAATCCTAAACTGGGCCAAGTTCAATGGACTTCAGCCCTTGATCCTTTCCAATGTGTGTTAACGAAGTTCTAATTAGGTCAGGTTCATTTTAGTGGGGTCAGAAGCCAGGCCCTGCCTTTTCTGCCTAGACTTTCAGGACTGCAGAATCCTTTCTTACTTAAGGTGAAGAATTCCATTTGGGTTCTACAGCCAACATTTCCCCCTATTTCCACTTGGAATGCCAGTTGGCTTCCACACCCTGAAACCGTGTGCCTCTGGCACAGCTGGACAATGTATGGGCTTCTTTGGGATGAAAAGGGTGTTATATCCTTGGGAAACATTCATAATAACGTGGATTCCTAGTTATTTTCACCAGTCATTGAACTTTTCCAACTAATCGCAATCGAGTGAGCAATCGAGGCAGAACAGGTCAGCAGTAATCCTTGGAGAGGATTACTCACTCAAGTCAGAAGAGGCTGACATGGGGAGTGCTAGTGAGAGTGCTGGCTGCTATTTTTGATCCCAGGGGCAACTGGAAGACAGGAGGAAGGCCAGAGAAGCCCAGAGCTGACCAAATAACTGTCCATGTTGTGTAAATGCACAAAGGAAATGGAGTCCCTTAGAGATATGCAAAGGACCAGAAATGAAACGGAAGCTCCAGTTCTAGTTCCTACCCAACCATGACTTATTGGGAGGCCTTGGAAGAATTTTCTGTTTCTCTGAGTCACGGTTTTCTCCTCTACCCATAAGAGACCTGAGTCGATTCTGCTTCTCAAGTTATCTGGAGTCATGGAATTTTTTTTCCCCTTTACTTTTGTGGAAAGGTCTTTTGAAAAATACAATTATACTGAATTACCGGGAAGGCTAATTATGTGTGGAAGTAGCAGCAATGTCAAATTGCTATAAAAACAGTTCAAAGCTTGCCCTCTTGTCCTACAGATCTCTCCTTCTGAATAGAGAGCAGTATGCCCATCCATGGCCTGCACTTCGAGGGGCCCTGGACTAGATGGTCTGTTAGGCCACATGGGCCTCCTCTTCCCGGCTTCCCACAGTCTTCTGTGCACATCCGCTCAGGCGCGCCTCTTGTTGCTAGTTGCCAACTCAGGGCTCCCTTGTGACTGCAAAGTTGAATGACTCCATACAATCTTCAAGGCTGTGATTTTTTTTTTTTTTTTTTTGGAAAACTAATTGTCAGGCCCGTCTTCTGAGATACCTCTGGGTGGGTTTCACCCATCAACCCTTTGACTAAAACTTAACTATTTGAGATGCTTGGGGAGATCTAGGGTTGTCTAAGCTCCCAACTGCTGAGCTTGGTGGCAAAATCCAAGCAAGATCAGAACAAACCCTGGAACACCTCCTACGGTTTCTAGTGGTGCATAGCATTCATTCTGTCCATCTTTCTGGAATCCTGGCTTCACATCTTCGTATTGAGCAGCCAGAAGCAAGGTATTTAGCTTCTCAGTGCCTCAGTTTTCTCATCTCCACAGTAAGAATTATAAAATTGTCTCCCTAGGGGAATTATTGGTAAATGATTATTTTGACATGATTTCAAACGTACAGAAAAGTTGAGAGAGCCGGACAGAGAAACCCTATTTAACCCTTGCTCCAGATCCCCCCTCATTAATATCTTGCCTCGTTTTCTTTATTATTCCTTTCCCCCTTTTATGTTTGCCTTTCTTGACCTGTGTGAGAGTAACTTGCATTTATCAAGTGCCCTGGGTTATTTTGAGGATTAAAGGAAATAGCGCATGTGAAATACTCAAAATGCTGCCTGGGACACTTAGTAAATGTTCTTAAAACATTAGTTCTTATGCTTGATGTGCAAAAGGTCCTTCTAGACACTCAACAGAGACCTCAAGCTCTTGTGACTTGGGGCCACCCTGGGTGGACTCACCAACACGCCAGGGGTCCACCCCATGACTCTGCCACTCTCAAAGACTTATGCCAGATTCACTTATTTTCAATGGCATCACACAGATTTGACTGGTTCTCAAAGTACGCTCTCTGCCATATGTATCCAGCCTTGAACACTGGTATTGAGTGTGTCTGCTCTAAATTATTGTGTGTTATTAAATCAGAAGAACTCTGGCAGGTTTTTCCTCTGCTCTACCACTGCTCGCATTAACTTGATCAGTGTCAATTAGGAGACCCAGCCTCACTTTCTGTGTTCCTTGGGGGAAATGATAGGAACACGGGTTTCTAGGAAATTTAAATATGATCCTTTGAGGGTAAACTCCCCTTAGCAGCTCAAATACCTCCTATTTCTGCCATCAAGACTGTCTGTGCTTCTGAGTCTGAAACAAAATGCCAATTTGCATAATGCCCCTTTTAACTCTGGTGTTGGTTTAGCTTTAAGCTGAACCAGAACTTTCCTTGCTCACATTCACCCTGGGTTCCTTTGCTTCCTGATTTTCTGCTCCATCCAGATCCTGCTGTGCTGAACTGAATTAAGTGTGTGTGTGTGTGGGGGGGGGGACTGATTCAGTTTCATCTCCATGTACCCAGATTCTGCTGCAGCACAGCTAAAAGACTGTTCAGTCCATAGCACTGTTTTAAATCATTCCATGTGAGCCATGCACCAGAAAGAAATCAAATCACAGAGGCATCTGGTGTCTAGAAAGGCTCCCTTTGTCTCTATGTCCAGAATCTAGAAGGTTGAATGACTTGCCCAGGTGACTCATTGCTCTTCATTGAACATTAGGAAGTAGGCTCATCTGCCTCTCAGGCTCTTGTGCTTAAAATCCCCACATGACCAACATGAATCCTATCATTGTCTCTGCGTGGTGACTGCTGTGACAGTGGTGCTGGTGGAAGAAGGTAAGGCAGAGTAGATTCCTCCTCCATCTCAAGATGAATCATGCATGTACAACCAGGGCCATTTTGGTCATGCATAGCTAGCCCTGGGAAGTCTGTAAATGTAGAGAACCCAGAGGTATTCCCAGTCCACATTATGAATTCCCTACATTCACAGGATGACTATCTCTGTGCCCAGGAGAACCTATCATCTACGGCACAGAATTTGGTAGTTAGCTAACACTTTTCTTGTTCAATATGTGTGTCGGGTACCTTGGGCTAGCCTATCAAGTCCGGTCAAGATTAGGTCTGTGTACCTATCTTTCTAAGCAACTGCACATTGGGCTGAGTATAGAGGAGGTGCTAAATTGATTTCTGAGTGGCCTTATGTAAAAAGAAGTGGGAAGTCACCCAGCTGTCAAGGCATAGGGTTCCTTCCCACTGGCTGTCCTGGCTAGTGGTAGTATGAATATGCTTTTCTTCTCGAGAGAAACTAACGTGTCCACTACTGTGGAAGACGGGGACCTCTGAACGGGCAGCCCCACTCGCATCGTTCCTCAAATGACCTGGTCTGCATGCTTCTCCGCTAGCATAAAACAACTCACTGCCATCAAGTTGATGCCGTCTCACAGTGACCTTACGGGACAGAGGAGAACTGCCTCTGAGTTTCTGAGACTGTAACTCTTTATGGGAGTAGAAAGCCCCCATCTTTCTTATGGGGAGCAACTGGTGATTTCAAACTGCTGACCCTGCAGTGTGCCGCCCAACATGAAGCCACTACGCCATCAGGGCTCTTAAAGGCTTTCAAAACTTTCAGAGCCTAAGTAACATATTCATACCCACCTGGTTTATTTCAAAGCTAAAGGTGGTGTTCCTCACAAAGGGAAGCAAAGAATTACCAGAAACCAGTTGTCACAAGTCAATTCTGCTTCATTGTGACTTGTGTATGTTAGTCTGGGTACATTAGAGAAACAAATCCACAGAAACTCATGTATAAAGGAGAGTTTTAGATAAAGGTTAAGTGCATATCAAGAAAACATCCCAACCCAGAGCTACCCAAGCCCACAGTCCAACATTAACCCATTTGTCTGACATCAATCCACAAAGTCCTCCTCCATCTCACAAAACACACACACAATGACGCCGACTGCAGGAGGAAAGCCAAGTTAGTGAATGTGTCAGCATCTCAGCGCTGGCAGGGTCTCCACATGGCTGCTCCAGCACCCAGGGCTGCATCAGGGTAGGTCCACGTGGCTTCTCCTCAGGGATGTCTTGCAGGAAGTGAACCTTGCCAGCTGAAGCAGGGAACTGGCTAAGGCAGCTGCGCCCTGGTGTGACCATCACAAGGCAAGAGACCCAAGAAATAGAAAGGTTAGGCTCACCAAGCCATTTATCTCTCTGCCGTTCAATTAACCCCACATGTGTTTATCGGACAAGTTGGCGCAATAAACTAACTACCTCACCATGTGTGGCAGAGAGTAGCACTATACTCCGTAGGGCTTTGGTGGGTAGGATCTTTTGGAAGAAGATCCCCAGCTCATAAAACCTTTCTTCCACTGTGTCTCTGGGTGGGTTTGAACTGCCACTCTTAGGGGTAGTAGTAAAGTACTGAATTTTCTGTTCTATCTGGGGATTCCTAGAGTTATCAGCAATGCCTAGGTATATTCCCAGGAAAAATGAAAGCATGTCACTACAAAAATATTGTACATGAATATCAATTATTCATAAAAAGGAAATTTTTAAAAGCCCAAAATGGAAACAACATACATGTGTACTAATTGATTAAAGGGTTATCAAAAGGGTACATGGGCAGCATCCGACCTCACCTAATTTCACAAGAAGGAAGGAAAATTAAGCTCAATATCAGCCCAAGGAAGAGTCAGCTATGCCTGACTTTTCAACCTTCTCTCCCATGCACTCTCTACTTCTCTACTGGGTTTGATAAGTCTTTGCAAAACCAGTACAGAACTTGCACAATCCTCATGATTATGAGATTTATTATGGAAGTTAACAGGTTACACTCCACTATCTAGCAGCTTGTCTTCCTCTGGTGACTTGCATGCTCCAGTGATGTTGGAAGCTATGCCAACAGTATTTCAAATATCACTCATGGTGAACAGGTTTCAGCAGAGCTTCAGACTAAAATCAAGCTAGTGAGGAGGTAGACATGGTTCACTTCTGAAAAATTAGCCATTGAAAACCTCACGAATAGCAATGAAACACAGTCTAATAGAGAGGCAAGAGATGAGTCCCTCAGGTTGGCAGGCACTCACAATACAGCTCAGGAAGAGCTGCTTCCTCCAAGTAGGGTTGACCTTAATGATGTGTATGGGATAAAGCATTTGGGACATTCATTTGTTGCTGAAGCATGACTCAAAATGAGAAGAAGCAGCTGTCAACCTCCACTAATTATAGGAATGTGGAATCCATGAAGTATGAATCCAGGAAAATTAGAAATGATCCTAAATGAAATGACAAGTATAAAGATCAATATCTTAGGCATTCATGAGCTGAACTGGACTTCTTAGCCATTTTGAATCAAGCAGCCATCCAGTTTACAATGCTAGAAATGACCGTTCAAGAGTAACGGTCATGCATTCATCACCAATAAGAACATTTCAAGATCTTGCAGTACAATTCTGTCTGGGATAGGTTGTCTACATGCCTAAAAGGAATACCTGAAATACAACTATTATTCAAGTTTTTACAGTAATCCCTAAAGCTAGTGATGGATACATTGCAGAATTCTACCAGATTCTTCAGACTAAAATTTATGAAACATACCATCAAAGGTGCATTGGTAATTACTGGTGATTGGAAAGTGGGAGTTGGAAACAAAGAGATAGTTCTAGGAGCTGGAAAATATGGCCTTGGTGATGGAAATGAAGCTGGTGACCCCATGATAGAACTTTGCAAGACCAAGGACTTCTGTTTGTGAACACCTGTTTTTTGACAACACGAATGATGTCTATACAGGTGCCATGTATAGATCAGATGGAATATACAGGAATAAGACTGACTCCTTCTGCTGGTGAGACCATGGAAAAGCTCAATTATCATCAGTCGAAGGAAATCTGTTCTTGAGATAGTCTCTAAATCCAGGTGGGATGTGCTCAAGGTCATATTTTGGCTCTTGTGACAAGTTCAGGCTGAAGTTGAAGAAAATTAAAACATGTTCACAAGAGCCAAAATATGACCTTGAGTATATCCCACCTGAATTTAGAGACCCTCTTAGGAGGTTGTTGCATTGACTACAAATGACTGAAGACCCAATGAGTTGTTGAATGACATCAAGAAATGCACACATGAAATAAGCAAAAGGTCATTAAAAGAAAGACCAAAGTACATGTTCAAAAACGCTTTGGAACTCTTGAACATGGAGTAGCTAAAACAAATAGAAGAAATAATGAAATAAAAGTGATGAGCAGAACATTTCAAAAGGCAGCTAGAGAAGATGAAGTCAAGTATTATAATGAAATATACAAAGACCTAGAGATAGGAAACCAAAAGGGGAAAACACACCCAGCAAATCTCAAGCTGAGAGAATGGAAGAAAGAATGCCAACCTAGACTTGCAATACTGAAGATTCTGTGGGCAAATATTGAACAAACAGGAAGTTTCAAAAGAAGACAGCCACTGTTCCAAAAAGAAGCATTTCAAGAGCTAATCTATGACCAACGAAATACACAACTTTCCTCTAGTTCTTTAATGCGTCCTGCCGCCCCACCCCTGCCACTATCATGACCCCAGTTCTACCTTACAAATCTGGCTAGACCAGAACATGTACACTGGTACATATAAGAGCTCTTGATACACGGAATCCAGGACAGATGACCCCCTCAGTAACAATAATGAAAGCAGTGATACCAGGAGGGGAAAGGGTCAGGGGTGGGGGTGGGGGCAGAAAGAGGGAACCTATCACAATAATGGACATAGAGACAGAGGATGATGTAAGATATGAAAATAATAATAATTTATACTTAATCAAGGGTGGGAGGGTTGGGGAGAAAGGGGAAAAGAGGAGCTGATACCAAAGGCACACGTAGTAAGAAAATGTTTTGAAATTATGATGGCAACATAGGTACAAAGGTGCTTGACACAATGGATGGATGGATTGTGATAAGAGCTGTAACAGCCTCCCAATAAAATGATTTTTTTAAATCTATGATCTAATCTATGATCAATAACTCATAGTGCTGACCGAAGAACTGCAAGCTACACTGAAGGCATTAGTGGAAAAATAAGAGTCCAAACTTGATGGATGACCAACTGAAATCTTTCCAAAAATGGATGCAGCACTGGAAGTAATGTTCATCTGTGTCCAGAGATCTAGAAAACGGATGTCTGGCCAATTGAATGGAAGAGATCCCTATTTCTGCCCATTCCAAAGAAAGGTGACCCAACCCAAAGCAGAAATTATCGAACAATCTAATTAATATAGCATGCAAATAAAATTTTACTGAAAATAATTTTTTAAATGATTCCAGAAGTGCATTGACAAGGAGCAGCACTCAATGTACTCCAAGCTGGATTCAGAAGAGATATGAAATGAAAGATATCATTACTGACAGCAGATGGATCTTGGCTGAGAATACCAGAAGGATGTTTATCTGTAATTTGTTGGTTATACAAAGGCATTTGACTGTGTGGACCCTAACAAACTATAGACAATATTGCGAGGAATGGGAATTCCAGAACACTTAATTGACAGCCATTCAAGCAGAACAAGGAGTTAATGCATGGTTTTAAATTAGTCGTGGTTATATCCTTTCACCATACTTGTTCAATCTGATTGCCGAGAAAATTCT
>NW_022103907.1:11169111-11170608 GCF_000313985.2 Echinops telfairi | reverse complement strand
AAAATGAGGAGCTGATGCCAGGGGCTTAAGTGGAGAGCAAATATTTTGAGATTGATGAGGACAATGAATGTACAAATGTGCTTTACACAATTGATATATGTGTGGATTGTGACAAGAGTTCTATGAGCCCCTAATAAAACTATTTTTAAAAAAAGACTCGAAGAGCCATAGCAAGTAAAGCAATGTACTTATACAGTGGAATATTAAGCCTTAAGCAGGAATAAAGGACTGATGAATGCTACAGCTTGGATGAACCTCAAAAACTTACAGTAAGTAAACAGTGAAACAAGCTAGTCGCTCAAAGACCGTATATTGTTTATATGAAATGTCCTAAATAAGCAAATTGAGAGGGATAAAAAGTAGGCTAGTGGTTGCTAGAGTCTGAGAGGTATAGGGAGTGGTGAGGGGTACCAGATACAGGATTTCCTTTCAAGGTGTTGAATTATTTCTGATTCTAGATGATGATTATTGTTGCACTCAGTTATAAGTATATTTTAAAAGCACTGAGCTTTTAAAATTTACAAGTGAGTAATGGCTTAATTTTTAAAAGATTAATAAGGCATAAAAAAGATGTGAACAAACAAGTAAACAAAAGATCTAAAGTATGAGTCAAAGGGAATCATCCCAGGGCCAAGAGAGTCTGCTGATTTGACCACAGTTGAACATGTCTCCCTCTCTCTCTGTTTCACTCAGAGTCAGCACTGCAAATGTAGAGGTTTCAAAATGTGTGTGTCCCGCAGCTCCAACAAATGCCCCCATTCAGGACCGTTTCACTGGGGCTTCGACTAAATCTCAAGTGGGTTTCCCTCTGTCACCCCATCTTCAGACAGGGAAAGCCTCGGGTTCTCAGTTCTCCGTTTCCACATTGCCAGACATTGTTTCTGTCAAAAATAATCATCTGTCTTTTGTTGTGGTGCAGATGATACCCAAACGCTACCCACGCGCATCCAACTGTCAGGCTAATTGTTTATACAACATCCGAAACAGATTTTCACAGAACATCAGCAAAATCAGTCTAAGCTAAACAGAACTCAGCGCTGGGTCACAGACACTGGCTGAAGGAAGTGGCCTGTGAACATTTCCTGCACAAACACCTTTCTTAGCCCCAGAACCATCACAAATCTGGGGCGGGTCGTCCTGTCCTGGGACTTTGGAATTTCTCTCCAGGCTCTTCTATTTCCTGCTGCTACAGTGGAGGGCGGGGTGGGGGGGTTGCTTTTTGCTTTGCTTTATTTTTAATCACTTCCCGTCTTAAAAGACTGCACACTCTTAAGATCTGGCTTGACATTGCTCAAATGGGCCCACATTCAAACGGGCAATGGCAGCATTTCCCTGACTTTGGGGCAACCACCTGCTCATTTAATGACTTCTCCTTGAGCAACGGCTCGGGATTTGCAGAGAATGTTCACACAGATAAGGTACAGTTGACATGCTCAACTAAAAGGTGAGTGGTCTGAACACACCCAAAGGTACTTTGGGAGATGGAGCTGCTGATTT
>NW_022103907.1:11166650-11167782 GCF_000313985.2 Echinops telfairi | reverse complement strand
ATAAATCATTTTATTGGGGGCTTTTACAGCTCCATACATCAATTGTACCAAACACATTTGTACATATATTGCCATCATCATTTTAAAAATATTTTCTTTCTACTTGAGCCCTTGGTATCAGCTCCTCTTTTTCCCCATCTCTCCCCAACCCTCCCACCCTCGTGAACCCTTGATAAAGTATAAATTATTATTATTTTCATATCTTACATTATCCTCTGTCTCCATTCACCCATGGGGGAGAGGTATTATACATTGATCATTGCAATTGGTACCCCCACCTTCTCCCCTGCCTCCCCGCCCCCCCACATTCCCCCTACCCTCATGGTTTTGCTGCTTCCATTATTGTTCCTATGGGGGTTTCTATCCTAGATTCCACATGTAGAGAGCTCTTAACTGTACCAGTGTAGATGCTCCAGTCTAACGGGGTCATGATGGTGGGGGGAGGGGCAGGGAAGGAAGCATTAAAGAACTAGAGGAATGTTGTGTGTTTTGTCAGGGTTATGCTGCACCCCGGCTGGCTAGTCCCTTCCTTGTGACCCTTCTGTGAGGGAATATCCAATTATCTGCAGATGGGCTTTGGGTTTCAACTCTGACCCTGCTTATTTGCAATGATATGATTATTTATTTTGGTTCTTCTGATGCCTGCTACTGGATTCTGTTGATACCTTGTGATCACAATGGCTGGTGTGCTTCTTCCATGTGACCTTTGTTGCTTCCCTGCTAGATGGCCGCTTGTTTAACATCAAGCCTTTAAGACCCCAGACACCATATCTTCTAATAGCTGGGTACCATCATCTTTCTTCACCACATTTGCTTATGCACCCATTTTGACTTCAGCAATCATGTTGGGAAGGTGAGCATCACAGATTATTAGAACAAAGTGCTCTTGCATTGAGGGAGGACCTGAATAGAGGCCCAATGTCCTTCTTCTACCTTGATACTTAACATATAAATATATGTTCATAGACCTATATCCCTATCATTATATATTTACATATATACATCCCTAAATGTCTTTTGTCATCGAATTCTTTCCTCTATTTCCTTTTACTTTCCTCCTGTCCCACTATCATGTTCAACTTCATTCGGCTCTCAGTAATTCCCCTTGGCTACATTGCATTTGATCAAACCC
>NW_022103907.1:11152950-11164845 GCF_000313985.2 Echinops telfairi | reverse complement strand
CCTTGCCTTTAGACCATGGGCTCTCACCAATACTCAACAAGCCTAGCCCCCTCGTGCTAGGTCATGAACTTTAGACCAGTCAGCCTACTCCCATCTTCTCTTTTTCCTGTAGTAAACTTTAACTACCTCACCCCTCAACCCTGAGAAACTATAAATCCAGTCAACAGACATCTCTACAGATTTATTTATCTTGGATTTCCTATAAAGAAAAACACACAACAAAAATCAAAACAAACAAAGAAGCAGTTGACCTCTGTCCGTATACAGTGCAAACAGGAAAGTCCTGCAATGATATTGGTTATTGTGGAATAACTTTCCTGACAGGCTACTGACACTGAAGTTAGAAAGTAACTCAGGGAGGCCATGGGAACAAAGAGAAGACTCTGCATTGTCTCTTAAAACTCAAGCGCACTGCCGTCAGGCTGATGCTGTTGTCTCGTGTTTGAACAATAAGCAGAAGTGTGTCTCAATAACCAGATGCCCATGACTCTCTCTAAAACTGAGAAATGTGACTGTCCCTTACTCCCTGCTTCCATGCAGTTCCCAGACACTCTGAGGAAAAGGCCTTGGTGGCCCAAGGATTAAGGGTTTGGCTGCCAATTGAAAGGTTGGCAGTGCAACCCTCCCAGAGGCTCCACAGAAGAAAGAACTGGCAACATGCTCCCATAAAGATTGCAGCCTAGAAATCCCTATGGGACCATTTTACTTTGTTACATGGGTTTCTGTAAGTTGAAAAGCTACTCCATGGTACCTAATGACAACCAACTGTAACTCAGTGTTGGTTCATGGGTGGAGGAAATGTGATCATGTGATAAACAAGTGGACCAGCTATCAAAATGAGAGATTCCTCCCTTGTTAGCAACCAGCTAACTATTGATCTCTCCCTCATTCAAGTGAGGAGTGAAGAAAACCAAAGACTCAAGGAAACAATTAATCCAGAGGACTAATGAAACTTTAAATGATGCTTGCACTTCAAAGAGACCAGAAGAACTAGATGGTGCCCACTACCTCCACTGACTACTCTGAACAGGAACTCAGAAGGTACAGCGCAGAATGGGAGCAGATGTCGAAGGAAGTTCAAAGTCATGAAAAATTACCAGACTTAGTGGGCTGACAGAGAATAGTGGTATCCCTGATACTGTGGCCAGTAGATATCCCTCAAGCCTGGAACTGAATCTACCTGTGGGGGTTATCTTTCAGACAAAGAGTAAATAGGCCTAAAAAATGAAAAGTAATATGAGTAACATATCCCACAAACCGATTAGCCACACAAGACCAAAAGGGCAGCATTTGCCCAAAACAAAGTTGATAAGGCAGAGTAGGGGCAGGAAAGAATGAATGGATATTACAGAGAATCCGGAAAGAGAGTTGGAATAATGGTATTATATTGGGAAAATTGTAACAAATGTAATAAAGCAGGTGTCAATTTTTTAATAAAAAACCAAGTAGCTCTATAAAGTTTCACCCAAACCACAAATAAAAAGAGAGAGAGAAAGACCCCTTCCCTCCGAGACTTTAAAACTAAAGTCCTCAGCCGGGTCCTCCACTATCCGGATGCCATGCTGTTTGAAACAGATAAATGCAACTTTGAGAATCCATCCAAGATCGAATCATTTTATAATCTAACACAAATATTGATTATGAGATCAAGAAAGCGTGTTGGGCTGTGTTCTCAAGAGAAGCAAAACCAGTGACACTTGTATGTACAGTATATGTCTATACTTGTATGTATATTGTATGAATCTCTATAGAAAGAGATTCAGATCAAGAAATGGCTCACACAGAAGTGGTTAAGTCCAATCCAGTTCAAGTCTATGGGTCAGATGGTTAGCTGGAGGTTTCTCTTAATTCATTTAGTTGCAGGGGCTGAAAAACCTGCAGTAAACAGGAAGACAAAGAAGGAAGACCACAGGCTGGTAGATGCAAGTCAAATGAATCCAAGGTTAGCAGTCTGCTGATGGCTCCTGGGCTCAGGAGCAATATGGCAGGAGGTCAATGAACCAGATACAGGATCCAGACTCAGAAAAAGTGGCGTTTCCCCACAGAATCTGCATTAGAAGGAATAGGCCAGACCCCTAAGGAATCTTTCTTCCGACTGCATTCAGGCTGTGACCTGATCAAGGTGGGCCGCACTCCACAACTCCTGGCTGCTCACAGAGTTAATTAAGTTATGTTAGAGCCCATCAGAGTTGATTGTATTGTGTTAGATAACATCATCATGGATTACTGCCACTGAAAACCTTGGCCAGGTTAAGCTGACACCAAACCTAACTTTCCCAGAGGGAATCAACTTTTAAAAACCAGTTACTTGACCTTGCTCAATATCCAGGAGGCTATCCCTATGATTGGCTGGGGATCGGTCTGTGTGATACATAAAGTCTTCAATGGCAGATTTTCTGAAGTGCAATGCTGAAGAATGTTTATGATTAGTGCTGATGACAGCCAAAACTTGTTTGAAAAGTAAGGCCTCCTGTTTGTTTGTTTTTCTTTTGACAGATTTTCTTCTTTTGGATGTATCAATTTAGTGATGATTCAGTAAAATCCAAGGCATATTTATAAAGTTAGATATTTCTCCATATCCAAAGTGCATTTATAAAGTAAAATTTCGTTTAATCCATCAACTTAGCCCTCAGTTCATCTGAAGTTTAAGCCAAACAGATTTTCTTTTTCTTTTTTTGTGGTCTTCACTATAGGCAAAATTCCATAGAAATTAATGAGACAAACATCTTGCAAGCAGAGCCCAGGACAGGTAAAATAGGCTTGTGCCAGAACACACAGCTTTCCTTCTGGAACGAGCCCAATTTAGGATTAACTCTAGTTACTTTTTTCCATAAAGTCTCAATCTGTCATCCTCCAGCACATAGATGTTCTTTTATCACCCCCGGCACTCACTGAGGATTGAATTAATACTGTTGTTTTGAGGAAATTTCATTTTAACAAATTTGATTAGCAGGTGATTTGCGGTTGTAACTTTATTTCCTCATTAATTTTCTACACCCAGTTAGGAGTCGCTGAATGCATGCTTCAAAGCATGAACATTTCCCAACATGGCAGGTGCACGTGGAACAAAAGCAGTCCCTGCCAAGACTCTCGGAGGTCAGAGCCCAGTTTCAAGGCCCGGGGGGTAGTGTGGGTAGCACTTGGGAGCAGGACAAAATCTTGTCCACCAAGGCAGATACAGTTCAGAGGTCATCCTGGTAGGGCCAAGCCTGAAAAGTATCTCCTCTAATCAAAATGTATTGAAAGAAAGGTCAGATGGGCACTTAATTGACATTAAAGGATGCCAAAAGGAAAGTTTAGCAAGTCATCTAATCCTAAGATGCGGATGGATGTGGAAAGCAAAAAAGTCCAGCATACCAACCAAATTAAGTTCAGAAGATTTAGCTAGAGCTCTGCGGCTCTCAAGCATGCAATTGGCTCCTGCTGGTGTGGATCAAGATCCTGGCAGGAAGCCAACAGCAACTTCCAGTGGGATTTTGGAAGATGTTGGTTGTAGGACTTTTCATAGAGCTCCCCTTTCACAAGAGGTACTGGGGAGTCCACATACTGGCCCCAGTAGGAAGCCAGGACTACCTTTATGTCTGAAGAGGTAGGGGAGAAAAGGATGCTACCAGGGCCTGGTGAGAGCAACCGCCTTAGGAGGCTATGGCCCTATAGGAGCTGGGGCCAGGAACATAGAGTCTCTGTTCTAACAGTGGTGAGGCAGCGTGGAAGTCACAGAGGGGAAGTCACTGCCCCATTGGCCAAACCCAACTGCTAACCACAGACAAGAGACCCTGGATGATAAGGTTTATTGAAAACAGTCTCTTGGAGACCCAGAGTTGGGACAGAGAAGCAGAGAATAGATTTAGCAGGTTTACCACCTCATCGAATTAAAATATGTTGGCTATAACTTTGGTCAACTCTCTATGACTTTCTCTAGTGGGTAATACTAGTTATACTCCAGGATAACTAGTGACAGAGTAGTTAAGCACTCAGTTACCAAGTGGAAAGGTAGTCTGCTCCAATCCACTTGCCACTCCTGGGGAGAAGCAGGTGGCAGTCAGCTTTGGAAACCCAAGCAGGAAGTTCTGAAAGGGTTGCTGTGAGTTGGAATCTATTCAACATCAATGAGTTAGTTATGTTCTGTGTACTTTCTACAAAGAACTCTCCCTCAGGGACTTTAATTTTCTTGACTTTCAAGGGTGAACCCAATAATAATAGAAAGAGCTCTAAATAGAAGCTAATATACAAATTAAAATGTAAATAAGAAACTGCTCTTCTCTCTTTTCTACCTGGGGCTATTTCAGGTTTATTACACATTTAGTAACTCATCCCATATATATACAAAGAAGGGGGAGATTTTCATTTGTAAATATCATAGTTAAAAAAAAATCTCAAGAGAATCTCTTGAACTTTAAAACAACTAGATGTTCTTGATAGTAAATGAAAAATAATAATAATATAAGTGGGCTTCAAGAAGTTTATGGGAAAATTCCATTATTTTTGCATTTCATTTTTCACAAACTTTTTGAAACCACCTTGTATTATAAGAGGAGCCCTGGTGATGTGGTGGTTATGCATTGGGCTGCTAACCACAAGCAAGGTCAGCAGTTCAAAACCACCAGCTGCTCTGAGGGAGAAAGAAGGGGCTTTCTACTCCTTTAAAAAGTTAGGTTTTGAAACTCACAGGGGAAGTTCTGCCCTGTCCTATAGGGTTGCTATGTGTCGGCATCGACTCAATGGCAGAGAAAGAGGGAGAGAAAAGGGGTGGGAGAGGATTGAAAAGAGAGAGAGAGACAGAAAGAACAAATTATGACCTAAAATTATTAGGAAATACACTTAGCTAATGAGGTGTACTGTCATCTATAGCATAACTAAATTACTAATGTTCAAAGACTTACAATACATTCGCAGCCAGCATGGCACATACACACATATACAAAACCATTGTCGGCGAGTACATTCCAACTCAGGATGCCAATTCCCTGTGTTTTAGAGTAGCATTGGGCTCCAGAGAGTTTTCAAACAAACATAATGGCTGAATGTGTCAAAAACTATTTTATTTTAAATATGTACTTCGTGGGGGCAAACTTACCGGTCCTTGGATGAAAACATGGATTTTCCTGGTCTCTTAAAGTCACAAATGCAAGTTTAAATCATAAGTTGAAATTTTCCAGCCCCAAACATGAATCAAGACCTGAACAGTTGAAGGCAGCATCTTCGCCCTCCCATTGGGAGCTTGCTTTAAGCAAACCACTTGCAGAGGGGCACCAGGTGTGGTTGCTGTCCACGAATTCCCCGTTTCCTCTCCTGGTTTGGTAAAAGAGTCTCCACCCCTCTGACATGGTGTGAGAAATAGAGGAGTGAAAAGGGCACCGGGGACATGTTCATGCTTGCTGATG
Source organism: Echinops telfairi (assembly GCF_000313985.2). Taxonomy (NCBI): domain Eukaryota; kingdom Metazoa; phylum Chordata; class Mammalia; order Afrosoricida; family Tenrecidae; genus Echinops; species Echinops telfairi. Next base: position 11,159,461 of record NW_022103907.1, on the reverse strand, counting down.
GGTTTGCTTTCTCTGAGGCAGGACATGAGTCAATTCATTATTACGTGACGGATGCCTCAAAGGGTTCACTGGAGACTCTGCTGGGCTTTCTCAAGAGAGTGGCGTTTTCTGCTTCTCGAGCTGCTGTTGACTCTTCTGTTCTTGGCCATCTGGTGGCTCACCTTACACTGATACTATTAGAATCCCTGGTTATTCTTTTGGATACATGTACTTAATAGTTAACTATTGCTGCTTAACAAATTACCCTAAAGTGCGATGGCAAAACAACACCGTTTTATCATCTAGGTGTTTGTAAGTCAGGAAGCCAGGACGAGTGTAGCTGAATCCTCTCCTTCCACATCTTTTAGCAGGCCCTGAGCTGAGGATGCACCTGAGGAAGACCTGACTCCTGGCTCATGATTGTTAGCAGAATTCAGTTCCTTGTGAGCTGTTACAGAAGGCATTAGGGTCTGTCTGTTACCATTACACTTTCTGATTAGTTATAAATAGGTCACTGGGCCCACAATCAAGGGGTAGGTCTTACAGCAGGCCTACATTGGAAGAAAGCATTTTTGAAAGCCATTTTTGAAAGCTACCTACCAGAGGCTACAATAGACAGTTTCAGCCCATCTATCTGCCAGGACCACATATACATCCTCCACCATGCCAGGCGTTGGTTATATAGGCCAACCCCAGAGCAACCACCTGTGTCTGCTGCCACTGTCCTGATTTTTTTTTAAGGTATCAACAAGCTGCTAGTCCGCCATCTATTCAATTCCATTTCCCTTCAGGGGAAAATACAACAACTTTCCAAAAGATCCTTTGAAGCCCTGTCTCCAGAGACCTGGAATAAAAAGATAACCCCTATGGAAACCCACCAAACCAAACCCACTGCCATAGAGTAGATTCCAATGATTAGGGACCCCATTGAGTATTTCTGGGGCTGTAAATCTTGACAGGAGTAGATAACCTCATCTTTCTCTTGTGGATTTGAACTGTTAACCTTGTGATTAGTAGTCCAATGCTTATATGATAATCCCACTGGCTCCCAATCTCCCTGTGGGAAAGAAGGGCAGAAGTCACAATGCTTCTCTCCCATTAACTCTCCCAATGAAACTTTGCCTCCCCTTTCTCTCAGCGCTCTCCCTTAGACATTCTCAAAGTGAATTAGGGTACCCAAGGGTTATTGAATTGTTCCTTTACTGTTCCTTTAGTAACAACTGCATATGGCAATGTGATTTACACATGTTTTGGCATTTAAGTCATACTGTTCCCTCAGTTGAAACTGGGTAAGGAAATATCTCATTTTAATATCCTGTACACATTTAAAATTACTTATTCTATCTTTGACACCCAGAGGTTCTTAATACTTCTACAGGACTTATTATGATCATCCATTTCCACTGCCCTGGGGAAAAGTGCATAGGTAGCCACTTTATGAATGCCAGAAATCATTTCACAATAGAATCATAGCTGTAAACAGATTACAAATAAAAGTAGATCAATATATCTTTTGTATTTGATACACTAGTATATCTGTAAGCTTTCTTCTGAGGACATCAACTTTTGTTTTTCTTTCTTATCAGAAAGAACTTATCACAGAATTTCCTTGTGGAAAAACAAAGGGAGATTATGGAGTAGCATCTATTCCCCATATTGCAGATATTCATCTGAATTTATTTACAATCGTGCCCTTGGAAAGTACAAGCAGTACCCCCGCCCCACTTAGTTGCAAACATCCTACTTAGTGATGGACAATTTGTCCTGGCCTTTTAGAATTATGTAAATTTGCCTCCCTCTGAAATGATTGGACCAATCCCTGCTCCCAACAAATTCGTCATCACAATCACCTTGCTTACTGAGCATGCAGCTTTTAACCCGTTGAGAAACCTTTGAGCATTTGCTTGCACTGAAGTAAGCCTAAATGGGAACCATGTGTACTTGTTCCTGCTTACCTACACATTCTTCAAGACCAAGGTTTTAGGAACGTATCTCATTCATTGCCAACAGACTGCCTGCATACCCTTTGAGAGCACTTAATAAACCCATGTGGTTTTCTAAATGCTTTGGTTTGTTTCCCAGAATACTATTTACACACATACACACACAAAGTTCCATTAACAGATGACTTGGATATTCAATTTGAAGTTCTAATAGCCAGATTCCATCATCTCTAACTGCAGGAAGATTCTCCAAGCAAGATGTTATCCTGTTTTATAAAGTGACGGTCCATTTCTTTTATTATTCCCCAGGGCTTTTTCATCAAGGTTACCTGGTCTAGCCAAAGAGAAGGCAGTTGGGATGCGCTTTTCCCCAGTGAGTAAGGAAACGCACCGAAAGGGATGAAAGGCTCGCTCCCTGACTGTGGGTCACTGACCTCTGTCTGTCAGGACTGTTCCATTTATCCAGTCAGAGGAGCGGACCTAGCACAGACCATACTGTCTGCTACTACAGAACTTCAGAGACGGACAGGAAGCCTTTGAGGGAGATGAGCCCATAAGGCCTGGCTAGAGAAAGAGGGTCGCAGAGAAGTTAGTATTTGACCATGTGAAGGAGTCACAGTTCTTCTCTGAAGAGGTGGGGAGACATAGATGCCCCGCCCCCTTGAGGCTGTGAGCAGAACGTATACTTAACTCGTCAGAGTGAGTCCAAAGCCTATTTGCCTTCCAATTTCTGTTTTAGTAACTTGAGGACAGCAGTGTTGTCTTTCCATCTGATTGCCGACCATTGGACACAGAGTAGATGTTCAACAGATACTTGAACATTTAAATGAGTAATGACATAAACAGAAGATAGGACAAAGGATGGTCTGAATAGAAGAGATGGGAGAACAGAAAAGAAGTAGAGTCAGTGTCCTCAGGGAGCCAAAGCTCCTGAGGCGCTTGGTTCCTACCTATCAAGGCTGCCAGCCTGAACTGTATATACTGCTTTTCTGCTGCAGCGACCCCAAAACTTAACCCCTGCCCCTGCTTTCAAGATCTATCCTTCCTGAAAGCTTATCTTATGTCTGCATGCACTGGCTTCCTGGTTCTTAATCATCAGACTTGGAGAGTCAGGGAAAAGGGGAAGACTCCCAAGGATATGAGCTGACACAGTGGCTGCAACAATAACACAACAACAATCGTGAGGGTGGGACAAGACCAGGCAATGTTATGATTTGGAATGCACTTGATGGCACTTGACAGCAACGATCATTTCTCTTTCATTGATCAACATACAAATATTTGTTGCCTTCCCAAATTTTGATGTCTGAAGTCCCCGCTCACCTATTAGAATATTGCTACAGACCACCTGGTTTTCTAGCCAATTCTTCAAGTACTCAGGAGTTCCTCTGATCACCCTAACCTCTAATGTCTGTCTTGGACCAAACAATCCCCTACAGAAGGGAGGAAGACGGTTAAGACAATAGACAATGGATAAGAGATTATGTCTGGGATACATTAAAGAAAAGACTTCCACCAAAAGCAACCATAGGATGTGAGGGATGTATAAACTTTGGTTTTGTATAAAACTAAATTGTATACATGTTGTGTTAATCTGGGTAGACTAGAGAAACAAATCCATAGAAACTCATATGTGTATAAGACAGAATTTTATATAAAGCGTAATTATACATTAAGAAAGCATTCCAACCCAGTCCAGTCCAAGCCCACAAGTCCAATATTAGTCCATATGTCTGATACCAATCTATAAAGTCCTCTTCAGGCTCATGAAACACGTTCAATGACAGTGAATTCAGGATGATCACAGGCCAGTAGGTAGAAAGTCTTTGGATTGAGTGGCATTGTAAGCATTTCAGCACTGGCAGGGTTCTCAATGTGGGTTCTCTGGCTTCAGAGATCTTGTTGCATCAGGATAGGTCCATGTGGCTTCTCCAGCTCGGGACATTAGTGTAATTCCATGTGTCTTGTGAGCTGTAATGTCTTCCAGGGAGTGAACAGAGAGAGAAAATGTGTCTTCTGTCTCCAAGGATTTCCCAGAATTCTCAGGAGAAGGCCATACCCACACAGAGGCCTCATTGGCTATGTTCTGATTGACAGGCTAGATTCAACCCCGTCACTCTTAATCCTCTCAAGTCCCAAATTGACACCAGATTATGTAACTACCACACGTTATTCATCATAAGAGTTCAAGAAGTCTATGAAAAAAGAGGAGTGGAAGATGGGGAACAAGGAATATGAAGAACACAGGTGATGAAGAGAGTAAGAGAAAGAAAAGTCAAATAAGAGAGAAAAAGATTTCCTGTAAGAGATAATATGGTTCTCTCCCGAGGAACAATTCCTAATTGCTAAACTCACTTGCCACATCAGCCCACAGCTTACTTGATCCTCCCTGCCTGAAACTCTCAGACCTCTTCCTCTATCCAATCTCCACGTCCTGACTCGCCTACTGAATGCAGTCTCCTTTGTAGACTCTTCGTCTTCACAGTCCTTGTTGCCTGTTGTCCCTCAAAGAACTCCTTCTGCTCTCACCAGCCCAAGGCTTCAATTACCTGTGATGTTGATGATTCCAAAGCCCGTCTTCAGCCTCGGTCTGTCCTCTGTGGCTCATGCATCATCAGATGGCCTTTCGGACATCCTTCTGCATATGCCACAAACCCACTTGAAACTCAATCCACTGCGCATGGACCTCATTTTGTACATACCCCAAATCCTCTCTTCTTTTGTATTTATTTTATAATTGACATTGGTACCACCAGCCATCTAATTATTCAAGTTGTAAGCTGGCTTCACTCCACCCTGTCCATAAAAACACACTTACCTAAATAATTCGTATTTCGTTCACTGCCTAAGTTTCTCTTGAATCCTCCCAATCGGTGCAGCCCACCCACCCTGGAACTCCAGCAATGCCTCCTACTTGGTCCGCACACCCCTTTATTTGTTCCAACTCCTTCTTGCTGTGCTTTTTCTAAACCTCAAACCCGATTGTGCTCATGTCTTACTTAGAATCTCCCAGTGTCACCCCATTGCACAGTGTGTAATGCCAGATGCCTGTAACACAATCTGAAGGAATTTCTCATCCGGTCTTTAATTATCTGAGGCCCTTCATGCTTTCGATGCCCCAACTCCTACTGTCAGTTGGCCAAATGCATCAGGTTCTTCCCTGGGCCCACCCCTTGCCAGGCTCCCCAAATGCCTGGAACAGAGGAGATGCTGAAAGTGTGAGTTGAATAAACAAATGCTTGAATATGAAAGACATCTATAGTTACTGTTTTGCTGTGGGTCTTTTCTTTCTTTTTTTTAAAGAGAAACTGTAGCTTATATATTTCTTTTAGTCAGGAATATCTAAATTAATGTTCTACAATCAAAAGCAGCATCTCTGGAAGTATGGCTTCTGTCATTTCTGCAGCAAAAACGTAGCATAATTGAATTCTGCCTTTTTTTATTAAACCGGTGTTTATCCCACAGAGCTTTTATGGTCCCTGAAATGCATGCTTGCTCTTCTCTTTGCAAATTGTGTTTTCCAAATGCCTGTCCTTCCTAGAACTATTTTCCTATTAGAGTTCAGATACTTGTTTTCCTGGAATGACAGCAGGAAGCTCTGGATTTGTTTGTAGGAGAGCGGGCTTCGACATTTGGGGTTTATTTATGTTTCCCCAGATCCATGTTCATGATAATGCAGGCCTCTCATTTCCAGCAAACCTCAGGACATTAGCCTGTGGTCCCATCATTGGGTGTACGCACATTGCTTAAATCAGTAAAATGTGCCGGCGGCGTTCAACCCCAGACTCTTGGTGAACTGGGAGACATGCAGAGTCTGCTGCTGAAGCTCATGGTCCTTATGTCACAGGAGAGACTTTTCTCTGCTGAAAATCATTTAGCTCCTGCTCTTGGACCTATGAACTATGACTTGCTTTAATACCCTTATTTTTAGGTTTAATTCTAGAATGCACTGGGAAGAGAATCAATCATTATCCACATAGTTCAACTGAAACTGACTTCAACTGATTTAGGTAACATAAGAATTTTTTAAAATGATACTGGACTTTTTAAACATTGTCAGAAAAGTTGGAGAACCAAGTTACGAGATGCAATTTCCCCACAAGTGCAATACATCCTTTGATTTACTATTTAATAGAGAGGAGGTGGCTTCTCTGGCCCCTTCGACCCTACACTGAAGAGGGGAGCCAGTGCGGGCCTTCGGCCAGATGCTGACTGTATGTCTCCCAATTGTACCCTAAGGAGCTGGACCCTGCCCTGCCCTCTCTCCTAGGCCTACTACAGACTGGATTTAGCTTTGAGAAGTCCATTTATTACATGGCCATATAAATCCCAGGCCCTTCACAGCTGCACGAGACTCATCCGTTAGCTCAGTGCCACAATCCTTGCAACACCTGTACCTTCTCTGAAACGAAGGTGCCATTTAAAAGAAGTGTTTTTCATCTGCATTGCTGATTTCCACAAACCCATCTTCAAAGGGATTAAGAAGGAAAACATGATGAGAAATACAACTTTCCTCTAGTTCCTAAATGTTTCCTCCCCGCTCCCACTACCATGACTCGAATTCTATCTTGCAAGTCTGGCTAGACCAG
>NW_022103907.1:11142545-11152509 GCF_000313985.2 Echinops telfairi | reverse complement strand
ATGTTTTTATATAAATAATAATAATAAAGACTTTATAAAGAAAAAAAAAAAGAAGGAAAACAAAGTGAAAACTTGAGGACGCCCATGACTTATCATGTCCTTTAACTCTAACCGGGTCACATTAAATCCCCCAGTACACCCAACTGCAGAACTTTTGGAAGGTGCCTGTACTGTCCTCCAAGTTTTGATAAAAGGAGTGTTGTGGGTCCTCTTGAAGGCCCTGGTTCAGGTCTGGCCCAGTAGGTTGAGCTTGATAAGTCCTCTGTAACTGTGTCATCTCCATGAGCCTGTGGATGCCTTCCTCTCTTTAACACAAAGAATTGCTGTTGTGTCGAACACAAGCTATTTAGGACACCAGTGAGTTCAACACCTCCGAGTGTGTAGAAAACAAGCCTTGCTCCTATAAGACTTCCTATCTACAAGCACTCCCAGTCCCATCGTGGGTTCAAATTATAGTTCACAGGTTCAAACAACAGAAATGGAATTTTCTTGATGGAAGGAGATGGATGATTGAGACTTTGCAATGTATTACTGAGGGGCTCACGGAGTTTCCAAGGGGGTTAGAGAAGCAGACTTTGAGTCCATGCCACCTCAAGGGCACCAGCCCCCAAATCACACCATAGACCAATTGCTGGCCCCACTGACATGCCCCAGCTTCTTGCCAAAGACACTGTCCTCAGCGGTGGCCAACCTGAAGTCTCTAGCTTACTGACACCACTGCTGCCCCCAGGGAGGGAGGATTCCCTGCAGTTCCTGCTTTCGCAGGTGCAAGTTCCCAGTTGAAAGTCTACAGCTCTGTGTCACACTCTGTGTCCCGACTTCCATGGTGGCTGGGAATGTGTGTATCGGCCCTTTAGCTTTTATAAGGAGAAAAGAGTTCACTTTTCCTTAGAAACTCTAGACAGGAAATTCTCCAAACATAGGAGTTTGGGTTTGGACTCTGGATAGACAAACCAGTGACAAAGGTCTCTTGCAAAATATTTCCTGACTCCATGTTAGTAGAGCCTATGTGTACATGCCCACAACACTTCAAATTTGGCCATATTAGTCTCTTTTATCTGTTTCACTCATAAAATACTACAACAATACCATCATTCATCAGATCTAGCATGTCATCCATTGTAAATCGCACCTTTATTTTATGCATCGCTAAGAGCCCAGGGCAGCGACAGTTCCTAGAGAAGGACACCATGTTTGGGACAGTCACGGGACAGTAAAAAAAAAAAAAAATAAGAAATGCTATCAAGAAGATGGATTGACACCGTGGTTGCAAAAATAGGGTCAAACAATCTAACAACCACCAGGACAGCACCAGGCAGGGTAATGTTTCATTCTGTTGTCAGTAAGGCCACGAGGAGTTGTAACTGACTTGACAGCACCTGACAACAACTATAAGTCTTGGTGGCATGTTGTTGTCCGGTGCCATTGAAGCTGTTGCGACCCATAGTGACTGTGAACATCAGAGCGAAACAGTGCCCAGTCCGGTACCATCCTCACAGTTGTTCCCATGCTGCAACTTATCACTGCAACCACGATGTCAATCTGTTTTGTTGAGGGACTCCCTCTTTTTTGCTACCCCTCTACTTTACCAAGCATGATGTCCTTCTCCAGTGACAACATGTTCAAAGGACGTAAGATAAAGTCTCTCCATCCTTGTCTCTAAGGAGCACTCCGGCCTCACTTCTTCCAAAGCAGGCTTGTGGGTCCTTTAGCAGTGGAAAATAACTATTCTCCCCCAGCACCACAATTAAAATGCATCAATTCTTCTTCAGTCTGCCTTGTTCGAAGTCCAATTTTCGTATGCATCGGAGGCAATGGAAAATACCATGGTGGGGGTCAGGCACGCCTTAGTTCTCAAAGTGACATCCTTGCTTTTCAACACTTTAAAGGGGTCTTGTGTAGCAGATTCATCCCATGCAACTTATCTTTTGATCTTGGCTGCTGCTTCAATGAGCATTGATTTGGGATCCAAGCAAGACAGAACCCTTGACAACTTCAATCGTTTCGCCATTTATTAGTCCAGTTGTGAGGATTTTGGTCTCCCGTACATTGAAGTGTAATCCACACTGAAGGCTACAGTCATCGGTCTGCATCAGCAAGTGCTTCAAGTCCTCCTCTTTTTCAGCAAGCAAGGCTGCGTCATCTACATACTGCAGGGTGTTAATAAGCCGTCCGTCAATCCTGATAGCACAGAATTCTTCATCTAATCCAGCTTTCCTGGTTATTGCTGACCATACAGATTCAATACGTATGGTATGAGGATACAACCCTGCCTCACACCATTCCCATATTCTGTTCACCCAACTGCCTCTTGATCCAGGCAAAAGTTCCACACGAGCACAACAAAGTATTCTGAAATTCTCATTCTCTCAAGGTTATCCATAGTTTGTTATGATCCGCACAGTCAAATGCCTTGGCATTTTTAATAAAACACAAGTAAACACCATTCTGGCATTCTCTGCTGTCAGCCAAGATCTTTTTGACATCAGCAATGATATCCCTTGTTCCACATATTTTTCTGAATCAAACCTGAATTTATGGCAGTTCCCTGTCAATGTACTGGGGCAACTGTTGTTGGATGATCTTCAGCAATATTTTATTTGCATATGGCATCAATGACATAGTTCAATCATTTGAGCATCTGATGGGTCACCTTTCTTTGGAATGGATAAAAATATGGATCTCATCCAATCAGTTAGTTGGCTAAGTAACTGTCTTCCAAATGTCCTGGCACATGTGAGTGGGTGTTTCCAGTGCCTCATTAGTGTGTTGAAACATTTCACTTGGTATCCCATCAGTTCCTGGAGCACTGTTTTTGGCTAATGCATTCGGTGCAACTTGAACTTCTTCCTTCATCACCATTGGTTCTTGTTCATACGTACTGAGATGGTTGAATGTCAGCTAGTTCTTTTTGGTACAGTGATTCTATGTATTCTTTTTTTAAAAAAAGCAAAAACAGTTTTGTTGGCACTTAATCCACATATAACACAACTCAATAGTTCAGTCATATAAAGAAGAATTGTACAATCATTATCACAATCACTTTCAGAACATTTTCTTTTTTTCCCCATGATTAAATTGCAATTATTTATTTTTTAAATCAATCACCTTTAAAATGGGTTCTGTGATCACCTTCAGTTCTAGTGCTCCTCCCCCTCCCCCCTTCATTATTTACTCCCGAAACCCCTTCACCCTCCTTATTGATTCTAAGTATTCTTTCCATCTTCTTTTGATGCTTCCCTCATCATTCAATATTTTTTCCTGTAGAAATTTTCAAGATTACAACAAGAAGGCTTGATTTTTTTTCTTGAATTCCTTCAGTTTGAGATGGGCCGAGTGGGTTTTTCTGTTTGGTTTTCTCATTTTAGATCTTTTCACATTTCATTATAATATTTTTCTTTGGCTTCTCGAGCTGTGCTTTGAAATTTTCTATTCGTTCTTTAACTTCATCCTTTCTTCCATTTTCCTTTAGCTACTCTATGATTAAGAACAAGTTTCAGAATCTCTTAAGACATCCGCTTTGATCCTTTGTTTCTTTCCTCTTGTTAGGCCTGATGGCATAATGGGCTGCAAGTTGGGCTGGTAACCACAAGGACAGCAGTTCAAACCCACCAGCCCCTTCACGGGAGAAACATGAAGGGTTTTGCTCCTATAAAGATTTTACACCTCAGAAACCCACAGGAACAGTTCTACTCTGTCCTATCGGGTCACTATGGGTCAGCATTGACTCAATGGCAACAAATTTTTGTGTGTTTTTAAAGAAATGCTAAGGAGTCCTGTTGGTGCTTTTTGGTAAGTTTTGAACTGCTAACTATGAGGTTGGAGGTGCAAATTCGTGAGTTTCCCTTTGGGGGAAAAAAGTATGTCATCTGCTTCTGTAAAGATTTTAGTCTCAGACGCCCAATACAGGGTTGCCATGAGCCAGAATGGACTCAATGGCAATGAGTGTGGTTGGGGTAGAAAGAAATGCTGTTAATTAAATTAGGATGTGTTAAAAAATCATTTTTAAACGGCTGAAAAACCACACACTCATACACATTTAAAATATATACACGTCAGAGGTTTTATAACTGATTAATTATTGAGGGAACTAAAATGATCTTGAAACCAGTTCAAAGAGCACGTAAGAAGCTAGGTATATAAAGGTGATTTAATAGATTTCTAGGTTAAATATAAAACCAATTAATGTGTGACAAAGGTATGGTCATAATCAGTGGTCCGATCTGTAGCGATGGAAAGATCTTATTAGCATTTGTACTGGACATAATCTACAAACTAGCCTCTACCCTTTAAGTTGTAAAATAGTTAAGTAAATAGAAAATCAAACCAAGCGCTCCACTGACAGAACATCTTGAAATTTCTTTTTTCTATTTCCAAGTTTTGGATACTTTTTCTAAATTTTTAAAACTTTTATTCCTATGAGCTTTAGGGAATTTACTTCAGATAGAATTTTATCATATATTAACCTCATGCATTTGTAAAAAGGAATGGTGGTTAAAAATTAGGACATTCTATGCATTCACCTTCAGAGCCCAACTCCTATAATTCCCCTCCCAGCTCAGAGTCATCAGAACCCCTATCTGTCAATGAATTGTGGTTCCCATACCAGCAATAATAGACCAATATTTCTTTTGAGCAGCCTACTCTTTTCTCTGGAATTTTCCTCCAAGGACTTGATACTCATTCTGCATCTTAGGATGCTAGAACATTCTTGATGTTTCCAGGTGATAATAAACAAGACAAAATGAAAATTTGTATTTCTTTCTCAAATGATGTTTAAGTTTTTTGTTTGATCATTTATTTTTCCTGTAAAGAGCTGTTGTTTAAATGGTTAAATTCATGAGTGTGTCAGCCAAGACACCCCTTTCACTGAATTTTAGTAAGACAGTAGCTACCCACCTAGAAGTACATTTCCAAAATGCTTTCCATAAAGATGTAACTCTGTGGCTAAATTTTGACCAAAGGCTATGAGAAGTAATATGTGCAGCTCTCACATCCCATTCTTCAAAAAAAGCATCTGCCCTTCACTTCTTTACTCTGTCCTTTCCTACGAGCTGGAGTAAGCACAGTCTTAGGCTTGGTTCTCCAGAGAAGCAAACCCAATGAAGCGTATATAGGTGTATATGTACAGAGAGGTTTCTATCAAGGACATGGCTCACACAGTTGTAGAGGTAGGCAAATTCCAATGCTATGGGGCAGATGTCAGGCTGGAGGCTTCTTCTAACACATACAATGAAAGGGACTGATGAACCCAAGATGAGCAAGTCAGATAGCAGGCTCCTTGCTGCAGAGGTGAATGATTACTAAGTCAGCAGATAAGAAGGCAGGCTACTGATGATGTCCAGGATCAAGTATGCAAGATAGCAGGTTGCTGACTCAAGTTCAAAGAAAAAGAGGTCAGATGATGAACTAGATATAGGAGCCAAACCTGGCAAAAAGCAAGTGAGCTTTTATTATCCTAATTGTCCACTTATATTGAGAGCAAGCACACCCCAAGGAAACTTTATTTCCATTGATCAGTTGTTCATGGCAGATCTCATTATGAAGATTATTACATTATGTTAAATTTCGTCATGGGGGATTATGACGTGTTAATTGCCAAACAATTTAGAGTCCATGCCCAGCCCAGTTGACACAAAGCCTTAACTATCACAGACATGGAATTGGTAAATTCCACCACTTAGCTATAAATTTGTCATACTGTAGTGATTTGTGTGTTGCAATAATGCTATAAGCTATGCTACCAGTATCTCACGGCAGGCTTCATCAGAGATTACAGACTAGGACAAACAAAGGTTTCAAGGCCTGATGCTATACTTTCAAAAATTAATCAATGGAAATCTTATGGATCACAACAGAATTATATTAGGTCCAAGATGAGCCTCAGGAAATAAAGACAGACCATGAGTCCACTTGTAGGGTTGACACAGCAGGAAAGGCTTAGTGCAATATAAAGCAGCAGCATGTGTTATTGGTGGTAAAAGCCCAGTGCACTCTTCTAGAGTGACAACTGAGACTTCAGGTCCAGTATTGATGTAAGTTCTTGTCTGCGTTCCTGTCATTTAGGAGATAGCCCATTTGTATGGTAGATTGAGGGGCAAAATGTTCACACACACGCACACACACACACACACCTACAAACTTTTCCCAGTTACAGTAGCTGATGGGGCTTAGAGGATGTCCATGCTACTTAGAGTTTGTGTTGATATGGCCTCCGGTGTATTCTAGACTTGTAGTGACCAGAAACCCTCAGGTCTGCCTTAGTTTCCATCCCATCGCCTGAGTTGGGAAGATGAGCCCATTGATTCTAGAAAAATGTGTCACATGTATAGGACCTAGCACATTCACCCTACCACATATTAAAGGATGCCGAAAGCTCCAAAAGAAGATGAAAACCATACATAGAGTTCCAAAAAGAATTAGTTCATAATTAACCATTTCAAGGGAACTATGGAAGGAAGAGTTTCAAGCTGCACTGAAAGCATCAGCCAGAAACAAGGCTCCAGAAATTGATGGAACACCAATTAAAATGTTTCAACAAGCTGATAAAGCACTGGAAGCACTTACTCATCTATGCCAGGAAATTTGGAAGACAGCTACATTACTTAACTCCAAGATGAATTTTGACCATTTCCTTTACCTAGATCAGGCCTCCAAAGCTACAAGCTTTGAATTTTGAATGGATATGGATTTCAAGCCATAAACCGGACTACACTAGAAATCAAAAGGGTAGACTCTGCCACCCAGTGAGGAAGAGAAATTTGACAAGCCACATTTGAGAAGCCAGAATCAAAGAAAAGCAATTTTGTGTTTACATATCCTGGAGTTCAGTCTAGCCAATAAACCAATAGAGCTTTATGTGTCAGTACCTCTATAAACATCAGCTATGTTTCTCACTAGGGCTTCTCAACCTTCCTTTCCATCTTATGGCTCAGTTCACATCTCTTCAGCACAGAGCCTTCCTCTGTCTCATCTCTTTCCAGCCCCAAGTCATTGAGCCTCCACCAGAGGAAACTGGAATTGCTTAAAATCATAATCCCTGCACTCCAGGAAGCAATCCTTTAACATATTTTCCCAAAGGAGTTTTCTGTTTTATAAAATGAGATTTCACATTTCTTTTTCATAGTAAAAAGTCTATGCTAATGTTTTCCCAAGTAAAATGTCCCGGACCCCAAGGAAAAATTCCAATATCCATTTGCACCAAAAACACTTCCTTAATCTTTCAGAGTTTATTATAGAAACCTCCAGGTCAGAGTTCTTGAGAATTCCCATTTAAATATTTACCTTCTTGAAGTTTCTGCCTGAAGAAAGCTTTCTTCAATGACATGAGAAGCTGGACATGATGAGGAGTCAGTATAAGAAATGTTTCACCTAGTGGGACAAGAGGAAAGTAAAAGGAAACAGAGGAAAGGACCAGGAGGCAAAGGGCATTTATAAAGATCTAAATACAGGTACATACGTGAATATATTTATATATGACGGTGGGGAAATAGATCTATGTACATATACTTATAAGTTTAGTATTAAGGAAGCAGATGCACATTGGGCCTCGACTCAAGTACTCCCTCAACACAAAAGCACTTTGTTCTAATAATCCAGTACTCTGAGATGCTCACCTTCCTGACACAATTGCTGAAGACATAGTGGGTGCATAAGCAAATGTGGTGAAGAAAGCTGATGGTGCCCAGCTATCAAAAGATACAGCATCTGGGGTCTTAAAGGCTTGAAGATAAACAAGCGGCCATCTAGCTCAGAAGCAACAAAGTCCACATGGAAAAAGCACACCAGCCTGTGTGATCATGAGGTTTCAATGGGATCAAGTATCAGGTATCAAAAACCCAGAGCAAAAAATCTGGTGGGGAGTGCAGAGTGGAGGCCCAAAGCCAATCTGTAAGCAATTGGACAACCCCTTGAAGAAGGGTTATGGAGAGGAGACAGGCCAGTCAGGATGCAGTATAGCACCAATGAAGCATACAGCTTTTCTCTGGTTCTTTAATGCCCCCCCCCCACTATCATGACCCTAATTCTACCTTACAAATCTGGCTAGACCAGAGCATGTACATGGGTACAGATAAGAGCTGGAAACACAGGGAATACAGGACAGATAAACCCCTCAGGACCAACATTAAGAGTAGTCATCTCAGGAGGGCAAGGGAAGGTGGGGGGGGAGTAGATCACAATGACCTATGATAACCCCCTCCCAGGGGGATGGACAATAGACAAGGGGGTAAAGGGAGACATTGGACAATACAAGACATGAAAAAATAATAATAATTTATAAATTATCAAGGGTTCATGCAGGAGCAGGGGGTGGGGGCACTAGGGAAGGGGAAAAAATGAGGAGCTGATACCAATGACTCAAGTAGAAAGACAAAACTTTGAAAACAATGATGGCAACAAATGTACAAATGTGCTTGACACAATGGATGGATGTATGGATTGTGATAAGAGTTGTATGATCCCCCAATAAAATTATTTATAAAAAATAGAGGAATGTTTTGCTTTCCAGAGCAAACCCTAAGAATTGCCAACACAGCTCTGTGTGTGTGTGTGTGTGTGTTTCAGATAAATATATAGGCACTTTAAAAATAAGTAGTAGAAATACAACAAAAGGTTAATAAGGTTTTCGGATTCTGAACATTTATTTATGTAAGGGTGAGGAGAGTGTCTTTAGTTTATTTTAGCCAATCTACATATATTGAATATTTTAAATTCCACCAATGAGTTCCCTTTTTTTCCATTTTCTTGTTATTTGGCAGTTCCTTGTTTTCTTGAGCAAATACATTTTTTTCATCAGTTTGCTAATTAACAAAACTTCAGTTGTTGATTAAGCTAGGCCTGCAGAGGACCTGAGACAGATTTAGGAAGTAGCAAATGTTGCTGTTTAGACAGAGTGTCAGTCTTTGCACAAAAGCCTCAGGTATAAGGCTGGTAAAGTCGACTGGGATGAGAAAAGGAGGCCTTTAAATGTGCTCAGGGAGCAGTAGTGGGTTAGTGGTAGAACTCTCACTTTCCACCTGGATTCAACTCATTCCCAACGTATTTCCCCTGCAGCCAGGCTTACATGCTGTTGTGATGCTGACCTGGTTTCAGCATAGTGCCAAGACTAAGATGGACTAAGGAAGGCTGAGTGATCTGTTTCCAAAATTTAGCCAACAAGAACCCTGTAAAATGCATGTGCATCAAAAGACTTCATCAGAAGATTAAAAAGAGAATCCACAGACCGGAGGATGAGGAGGTATGGTGATGACATACAGGTCAAAGAACAAATCTCTAAAAAAAACTTCAACACACACACACACACACACCAATCCAATTTAAAAATGGGTTGAAGACATAAGTAGACACTTCACCAAACAAGGTGTTCAGGCAACTAACAAACACATAAAGACATGTTTGTCATCCTTACCAATGAACTTGAAAACTCACCAACTTATTCACTGCCATTGAAAAAGTTCTGGCTCACAGCAACTCTATAGGAGAGATTACAACTGCCCCTTTAGTTTTCAGAAAATGTAAATCTTTATGGGGGCAAGCAAATGGCCTCATCTTTCTCCATGGAGCAACTGGTGGGTTTGAACTATTCACCTTGTGGTTAGCAGTTCAAAGCATAGCCCACTACACCACCAAGTCTCCTTCCATTAGCCATTAGAGAAAGGCAAGTCAAAACAGCAATGCTCTATCATTTCAGCATCAATAACAAAGTTGAAAAATAAAACAAACAACTGCTAAAGAGTGTATGGAGAGACATTAGAACCCGCATACATTGTGGGATGGTGTTGGGGAAATGAAATTTGTACTCCCATTGTAGAAAACTGTAAGTTTTGTGTTTCTTTTATAATATTATTAGGGGCTCATACAACTCATCACAATCCATACACACATCAATTGTGTAAAGCACATTTGTACATTCATTGCCCTCATCATTCTCAAAACATTTCCTCTCCACTTAAGCCCCCAGCAT
>NW_022103907.1:11125259-11141349 GCF_000313985.2 Echinops telfairi | reverse complement strand
TTGAAATTATGTAACTCCCACAGCTATTGAGTCAATTCTAACTCATAGAAACCCTATAGGACAGAGTAGAACTACCCCTGGGTAGTTCTGGGTTTCTGAGACTATTAATTTTACAGAGTAGAAAGCCTCGTCGTTCTCCCTTGGAATAGTTAGTGGTTTTGAACTACTAACCTTGTGGTCAGCAGCCAATTCATAACCCATGATACCACTAGGGTTCTTATACAGACAGGTTTATTCCAAACAAATATGTTTGAATATGTCTCTTGAATTTTTGGATGGTCTAGACAAGTTCTCTCGGTAACACTTTTGTCTAAGACTTATTAAAACCCAATGCCATAGAGCAACGGTTCTCAACCTGTGGGTCACGACCCCTTTGGGGGTCGAATGACCCTTTCACAGGGGTCACCCAATTCATAACAGTAGCAAAATGACAGTTATGAAGTAGCAACAAAAATAATTTGATGGTTGGGGGCTCACCACAGCATGAGGGACTGTATAAAAGGGTCGCAGCATTAGGAAGGTGGAGAACCATGACCATAGAGGCTTTGCCAACTCATAGCAACCCTCTAGGACAGAGTAGAACTGCTCCATCCGGTTTCTGAGGGGTACATCTTTATGAGCGCAAACAGCCTCACCTTAACCTCATTAAACTAAACCAAACTCGCTGTCATCTAGTTGACTGGATTTCACCCCACAGCAACCCTCTCAGAGTAGAGCTTCCCCTTTTAGTTTTCTAGACCATGAATCTTAAGAGCAAATAGCCTTCTCTCTCTCCTGGAGAGTGGCTGATGGGGTTGAGCTGCTGACCTTGTGATTAGCAGGCCAATGCTAACCTGACAGTGCTACTAGGGCTTCTTAGTCTCACTACCAAAAATCCAAACCAAACCCACTGCCATCGAGTGGATTCTGACTCGCCTCTCACTGACATTGAGTCAGTCAATGCCGACCCATAGTGACTCTGTACACAGGGTTTCTGAGGTTGTAAAAGGTTTACGGGAACAGCTAGCCTCATCTTAGGAGTGGTTGATGGGTTCGAGTAACCAAACTTTCAGGTAGCAGTCCAACATTTACCCATAGTGCCTCCAAGTCAGTCTCATTAGTTGCCTCAAACCAGTGGTTCTCAACCTGTGGGTCGTGACCCCTTTGGGGGTCGAACGACCCTTTCACAGGGGTTGCCCAATTCATAACAGTAGCAAAATGACAGTTATGAAGTAGCAATGAAAATAATTTTATGGTTGGGGGTCACCACAACATGAGGAACTGTATTAAAGGGGCATGGCATTAGGAAGGTTGAGAACCACTGCCTTAAAAAAACAAATAAAAGTGGCTTCTGAGGGGATCTTCTTGGCTAGATCAATTGAAAGCAGAGCGGTGGTCAGCTTTGACATTTATGGCAATTGTTTCCAGGGATTCCAAAGGGGTCATCTCCTAGTAGAGTTTCTCAAAGAACAAGGACAATCATGAGGATTTATTATGATGAAGTTAAAAAAAAGTTTTATTGGCATATAGTACACATATCACACATAGTGTGATCATATTGATAAGAGCTGTACAATTATTTCTACAGTTTTAGAACATTAACTTCTTTGTTGTACTCATTATCATCAGCTCCTCCCAACCTCCCCCCCACACCGCCCAAGAAAACACCAATGCAGCCACTCTGTCTATAGCTCCCCTCATCCTGAATTTCATACACAGAAAAACAAAATACAAAATACAGAAAAATAAAGCAGAAAGCATTGCATGATAACAAGGCTATTCACACCCCTAGTCTGTGGTCAGAGGGTATTTACTGGAGGCTTAATGTGTGGACACTGCAAATGGATTTTGGATTCCCAACACCATCCATAGCCTGGTGTTAACAATTTAAGCTCCAATACCACTCCCTCCTTCAGGTTTGTATTTTATCATTCACAATCCCTGGTGTGCTTCTGCGTGGGTCCAGTTGACATCTCACTCAGACGGCTGCTAGTGTGAAGACCCCAGACACTATTCTTTCTATTAGCTGGACACCATCTAGCTTCTTAACCAGACTTTTCTATAGCACCCATATCTTCAGTGATCTCTTCATGAGGGTGACAATCAAGATGGGTCATGTCATAGGCACTAATTGTTCTCAGATTGGGGCTAGAATCAAGTGTGAGCTCCAAATCCATTCGAGTATCTATGATTTACATATGTCTCTGGTTCACTTCAGAGACATCCTTATCATTTTATGTTAGAGAACATTATTGATCTTCTTCCTGAGGCATAAGGTAATTCTGTTGATAGTATCATTAATTTGGCCAATGGTGTAAGATTTAAAATACTCTTTAGAAAAAGGATATTATACAATTGTAGACTGGCTACGAACCTCAATACATGACTTGATGTGTATAGATTAAACTCTTAAGTGACTGGACACTATTTCCACAAACAATGGAAACAGGGGACAGAGGGAAACTTCCAATAGCATTCATTCACAATGGCAGACCCATGACTACCAGATTAATAGATGTCTATTATGACAAAGTTTAAGAAAATGAATGACTACACTGGTGAGAAGAAGACAGGACAGTTGAGTGGGGGTATTTTTCCCCCAATCAGGACAATATACCTGCTTTCTTCAAGGGTTGTAAGGACTGTCCTATGTGGGAAACCTTGCCTCATCCTCCCTACAGCCCCGATCCCTGTTCCATCATCTGGCCCCTGGTTCTGCTACTGCTCCTCTGATGTTGTAGCCATCCTATGGTCACTGTGCAGGGATCTCAGGGCCCCTCCAGCTTCTCAGAAAGTTCATGTTATACATGTGATATATATGTATATATATATGGCACTCCAAAGAATCCTATCAGTATCTTCCCACACCATCTTACCAGACTCATGAAGGAAACGGTCTGTTGGCTGGGGTTAGACTTTGGCTAGATGAGCCATATTAAATAATCCATTGCCCCTGCAATAATAATAATCTTTGAGTGACTACCTGGACAGTCAAGCTGATCAAGAATTAAAATATGATGAGAGGATATTTATACGTATGTATTTATATGTGCTTCAATTATAACCATGAACATGAGTACATAGGAAGCAAAGTTATGGAGGAAAAATTATCCCCATAGGTCACAACAGTCCAATCTACCAACTGGTCATGAAATGACAGCAATTCCTTCCACTGCGCATGGGTCACCTTGAATCTGGGCTGAATATAAGGCAGGTAACAGCATGTGCACGGAGGTCATTTTTGTATAAATTCTTCATAGAAGTAACGACTGCACAGTGAGCATTAAGCACTAACACTGCTTGTCCATAAGGATTGAAGCCTTTGATATGAATTACAACTTAAAGGAAAGCTAAATCCTCACAACTGGGCCAGTAGATAACATTAGGACAAATGGAAAAAAGATGGACATTTTTGAGGAATTTATCTTGCTTGGATACACAATCAATGCTCATAGAAGCAGTAGTCGGGAGATCAAAAGACGCATTTCATTGGGTAAATCTACTGTATAAAGCTTCTTTAAAGTGTTGAAGAATAAGGATTTCCCTGTAAGGACGAAGGTGTGCCTGACCCAAGCCTTGGTATTTTCAATTGCTTCATATGCATGTTAAAGTTGGACATTGAATAAAGAAAGAGTACAGGAGAATTGATGCATTTGAATTATGGTGCTGGTGATAAATACTGAAAGTACAAGGGACTGCCAAAAGAACATATAAATCTATGTTGGAAGAAGTACAACCAGATGCTCTTTAGAAGTAAGGATGGGGAGACTTTGTTTCATGTACTTTAGGTGTGTTATCCTGAGAGGATAGTCCCTGGAAAAGGACATCATGTTTGGTAAAGTAGAAAGGTCTTGAAACAGAGGAAGACCTCAACAAGATAGGTTAATGTAATGGCTACAACTATGGAGCTGTGGAGATGGTGCAGGATCGGGCAGGTTTTCATTCTGTTGTAGGTAGAATTGTTCTCAGTTGGAATAGACTGGGTGGCACTTAACAAGAATAAGAGCACTGCCTCTTTCTGCAGCTCAGTGTGATGAGCTGCAAATACTGACAGTGAACTACAGGCTCCCTTTATTCCAAGTTCTTATTCTGACTCAGAGTTGGGAATAATTTATCACTTACTTTTATAGAGGTGAATGACTCGTTACCTAAATAGCTCTGATATTTTGGTCGTCACTTAGCCAAAATCTGTCCTAAGGACTTCAAGGTACCATGCATGTTCTAAATCACTAGGGACTCTATAGATTCTCTCCAGGGCTTCTCTACTATGACTAAAATGATAACAGAAGCTTTAGATAAGTTTAGAAATATCAACAAACATTGGGTATTTCCCAAGAAAATAGACAAAATAGATCTTACATATTTCTTACACCACAGCTATGTAAATATAACATATATACATTTCGATATAATTTCTTAAGCTGATAAAGAGGAGAAACCAAATCTGGTTATTAAATAGAGTTATGCAATCCGAGTTGAAACATCAGAATAGAAGCCAATGCAGCTTGGAAAGGGGAAAACCACCTACATCCACTGCTCTTTAAAGTCAGAAATACACTCCACATAACAGTGGAAGCAATTGGTTTATACTACATAATCAGAAAGTAGACACAATGTCTAGCTTATAAAACTACAGATTATTTTGCAGATAAGGATTATAAATAATATATAACTTAGAGGATAAGATTTAGATCATTTTGTTATGATTCAAATATAGATCAGTGGGAAAGAAAATAAGCCTTGCTCTTCCTGTTCTCTGTAAAAATGAGAAATGATATGTTAGTTATCTGTATTTTAAAAATTGATAGTGAAAGGGGTTTTAAAACAGAACACATGGAGGTCATAAAAGCATTCTCAAAAGTTATTGCTCATAAACACTATTAATATAAGTTTCCTTAATGATTAAATGATTTGAAGAGTTTCCTAATGAGGAATGAACCACATGGTGAAATATATGTTATGTGCATCATGAATAGGTGAGGCTACCCCAGAGCTTATATTAGTGAAGAGGTAAATTCTGACCATTCAGTCATGATGCTCACAATGACAGAACAAAAGCAGTGCTATATGTAAAGGGAGGTTCTTTGGGGAGCACCCATTTATAAAGAATATTTATTTAATAAGTAAATCTTATTTAGTCCCTATAGTCTTCACAAGTAGTGATTCATGCAACCCTTGCAATAACCTGGTGACACACAGGGTTGTCAGGCACTGGAATCAACTCTTTGGTAAATAATAACAACAACAACAACATAAAACCACGTGAATTCTTTTTTTTAAACACAAAAATACCAGGGTTAAATCATTTCCCTAAGGTCACAGCAAAGGTCACAAATCGCCAATAAGTGTTAAACTGAAAATTATTGAAAGTGTTTAGGTAAGTGTGTTAGACAGGGTTCTCTAGAGAGATAAAACCAAATTGCTGATAATTAAATATATTTATTTATAAAGATAATTAGATATATAACAAGAAATGAACTGTTAAATCATATACAGATAAATATATGATACAAGAAATGAACAGTTAAATTATAAAGCACTACAAATGGCTCAGTGCAACTCACGTCCATGAGAGAGAGAGTTGTGAGAGACTAGCAGTCCTTCAAGTCTAGTTTGCTGCCATATCTCCCTCTATTTATAGAGAGAGCTAGGCTATCTCAGCACAGCAGCCAATAACAAGGCAGATCACCAACTGTCAACTAACCACCAGTCCCAACTGCCAGTCCCCAGCTCCAGAGATGTCTCAAAGGGACCTCAACTTACAGTGACACAGTCCACAGGCTAGGCATCCCACAGGTAGTGTAGCCTATAAATTGAGGCACAGAACAAGCAAGGCAGTTGCACACTGGTCCAATGATCAAAGAGCAAGAGACAAGAAAGGTGAGGCTCACCGAGCCATTATCTCTCCACCCTTAAGTTAATCCTACTTGTGTTTATCAGCCAGGCTGGCACAATAAACTATCTCAGTAAGAAAAATACACTTAGCGTAAGAAAAATACAACTGGGTTCAGCCTATTGGAGACAATGGTCTAATAGTAGGGTTAAAGAGAAAAACAAAATTACTTCATTCCGGTTTGGATTTTATCTTTTCCATCAAGAATGAGCCCTCATCATGAGGTGTTGACGGCATCAGGTATCAGGTATCAAAGATCCAAAACAAACAACTATATTGATGCGAACTAGGGGATTTGGAGTGGAGACCCAAAGCCCATCTGTAGATGATTGGATATCCCCCCACAGAAAGGTTGTAAGGAAGGGATGATTCAACCAAGGTGCAGTATAGCACTGACAAAACACACATCATTCCTCTGTTCCTGAATGCTTCCTCCCCCCACTGCCATGACCCAGTTCTACCTTACAAATCCGGCTAGACTGGAGTACACACCTTGGTACAGATAAGAGCTCTTGACACATGGAATTCAGGACAGATAAATCCTTCAGGAACAGTAATGGGAGTAGCGATATGGTAAGGGTAAGGGATGGTGGGGAAGGGGAAAGGGGGAGAAATGGGGAACCCATCACAAGGTTGGATATATAGCCCCCCTCCCAAGGAGATGAAGAGCAGAAAGGTGGGTGAAGGGAGGGACAGTGTAAGATGTGAAATAATAACAACTATATATAACTAATCAATTATATGGATCAAGGATTCATGAGGGTTGGAGGGGAAAAAGGAGGAGCTTATACCAAGGGCTCAAGTAGAAAATGTTTTGGAAATGGTAATGGCAGCATATGTACAAATATGCTTCATACAATTGATGTATGGAATGTAAGAGTCCCCAATAAGATTATTTTTTTAAAAGAAGAATGAGCCCTCGTCTGAAAAGGAATGAGAAAAGATAAGTGGGGTTTGTAAGAAAGCTAATCCCTCACAGGTGTGATTATGATAACCTTTGATCAATCAGGAAGAGCAAGACCTCAAGAAGAAAACAAGATAAGCAAATGCCCTAATTTTCAAAACCATGGAAAACTTACCATTGCATGTTCTTTGATGACATCAGGTCAATTTTGACCTACAGTGACCTTGTGTGACAGAGAATTGCTCCCATTAGGTTTCCTAGGCTGAAATTGTTACCAGAGCGAATAGTCCGGTGGCTTTCCCAAGCCGTTGCTGAGTGTGTTCAAAAGCCAACCTTCCAGTTTAAGAGGGATTGTGTCATCCATGGCACCATGTTAGGAAAGATCAGTAGACAGAAGTTAACAAGCACCTGAAAAAGATACAAGGATTACAAGAAATTCATATAAGCTTCCAAAGAAAAGGAACCGGGGAAATAAATAGCAAGCCTTTTACATTCAAAATTACTTATCTCTGTCACAGAGAACAGAAAATTATTCTAAAAATCATAGGTGATGTATTCCATACATGCACACCAGGAACAAAAACAAAGAGACCCACCTACCTTCATTCATGATTGAAAAAACAACATTTCTCTACAGGGTCAGATTGCTTGAAAATATACTCCACACATGCAATTGTCCAAAAAGTTTAATTTGACACCATAGTCACCCCGAGGAAAAATCAAGTTAGGTGAATCATAAGAGAGAAGGTAGTACAGCACAAGGCAAGCTTGACACCACATAAATACAGCACCAGAATCAGTGGATGAGTTGAATGGATGGTGTTCTATGAAGTTCTATGAAGTTAAAGCCAGGGGCATCTACTAAAAAAGAAATGGCAATAATCATCTATAGAAGAACTTCATTCAAATAGGGTTTAAGTAGGTATTTCTCGAAAGTCTACAGAGATTCTCTAACTTGATTAAGAAGCCAAAGTGATTTGAGCATAATCAAGGATCCCTGCTGTTAATTGTTAATGGAAAGGAAAGGTAATCAAATTGAATTTGTTATCATCTGGCTGAAGAAATGAGGAGTTAACAGAAGGGTGGGAGCAACATGGCCCCAAGAGAAAACAAAGCCAAAGGACACAAAATTGGCTGGGTTGTAGGTGGCATGACCCAAATTAAAGTACCATTGTTTCTGGTACTGTTGAAAATTTTTGTTTTAGTATTTTGATGCTCTCATTTCCAGTCTTCTAAATAATTTTTAAAATCTATTTTAAAGCCTTGCTGTTTTATCATTTATGCTTAGCACTATCATTTAAACATTTCTCCATATTATTTTTTAAAGTCGTCATAAACACAATCTTAAGGTCATCACAATATTCCTTCATATGGAGAGGTCATGATTTACTTATTGTGATAAGTTGGGTTCTCTAGAAAAGAAAAAGCAATGACACTTGTATGTATTTGTATACAGAAAGAAATTTATATCCAAAAAGTCGCTGAAGACAATGGGTGCACAAGAAATTGTGGTGAAGAAAGCTGATAGTGCCCAGATACCAAAAGATATAGCACCTGAAGTCTTAAAGACCTGAAGATAAACAAGCAGCCATCTAGCTGAGAGACAACAAAACCCACATGGAAGAAGCAGACCGGCCTGTCCTGATTCGATCGCTGAGGACAAAGTGGGTGCATAAGCAAAAGTGGTGAAGAAAGCTGATGGTGCCCGGCTATCAAATGATATAGCATCCGGGGTCTTAAAGGCTTGAAGACAATCAGACGGCCATCTAGCTCAGAAACAACAAGCCCACACGGAAGAAGCACACCAGCCTACCTCAAGACAAATGCTGAAGACAAAGCAGGTGCATAGGCAAATGTGGTGAAGAAAGCTGATGGTGCCCAGTTGTCAAAATATATAGATTCTGGAGTCCATAGGCTAGAAGATAGACAAGGGGCCATCTAACTGAGAAACAACAAAGCCCACATGGAAAATGTACACCAGCCTGTGAGATCACAAGGCATCAAAGGGATCAGGTATGAGGCATCAAAGACAACAACAAAAAATCATAGCATTGTGAATGAGGGGGAGTGCAGAGTGGGGACCCAGGGCTCATCTGTGGGAAATTGGACACCCCCTTGCAGAAGGGCTGCAGGGAGGTGATGAGCCAGTCAGAGTGCAGTGTAGCAACAATGAAACATACAATTTTCCTCTAGTTCTTAAATGCTTCCTCCCCATCACTATCATGATCCCAATTCTACCTTGCATATCCGGCTGGACCGAAGGATGTACACTGGCACAGATAGGAACTGGAAATATGGGGAATCTAGGACAGATTAACCCCTCAGGATCAGTGGGAAGAGTGGCGAAATTGGAAGAGTGGAGGGAGGGTGAGGGAGAAAGGGGGAACAGATGAAAAGGTCTACACATAACGTCCTCCCTGGAGGATGGACAGCGGAGAATGGGGTGAGGGAGATATCGGATGGTGTAAGATATGATAAAATAATAATTATTTATAAATTATCACAGGAACAGGGGGAGGGAGGGGAAAATGAGGAGCTGAACACCAGGGGCTCAGGTAGAAAGCAGGTGTTTTGAGAATGATGATGGCAACATATGTATGAATGTGCTGGACACAAATTACATATGTACCGATTGTGAAAAGAGTTGTATGAGCCCCTAATAAAATGATTTTTTTAAATGGCTTACACGTATGTAGAAGTAGCTAAGTCCAGTCTGGTTCAAGTCAGGCTTCTCCTGACTCATGAAAGATGATAAACAGGAAGCAGGACAACGAAGCAGAGGTGGTGGGGAGGCACAGGCTGGCAGATGCATAGGTGAATGAATCCAACAGTAGTACACAGGTGGCTCTTGGTATTAGCAGGTGACACACCAGCACATCGAGGAACCCGATGTAAGATCTAGCTCCAGTAGAAGGTGAGGGACCAACTCTGCTCCATCTCTTTCTTACACAATATGCCCCACACCTGAGGTGGTGTCATCAGGCTATGACCCGTTGGTAGGTTGGGCTCCACACCTATCCTAACTTACCAGTGTCTAGCTGACATAATTCCTAACCATCACAGCCCACCCCTTGTCTCTCTACTTAACACTTGCACACAAACCTTTAGCCATACATAATCACCAAACGACAATAATGAAATCACATTTGCACTTAACATGATACAACAAACACACGTACAATGGAAAACACACTAATTCCATTTCCATCTTATATTTTATAAGTGAACAAAACAAAATATTTGGTGCATCTATATAAATAGGTATTATTCATATAATAATTACAGTCCTCATTTCTGTAGCCGGTTACCTGGCCACAGCATGCATTTAGAACTGCCTTTTATAATAGTCATTCTGTATTTCCTTTAACCCTCAGCAAGTACCTTAGTGGTTCCTTGCCTGGTGTGGGGACCCAAACCTGCATGCCTGAAGAGTCTGGGCTATTATTAGTCATGTCAGAATTAAGGTGCTGTACTTTACCACGGACTTTAATCACAGGGCATGGTAGTACTAGAAGATGACATATTCTTCTTTACTATCATGATGCAATACTAATCCTATTTCCCCTTGGTACACGTGATCAATAACACCACTCTATACAGTAATACCCTCTTTGCCTCTTGTTCCAGAGAAATTCAAAATGGCCAAGAGGCATTCTCAGCTTCCAATTCAATTAAATCAGTGCTGTGTCTCCACGTGGGAGTACTCTTGGAACTAAGTCCTCCAGACTCGAAGAGCAGAGGGCTACAGGGACAGGAAGCAAAAATATGGTGAGTGGGGTCATTAGGAATAATAGTGAGTGGCATCACACCAATTTCAACCCCTTGTTTCCTGGACCTGTGAATCTTAGCTATTGGAGAAATAGCACCATATATTTGACATTGATTTAGAACATATACAGCCTCCTAGAGAGGCATTGCTCCAACTTTACAAAGTGTTGTCATGAAGTTGGCACTGTAATTGTGTCTTTAGAAGTCCATTCCATTGTTCTATCAAGCCATCTGCTCAGGATGGTGGAGAACACAGTAAGACGGGTGGATTTCATGAGCATGCACCCCTTGTCACATTAATTTGCTATGAAGTGAGTCTCTTGATCTGAGGTGATGCTGTGTGGAGTAACATGTCAGTGAAAGAGCTGTTCTGGAAGTCTACAAATGGTAGTTTTGGCAGAATTTTGCACTCAGGGAAAGCAATCCATACCCAGAGTAAATGCCTACTCTAATAAGTAAAAAAATGATGCCCTGTTCCTGAAGGAAGTGGTCCTATGTAACCAACCTGCCAATAGCTTGCTAGTTGGATCCCCCAAGGAATGGTCCCATACCTTAGACTCTGTTGGCCTCTGCTGCTGGCAGGTTGGGCACTCAGAACTGACAATAGCCAAGTCAGCCCTGCTGACAAAAGTCAATTTTGTTTAGCTCATGCCTTGGGTTTTTAGATTCCACTAAATTCATTTCAATGCGTATTATAACCATTTTGTTAAAAATATCAATATTTAAATTATGTCCAAAATTATATCCTTTAAGCTTATGATTTAAAAAATGTTACTGTTAACATTAAAATGTATAAAAGGTTTACTTAGTTTTGAACATTTCTTTTGGGCTTTATGCATAAAAATATTTGAAGACTATGGCGGTGCTTCTAAACTTATCCCTGATTAAAAACAACACTTTTTACATTTCTGAACTTTTATGGAACAATAAGTGATCCTATTATGCATGACTTGTTTACAACCATTGCCATATGTGACTCACTTAATACATTCCACAACACTCAAACTTGTCTATATGTTGTTCAAAAATATGAGTATACTGTGGTGCTTTTAAATTATGTCCACAGATTCTTTGGCATTTCTTCCTTCCAAAGTTGAAGCTCAATTTCCCTTCCCTTGAGCATGGGCTAGACTTACTACTAATAAATAGGATGTCGTAGAAGTTACTGTGTTTAACTTCCAAGACAAAATCATAAAAAGCATTACTCCATTCATGCTTACTCTATCCTGGATTTTACTTGCTATGGGAAAAAAATCCAGCTTCTGTGTCATGAGGAAACTTGAACAACTGCCAAACTGGTGTGATGAGTGAATCATCTTAGAAGTGGATTTACCTGCCGCAGTCTTGCCTTCAGGTAACTGCAGCCCCTAAGTAACATCCTGAAGGCAACGGACCAGAATCAATGAGCTAAGAAGCTCTCAAGGTTCTGACCTACAGACATAAATGTTTAGTGCTGTTTAAAGCCACTTCATGTTGGAATCATTTTGCATGAATAGATAACTAATACAGTCACTAACCATGGGCTTAGATATCCTGACAATCCTCAATTTATAAGGTTTTTTTTATTTCAATGCTTGTCTTTTCATGTATCTAAAACTACAACTTCAAATCAATTCATTTAGTTCAAACCCCGGCTGAAATTTTACATTTCTACCTCAGACATGCTAAATCAGAATCCACCTCTTAAGTATAGCCCCAGGTGATTTCCATGTATGCATAAAGGACTCACACCAAACTGAAAGGTTTCTGAACTCTACCTGAAACAGTTCACAAATTGGTACTGGATTGTGGAAGACACTTTTCTAAACACTGTCCTGGGACGTCTTCTCATTGCTCCTAGTGAAATTTCCCATTGCTCCATGGGTACATCTTTCACAAATATTTCCCAAACATATGTAATGATTCCCACCTTCTTTTTAAACAATTGCTTTTGTCCACTCAAAGCTAGCCCTAATACTTAATAGTGTATGATTCCAGGCAAGGCAATGAACCTCTCTGAGCCTCAATTTTCTCATTGTAGATAGGGAGAGTAGCAGAATCTGCCCCTGAGAATTAGATAAGTTAGCACATGTATCTAGAACATATTAAGTGTTGAATAACTGCTGTCATTTTTAGGGGCCACTTGATGACTTGCATGCAATGAATGTCTTTACTCTTCCTCCCCACTATGTGCACCAACAGCAGAGACTACAATTTTCACTCCTTTGTGTCTTCCTACAATGCCAAGCCGATGGGCTACACTAAGTGTGCTCTATGGACCACCTCCTCACAACATTCTATGGACATTATTGAAAATGCTCGTTTTTCTTTCCCTTTCCAAACCTGAGTCAAAATGTCTGCATATAAGTCTCAGCAACCTGCACTTCAGACAAGCACCATCCAGGGAATTCTGATGCATGCTAAGGCTTGAGAATACATTCCATAAATATGCTTATAGGTCATTGTCACATTGCATGGGTTCACTTTTGCTTACTTGTTAATCAGGAATAAACAATTTCACTTTTTTTTAATCACATTAAAGATTCTGCTGCTGGATATGGCCAGCCACTGTCTTTCTGAATCCCACAGCCTCTGGTCACAGAATGAAACCCTCTTCTCAAATGTATGGTCCCTGACAGAGACGAAGTACCCAGTAAGCAAAATGAGCATGGGCCCACCAGGGCTTCCTTACACAAGTAAGCCCATGCTGACTTCTCTTGTTAGGCACTATGTTAGTCTGGGTAGACTAGAGAAACAAAATTCATAAACACTCATATTTTAAAAGAGAGAGTTCTATATAAAGGGTAAGTGCACATTAGACATCCCAACCCAGTGCTGTCCAAGCTCATAAATCTGACATTAGCCCATATGTCTGACACCGATCTACAAAGTCCTCCTCAAACTCACACAACACACGCAATGACGCCGACTGCAGGAGGAAAGCCGAATCTGTGAGCATGTAAACATCTCAGCGCTGGCAGGGGTCTCCACATGGCTGCTCCAGCACCCAGGGCTGCATCGGGGTAGGTCCACGTGGCTTCTCTTCAGGGATGTCTCACAGGAAGTGAACCTTGCCAGCTGAAGCAGGGAACCAGCTAAGGCAGCCGCACCTGGTCTGACCATCAGAGAGCAAGAAACCAGAAAGGATGAGGCTCACTGAACCATTTATCTCTCTGCCTTTCAATGAATCCCACATGTGTGCATCGGCCAGGTTGGCATAATAAACCTTAACCATCACAGGCACTTCACCCCTGCCACAGGTGCATGCTCTACCAGGTGAGGCAAAAGAAAGAAACGGAAAAGCCAAGAAAATTGCAAATATGATACATTCTCTGCAGATTTCCACATCAGCATATTTCAATAAATAGCCTAACAAGAGTCAGAAAATGATGATAGCCATATCATTTTAATACCACGTGACAACTATGCAATTGCCTGTGAAGGGAAAGGCCATCTATTCCTGGGTGCATTTGTGCTGCAAGCAAGGAAATATGAAGGGGCTTTGAAAGTTCGTGGAAGAATGGATTGAAAAGATAATGGAATTTTTCCACAGGTATTTTGAACCCCCCTCATATGAATCCTCTGCTCCAAAGAAATGCTGAGGTGCTCTGACCTTGGTCGTGCTTCTATGGTCCTAACCTCAGAAATGATGATCACAGGTGCCCCAGGGAAGGCTGCCCTTGTCACCGTCTTGTAGGTCACCATTATGGAGGTAGGGGCTTTCTATGAAGCAGCTGGAGTTCCTTTCCACCCCGCGTGCACAGAATCAGAGTCTACATTTTCACAGGGTCTACAGGAGGTCCACCTCAGGACCACGTTAAAATGAACTGGTTTGAAACCACGTTAACAAGTGTTATCACATTGCCGAGCCACATCTGCAAGAAATAGAATGCAAATTACAGTTGAATTCCTATCACAAGGTAGTGGCCTCCAGCTGCACATCATTTGTTTTGTCTTATTTAAAATAGCTTCCAATCATGTGCCAGCTACTGTAGACTCCAGCTTCTATTCATTAGGGATAGAAAAATAAAACAGTAGCTTCTCCCCTGGAAGCCTGAGCTGGAATGCTGTTAAAAAACCAGCCTTGGGTCTCAGCAGTCTGTCAGAGGCTTCCAGATAAAGCAGGTGTTTTGTTGTTTTATAAAATCGTTTTGTTGACGTTGACATTGACATACTCGTATAATTCACCTATCATACAATAGTGTAAACATATTGAAAAGAGTGATGCAGTCATCACCACAATTTCAGAACATTTTCTTATCATACTCGTTGTTCGACTCCTATCCCTCCCTACCCCACCCTGCATCCTCTCCTGACGTGCCCCTATCCAGTTACTGTCGCTATAGATCGACCTATCCTGGATTTCTTATACAGAAACTCATACAAAGCAAAACACATTCACACAAAATCATACCAAGCAAGCAAACAAACAAAAATCCCAGTACAATAACTAGACTAAATATAGCAAAACCGCAACCAAAGAAAACAGCAAATATTAAAACCTGAAACAACTTAAAAATGAATCAAAAGGGAGTTCAAATGATAGGGTACTACATTTTAACCTAACTGCATCTGCCCTAATCGACTTTACAATGCTCTGTGTCTGATAATAAGGCCATTCACGTGCCTGGACTACGGTCAGAGGGGATTCACTGGTGACTTAATCCATGTGGGGAACCTATGAATGGACTTGGGGCTTCCATTGTCATCCATAGACTTCAAAGCAGGGGTCTTTTAGTTTGTTTTTCCTCAAGCGTGATCCAACAACAGTTTGCTCAGATATCACTTAAGACACTTATTTTAAATGCTGTTTTCTACACCTAGCCCTAGACTCACAGAAATAGGCTATCTAGAATGGGATTCTGCATTTAAACACATTCATTCATCGATAGGCAGGATACAATTTGAGAACCCCTGTAAACTGGGACCTACCCTAAAATGAATCACTTTCTTTAAACCAGGAGTATTTTCCTCAGCTAGAAAACTCGGCCTGACCTTTCTAAGTTTCTCCCAACAATACTTTTTCTTCAAGGTCAAGTAAAATCTAACCAGTTTTACTGTGCCCTCTAGCAATGACAGAGATCCACTATAAAGATTTGACCGACCCTAGTCAGTAAAGCCAGGTGTAGAATATCCCGCCACTCTATTTTAAAGTGAGTGTGGCAACGGTGCCTGTGGATGCTGCGACCATTAGCCCTTGACTGGAGAGAGCTTGTGCATGCACCTGGTCGAAAGGTGAAGCCCTGCAAGCCCATCAGTTTCCTTCCCACAGCCCTAGCTCTAAGAAAAAGATTCTAGTACTTTTACAAGTCAAAATCATTTCATCCTGAATTTGGTGATTCACCCTGAATGGTGTCTGCTTAGAATGTCTGCCATACACTATTTCTTAGGCTTAAGCAAACCCTTCCTTGGCTCCTGGCTTGGTCATGTGATTTTGCTCTTAAGCAGGGAGAGGAATTCCTGGGAGGTGAGAATGATGAACACGTTCAGCTGCTTACCAAAAGGTTGGCAGTTCCAGTCCACCCAGGGGCACCTAGAAGAAAGGCTTGACAGTCTAGCTCCAAAAG
>NW_022103907.1:11122794-11124762 GCF_000313985.2 Echinops telfairi | reverse complement strand
ATATTAAGGGCTCAAGTAGAAAGCAAATGTTTTGAGAATGATGATGGCAACAAATGTACAAATGTGCTTGACAAAATGGATGTATGTATGGATTGTGATTGAATTGTACAAGCCCCCCCCCAATGTTTTTTAAAAAAAGAATTGTATGAGCCGCCAATAAAATTATTTAAATATATTTATATATTTAAACAATTTAAAAAAAGAAGAGTTATTGAAAAGCCTGTATAGTGCTGCACAAGGGCTCGCTATGGGTTGAAACTAATTCTATACTAAAAGGTTTTTGTTTCGTCTGCTACAAGCATGGGCCTATAGGGGTCTGATTGTATCCTTGGCTCTATGTGAGTATAAAAAAGCTCCCAGGCACCCTAGGTCTCCGGGTGGCTGTCCTCACTACACATTTCATTCTAACGATCTTTGTTGGGGGCATACTCCATTGGGATGAGACTTTTATGATGTAACGATGTAAACACACATGGCTACACTTCAAATGTGTTTATTGACCTTGATACTTGGACAAAAGAATTGCCCCACTACTGCCACCACCACCACCACTACTGCCGAGAACACTAATGGAACCTCCCGAAGAGGGAGTTTGTCTCATTGGTTTGTCTGTTACCTGTGGGTGACATTCAATAAATGTGCATGCCCTGAGTGACCAAGTCTTTGCTCACCACATATACCATCACCCTCTATGAGGACCTGCTTGAATGAGCCCACTTAGCTGTTCTATGACCCACAACCGATCCTTTGGAATTTGATACCTTACTAAATTTTTCATCATATACAGGAAATCCTTAGGTTATGGGAAAGTTCAATTCCTGGGTACATATTAAAGTCAGGTTTGTATGTAAATTGGAGCAGGTGAATACAGTTCTTATTTAGCCTTATGTTAGGGTAAGATCTGCGCTGATTTAAAAGCTGCGCATGTAGCAAGTGAAGGTACTTATGATAATTAGCCGTGAGTAGGTGTTGGTTCAACCATTTCAGAGTAAAGGCACATTTACATAACATGGAAGGGCACACATGAGTTGTCCGAAAGTCAGATGTGTGTAACCCAGCAATTGCCTGCACCCATAGTTCCCTTTGCAAGTTGTTTCTTTAATCATCTTCTCTCACACATCTCATTATGTGCTCATCTCTTGCCCATTTCCATGATTCTCTGTCTGAGATGTTCATTTTTCCAAAGTCCACAGATGCCCCACAATGTGCCCTCTTTGCCTTAGCTGAGGCTAAAAGCCAATCCTGTGAAAGCCCGGTGCACTAGGGTCCTTCCTTGTCTTAACCCTTTCTGGAATCACTCTTGCCCTCTGGATTACTCCCAAGCAGTCTAATCTGATTTTATGTTCATAAATGAGTTAAAGTAGACAGAAGCTGGAAGCTAAGCATTCTGTGAGTTGGCACCTTAAGTAATTTACTTGTATTTCCACAAAGCATCCAATCCCAGGAGAAAATTCAAGATCACATCTTTGTGGTCACAGTGCAATTTCTCAAATTGTGGTACCTACCTTCAAAGAAAGCAGGGAAGTTTTCCATATGAATGGCAATCTAGTAATAACCATTTATTTCAGTGTGTCTGAACTAATTCCAGTGTTTACTTGTTATCCTGTTATGATTATTTTCAGCATCCCCAAAATATCCATAGGGTCAATGAATTATTTGGTCACTATATGCCTGGCCCTCAAGTTTTAGGTAGAATAAGAAAAGTATTTGCTACTTTTCTCCCTCCTGTCTTTTTATCACATCCTTTCTCTTCATTCTATCTTATCTGAAGGAACAGAAGAGCCAAATGACTACCATTTTCAAAGTAGCCCTAGACTTTGATCTCTCATTGGTGAAAGAAGTTTGACTTACTAATTAAAAATGATGAAAAGAACCCCCCCCCCCGAAGAATTTACTTTAGAGGACAGCACTGAAGCTGCAGCTCAGGGAGAGGGACATATCTGATCAGAGCACATGGGAGCAAATGAA
>NW_022103907.1:11107498-11121781 GCF_000313985.2 Echinops telfairi | reverse complement strand
GAAGGTATCAGGTATCAGGCATCAAAGAACAAAAAATCATATCATTGTAAATGAGGGGGAGTGCAGATTGGGGACCCAAAGCCCATCTATAGGCAACTGGACATACACTTACAGAAGGGTTGCAGAGAGGAGACAAGCCAGTCAGGGTGCAGTGTAGCAATGATGAAACATACAACTTTCCTCTAGTTCTTAAATGCTTCTTGCCCACCCCCACACACTATCATAATCCCAATTCTACCTTACAAATCCTGCCAGACCAGATGATGTACACTGGTACAGATAGGAACTGGAAACACAGAGAATCCAGGACAGATGATCCCTTCAGGACCAGTGGTGAGAGTGCCGATACTGTAGGGTGGAGGGAAGGTGGGATAGAAAGAGGGAACCAATTATAAGGATCTACATATAACCTCCTCCCTGAGGGATGGACAACAGGGAAGTGGATGAAGGAAGACATCAGATAGTGTAAGATATGACAAAACAATAAAAATTTATAAATTATCAAGGCTTCATGAGGGAGGGGGAAGAGGGAGGAAGGGGAAATGAGGAGCTCATACCAAGAGCTCAAGTAGAAAGCAAGTGTTTTGAGAATGATGATGGCAACAAATGTACAAATGTGCTTGACACAATGGATGGATGTATGGATTGTGATAAGAGTTGTAAGAGACCCCAATAAAATGATTTTTTTTAATGATGAAAACAGACCAAATTCAGAGTCACATTTCTTGTAGATATTTAGTCATGCCTTCTCTCAACAGCCATATAAATAATCCATGGGGGGAAAATGTGCTTTTTACAACAAACATCGCTCCATTCACAAACATTTATTGAGCACTTACTGTATGGCAGGCATTTTTCTAGACATTTGCAATGCAGAAGTCAATGCAATATTTCTACCCTCATCAAAATTACAGTCTAGTGAAAGAGCTATCTGCTCTCCAAAAGATTTAGACTCAGAAACTTTATATAGGGTTTCTATGCGTTGGAATTGACTCAATGGCATTGGGGTTTTCTTGGGGGGCGGTTGATATCAAGAATGGAAAGGTGATCTACTTTGTAAGCCTTCATCCAATTCACAACACAAAGTTTACAAAGAAGAATGTGGTAGTTACATAATTTCGTGTCAACTTGATAGAGTAAAGGGGTGGAGTTTAGCCTGTCAATCGGGCCATAGCCTGATGGTACTCCTTGTGAGTGTGACCTTCTCAAAAGGAGGGTCCTGTGAATCTCCCTTCTCTCTCTCTGCTTCATCTTCCTGTTTACCAGCCACTTCAAGTCACACTGTGGTAGCCAGAGCCCTGGAGATGAGACCACCACCATTGGATCTATGAAACTTTGCACCCCTGACTTGTAATCTTCCTACCTTCTGCATCATTGTGTGTGGCTGCATGAGTCTGACGAGGGATTTAGTGACTAATATTGGAGTAGTATCAGACTTATAGACTTGATCTGGACTGGACTGGGCTTGATACGTAATTACTTCTTGATATAAAGCTCTCTCTTACATATATGTGAGTATCCCTGGACACTCTAATTTCTCTAGTCAGCCAAGTCTAACACAAAGAAGAAGAACCCAGAGACTCATTGGGCAGTTTTAGTACTAAAAGAAATAAAAAGAACAGCTGTTAGTTTCTGTCACAATTGTCCTATTGCGCCATAGTCAGAAGACTGGTTTTTCAATGAAGCTGTCCAGAAAGACTTTTGAAGAAACAGCATTTGACATGAAGCCTGAAAGAGGAAACAAACGGTAGCTGTGATATC
Organism: Echinops telfairi; assembly: GCF_000313985.2. NCBI lineage: Eukaryota > Metazoa > Chordata > Mammalia > Afrosoricida > Tenrecidae > Echinops > Echinops telfairi. Next base: position 11,120,020 of record NW_022103907.1, on the reverse strand, counting down.
TATGGAAGTCAAACTAACAGCAACCACGAGCTCAGATGGCAGGGACAGTGTACAAATTACGCTAAAGTTTTCATTCAGTTTTATTAACTATGTCATTGCTGAAAATAAGTCCACTCGTAGGGTACATCTTGATATGTAGTTTAGGGTGTGTGTGTGTGTGTGTGTGTGTGTGTGTGTGTGTGCGCGCGCGCGCACGCTGGTAAGATTCTGGTTGCTATTAATAATAAATCAGACAGTTAGCCACAATGCAGAATTTATATAGAGGACTGTTTACGAGAAACTAAATACTGAAAATTTGTTGTTTCCATTTGTTTTTCCAATCATCTCATATTTCCAAACAGCAATTATCATCCTCCTTGCCCTTTGTAATCCCTCTCGTAGCCTCCACTACCGGACAGCTCCCTGGGGAGGCTCGCACGTTATGGAATGGAGAATCGATCCCAACATAAATTGAGGGGAGCTTCTCAGTTTTAGACTTACTCATTAGTCAGTTGGAGTGTATACAAAGCAGGAAGTATTTTGACATTGATTATGAAGGAAGGCAATACTGAAAATGTTTGCTGGAAAGGCACTCCATCCTTGACATGCATTTGATAAACTCAATCTAATTAAAATCATAAGTAATGTCACCTGACTCAGACGCCAGTCCACCCACCTATTGTGCAGGGATGAACAGAAGCATCAAGGATATTGTGTGAGACCTAGAGTCCAACCTGATTCAGCAACAACAAAGTAGGAGCAGTCCTTAGCAACGCTAATCTTCCCTTACCGGCATGAGGAACTGAGGCAGAATATTCCAGGCTTTTCTTCCAAGTCCTTACTCCCCCTGAAGGAAGGTCAAACTCCATTAAATGAGAGCAGTAGTGGTTTGGTGGTAAAATTATCACCTTGCATGCAAGAGATATGAGTTAGATGTTCTGCCAACGCCATCACTTGCTCAGCCACCAATCATCTGTAAATATAGGCATGAATCTCGCTATGATGCCAATCAGGACTCGGTGAAGTTTCCTGAGTAAGACAGACTAGGAAGAATCCATTCGTGATTTACTTCAGAAAACCAGCCAGTGAAAACCTTATGATCACAAGAGTACAATTCACAACCAATCATAGGGATGGCACAAGACCAAGACTGGACAGCATTATGCTCTGCTGTGCATGGGGTCCTTATGGGACAGGAGCTCACACATTGGCAGTTTTCAACAAAAGAGTCCATGAATACCCATTGATGAAAAAGGAGACGGAGGTCCTGATGATGACGGCGGGGAACATATATTTCATGCTGGAAAGCTAAAGAAGGCAGCGAAGAGAAAGGCCATTTACATAGGCTGTTGTTCTTCTCCATTGGTGATTTATGTACTTGCAAAATGCTGTGCCTTTTAAGCTACCCTTCCATTTAGTGAAATGTTATCTGTTATTATTTTCTGAATAGTGAATTATTGCTCCCAAATAGAAGTTTAAATTGTATTATACCTCAGCCATATGTACTTCTAACTGTGAGTTCCCCAGATAGCAAGTACATTAAATAATATTGTTGCTTTAATAGTTCCCCCACAACAGCCCTGTCCCTTGATATATTTATATGATAACCCAAGGTCTCTTAGCCTCCAACTACACGGATTTCAGAGAAAATCTTTATTTAACAAATATTACATGAATCAACGGCACATAAAAGTGGAAACATTCAAATTTAAGGGAGAAATGTGTTTGTATTTGCTAAATATGACACCCCTAGGTGTTATTCTTTGAATTCTTAAACTATAATTCCAAAGACCACTTTTGCCTTTTGGGAGTTTGATTGGGAGTGGGAGTAGGAAAAAGGACTTCAAGGGAGGGAAGAGCTGGAATAGGGTACATAGTTACCATCTATATAGGAACATCTCTGAGAGTTGCATGCCCTGGTGGAGTAACGGTTATGTATTGTGTTGCTAACCACAAAGTCAGCAGTTCGAATCTATTGGCTGCTATTTGGGAGAAAAACAAAGCTTTCTTCTCCCATAAAGAGTCCCGGTGTCCTAAACCTACAAGGCACTTCTGCCCGGTCCTACAGGGCCACTGTGAGTTTGAATCGACTCGATGACAAGGAGCTTGAGTTTGTAGTGTGCCAGGAAAGCAGATGTAATCTGGGACTGTCCCAGGCACAGTGAGCACTTTAGTCCTGGGGAAAAGGGAGAAATCAGAGAGAATGAGTACCTAGCCACAGGGCGCGGCCCTCCAAAAAGACTTGGTGCTCCAAAAAGACTTGGCCCAAACAATATTTCCATTGGTGTAAGACCGACAATAGGAAAGCAGAGAGCAGAACTCAGCCAGGCACTAAGTACACAGAAGCAAATGGAACATCCAATTCAGGAGGTAAGTCTTGAGCACCTAAGACAGTAGAATGGGGAAAAAAGAAGGCCTTCGATTCTCGTAAACAGGTACAGTCTTGGAAATCCACTCTGTCCTATAGGGTCAGTGTGTTAATCCAGGTAGACCAAAGAAACAAATCCAGAGATACTCATAAGTGTATAAGAGAGAGCTTTATTTACAAGAGCAATTAAATATTGAGAAAGCATCCCAGCCTAGTCCAGATAAAGTCCATAAGTCTGATATTAACCCAAATGTCCAATACCAGTCTATAAAGTCCTCTTCAGACTCACAAAACACATGCAATGACGCCAAATGCAAGAAGATCACAAGGCAGTGGGTGGAAAGTCGTGTGGATTCAGTGGTGGTAGAAGCATCTCAGCACTGGCAGGGGTCTCCACATGGCTCCTCCAGCTCCACAGCTCTGGCTGCATCAGCATAGTGCTGCCAGGCTCCTCATCAGTAATGTCTCCCAGGGAGTGGGCATGTGTCCCGCCTCCAACGACCTATTTATCTCCATAGCACCTCTAAATGAGGTCATCAAGCTGTGACCTGATTGACAGGCTAAACTCCACCCTTTCACTCTTCAGTCTCAAATTGACAACAGATTATGTAACTACCACAGTCAGTATGAGTCAGAATCAACTCAGTAGCAGTGACCGGGTGAAGACAATATATTGGTCACAACATTCAAAAGAAGAAAAAGATGTTCTCCCGGTCCGTAAGGAGCTTGGAGTCTATCTTAGTAGGCAGACTAAAACAAAGTGCTGCCACAGATGATTTATGTTATTAATACTAGGGCAAAAATAATGAAAGACTGAGCCTAACAGGAAAGGAGGAGGGTGGAATTCTAAGGGATGAAGCTAAAGATTTCTAGGAGCTCTGTCACTGTAGTTAGAAAATATGTAAGCATGTGAGTATGGTTGGGATGCAAGAAAACTTTATTTCGAAATCCAGCGGCAAGCCAGATTTGGTCCATGGGCAGTAATGTGTCAGTCTTCGGTCTGGAATTCAGTGTCTGTGGAAGCCCCTTCTGGGAACCCTGGGCAGATCCAGGGGAGCTGCGAAAGCAGAGACTTTCCCTTTGCCTGGATGTGGGCTACCCTACAAAAGGTTTTCATTTCCAGGAAGGCGCTGAGATTTTGTTTCTTTTTGTTTGTTTTTCTGAAAAGGGGGCAAGTAAGCCAAATAAGTTTGGGACCCCATGAAACCCAAACCCACTGCTATCAAATCAATTCTAAGCCACAGCAATCATATATAGAGTTTCGGAGCTGTAAATATTTACAGCGCAGAAAACCTCATCTTTCTTTGATGGAGCGTTAGGTGGGTTTGAATGGATCATCTTGTGGTTAACCATCCAGCATGCTTACCTGACAGCATGATCAGGGCTCCTTTGGTCTAGATGACTGAGTTTAATTCATCCCAGGAGGCCAAGGTAAGGCCTTCAGAGAGCTGACTTCAGAGAGACCCCAGCTGGACAACCCCAAAGGCCCTGAAGCTCAGGCATGAGGATCTTCCGGAGCCAAGGAGAAAGGGGTCCTCCTCAAGAAGGAGAGGGCCCTGGTGGCATGCATTGTGTTTACATGTTGGTTGCTAAATGCAAGGTCCAGAGTTCTAAACCACCAGTCGATACCAAGGAGAAAACAAAAAGCAAAAACAGGCACTTCTACTCTCATAAAGTTAGACTCAGAAACCCACAAGGCAGTCCTACCCTTCCTGTAGGGTCCCTGAGTCAGAAAAAAACTTGATGCCAGGGAGTTTGGCTTCTGGTATTTCCCCAAACAGAAGAAAGAGCAGGCGATCTGCTCCCAGGAAGATTTACTGTCTCAGAAACCTATAGGGGCAGTTCTACTCTGTCCTAGACAGCAGCCAGGACTTGGAAATCAATTTGATGGCAATGAGTTTGGATTGGAGGGGTTGTTTTTATTTTTTATTTTATTTCCCCACGAAGAGTCCCTGGGTGATACAGTTCATGTCCTTACAGTTATAATGTTGTGAGTTTGAGTCAGCCCAGAGGCCTCTCAGAAGAAAGGTTTGTCAATCTACTTCCCCAAAAATCATCATTTGAAAGCCCTTTGGAGCACAGTTCTCCCCTGAAACTCATGAGATTGCGAGGAGGTGGAAGTGATCCAGCAGCAAAAGGTTGCTTTCCCCTTTACAGTCATCAGACACACGAGGAAAGAGAACACAACAAAAACTCCTGAAATAGAACGCACAGAAAGTAGAAGGGAGCAGACTGACATCCTGGCACTGGGAATCTTCCATAAGTGCTATGTGCTCCCTAACAAGAAGACAGGAAAGTGTCCACCAGTCCCAAGACAAAGACATCAAGGTGTCCTTTAATCTAACAATGCCTCAGCCACCATGTGCTGCCACCGTCCACACTCGACAAGAGTTGGGGAGATACCAAAGATTTTATTATGTGGGTAACTGAATTGTGTTTTCGTTCCGATCCTCCTCCACTTGAAAAACGAGAGCCCCAGGGCGCTGAGGTTTCAGGCCTTTGTCTAGGTCACCAAGTCAGAGAAGGACAAAGCAGTAACTAGAGCATCCAGTACCCTTTCCATGTCACTGCAAGGCTATTTGTTGGAAATACTGTATTTCTGTTTCGAAAGAAATCTTGATGCTACAGAGTGGCAGTGAAGGTTTTCGGCATAGTGTACTGCAGTGGCATAATCTTCCTCCCAACTAGAACACCGTCCCAGACCTAAAGACCATATAAGGAATTTGAATCTGTATCACAGGTCCTAATTAACTCTAATAAATTGGTGCCTTGCCAACCTATATACTGCATCACACCCATGAGCTCCAACAGGCAAATGATTGTATTAAGGACCTAGACTTACCATCTTAGCTAAAAGTGACCATCTGTTCACATTTAATTACCATCTTTCCAAAACATATTTATTTGACAATCTGAGAGAAAAACCCCACTTGTGGAAAAGTCTGAAGTTGGAAGATTTAGCCTTTCTGCTTATGAGCTGTCAATTAACTTTACCTTAACATTATCTCGAGCCTGGTCCAAGTTCTCCTGAAAATAGAAACACGTTTTTCAGATGGTTTCAAAACTGCATTCTTGCATGTGTCTTCTGAAAACTAAAATTTTAGAGGGGTAAAGATGAAATCAGCAATCCTTTTTTTGGTCAGCTTTTCTGCCTTTGCTTCTTTCTGAACATACATTTTCTTTCATAGAAACATGTGAGCAGTGGAACTCAGCTGCCAGGTGTACCCTATCATTATTGGCCTTAAGGTGTCAGCCAAGAAGCTGACTTGCTACATTTCCCTTCCTTCGTCGTGTGTTTTGCCCTTCTAAGCCTTCCAGGATAACTCAGTGCACATAAACTACTCTTTGTCCTTGCATCCAGTAGAGATCTGATTTGTGATGATCATTCAAAATCACCTTAAAATATGTTAAATGGTCAGAATCTCAATATCTCTCTGCTTCTCAGAAGAAGGGCTTTAGCTTTTGTCATGTTATATACACCAGGTTTGGTTTGGTTTGGTTTGGTTTGGTTTTTTAATCATAGTTCAACAGACACTAAACCTGAAGACATTTACAGCAGAAAAGGAATTCTCAGACCATTCAAGTATAAGCTTATGAAAGCTGATAGCCACAACATTCATAAACCAAAATGTGGGTAGGGTGGTGGTGGGGATTTAACTATTAACCACCCAAAAGGCAAAATATGCCTGACAGACAAAAGGATTCTATTTTGGGAGTTATTTTTTGAATGAAGAAGAATGAGTTGAAAGGCCTTTGGTCATGTGCGTATACTTTTTCGCTGCCATAGTCTTTGCTGATTGGAATGCATTCTGCTATCTAGGCCTCACGTGGAGAAAAACAGGCATTCAAGGTTTCCAGAGAGCAAGTTGTATAGGAACTGATGCTGGTATTAGAACAATGCTTACAAACAGTTATGCCCTTATTTAAGGGTTCACAGATGGTGCTTATGGCAGGACCTGGAATACAGTAGTAAACCAGACAGGCAAGGTGTCCGTCTTCATGGGGTTTCCTCTCTATAAAAAGAGAGGAAACGCCAATGAAATAATTTAATATATAGAAAAAAATAATCAGAGAAGTCTTTTTTAAAATAGGTTTGAAAAATGATAAATATGTTTTTCACTGCTTTAAATACTGATATATGAAAAATAAACATTCATGTTCATTCATGAAAGCAATGGGAAAATAACATTTCTAAAAATATGATTTACAGTAGTAACGCGCACGCGCACACACACACATCCCCCCAAATCTAGAAAATACCTCCTCCACTGCCAATAAATCAGTTCCAAGTCACGGCAACCCTTAGGGCAGTGTAGAACCGCTCTCTGTCTGCATCTTATGGGGACCCGAGAATTCAAGACTTTAAGTCCTTATGGGACCAAATTGCCTCATCAGGCTAGTGGGGAGAAAAAGTTAACAAAATCTGCCAAGGGGCTTACACTGAAAACTAGAGAACACCGCTGAGAGAAATTCAAGAAAACCTAAGTAAGTGAGAAGATATACCATATTCCTGGATTGAATGACTCATTATCATTAAGATAGCAATTTTTCCAACATGATCTATTGGCAGTTCAGTAAGGAAAGTCTTTTCCATACATGATACTATATAGAAAAAAATTAGCATTGGCTCATCTCACTCCAAACTTAACTTCAAGGGAATCATCGACGTTAATTGAAAACACTAAATCTAAAATTTTCTTTTCAAAGAGTAAGAGAATTGTAACCTAGCATAGACAAATATTTCTTGCAAAGGACACAAAAACATGAGCCATACAAGAAATAAAATTGAGAAGTTGACAAAATAAAATTAAAGACACCATTAAGAAAACATTAAGGCTTGGAGAAAATGTTTCCCAAATTTGTATCAGACAAGTGCTTATATAAAAGATGTATAAAGAATTCTCATCATACAATAAGAATATAAACTATTCAATTTTAAAAAAATCATTTTATTGGGGGCTCATACAACTCTTATCACAATCCATACATACATACATTGTGTCAAGCACATTTGTATATTTGTTGCCATCATCATTCTCTAAACATTTGCTTTCTGCTTGAGCCCTTGGTATCAGCTCCTCATTTCCCCCCTCCCTCACAAACCCATGATAATTTATAAATTATTATTATTTTGTCATATCTTACACTATCCGACGTCTCCCTTCACCGACTTTTCTGTTGTTCATCCCCCAGGGAGGGTCTAAGCTATCCAATTTTTGAAGTAAGCAAAAAGTTTAAAAGGAGTACAGTTGTCCAATAAGCATGTGAAAAAAATTCCAGCATCATTAGGATCAGTAAAACGAAAATTAAAACCTCAGAAAGATACCACTATAAGCCTATTCCACTGTTTTTTAAACTTGCCAACACAAGTGTTGGATAGGATACAGAAAGCTAATTTTTTTAATGTTATAAAAACTAATCTTAAGAATGTAAAATAATACAACCATTTTGGAAAGGTTTGGCAGTTCCTTAAAAATCCAACATACATACAAACTAGCTAGTTCACTCCTAGATTTTTACCCAAGTGAACTAAAAACATATGTCCACGCTAACACTTGCACACAAATGTTCATAGCTACTTTATTTTTATAACCAACTGAAAACAGCTGAAATATCCATCAATAAAGTAAGAGAATAAACAACTTTTAGCATATCCATATAAAGCAAAACTATTTGGGAAAAAGAAGGAACAAATTATGGATATGTTCAATAAATTGATATTTCGGGTGAATCTTAAAGCCATTATATTGAGTAAAAGAAAACTGGTAAAAATTCTGTACATATGCATACTATATAATTCTATTTATATAAACTCCTAGAAAATGTTAACTTATCTATAGTGACATAAAGATCAGTCACTGACCATACATCATAGTAGAAAGACTTTATTACAAAACTGAGGAGCTTTTGATAAGTGAGAAGAAAAATAGTGTTAATTTTATTGTAGTGATGAACTCATGGGGCTATGCATATGTCAAATTGATAATACTTTATTTTAATATGCACAGTTTATTGTATTGAAATATACTTCAACAAAGCTATAAAATAGATTGATATACTTTTCCTGTTACTACAACTAAGTCAGTACAACAGATATCTGTCTTTGCTCTATATTTAGATGTAGTTTACACAGCTAATGCTGGTTGGCCTAAAGAGTGATAATATTAGGCTATAGACTGAGAAAATGATTTTTAAATATGGAAAATAAAATCATTCATTAACATGCAGAAATCATATGTGATGGTTTTGAATAAACCAAGTTTGAATCTTAGTTCATTCTCTCACTTGCTATATGACCTTGACTTTAACTAAAATTCATGTGTCTCAGTTTTTGCATCTATATAAGGGTTAAAAAATTTACTTTATTGCTAAATAACCATAGAAACATATATTAAGCAAAAGTAACAAAATTTGAAGCTATTTTTTTCTTTGTTATTGTTGCTTCATTACTTTTTGCTTATTTATTCATTTTTATAAATCATTTTATTAGGGCTATGTTCGTCCAGAATGACTAGAGAAACAATTTCATAGACACTCATATGTGTATAAGAAAGGACTTTATATAAAAGAGCAATTGTATATTGAGAAAACATCCCAGCCCAGTCTAGATCAAGTCCATAAGTCCGATATTAGCCCATATGTCCTATACCAATCTATAAATTCCTCTTCAGACCCATGCAACACATGCAATGATGCCAAATGCAGGAAGCTCACAGGCCAGTGGGGGGAAAGTCTTGTGGATCCAGTGGCAGTGGAAGCATCTCAGCACTACTGTGGGTCTCCATGTGGCTCCTCCAGCTCAAGTAGCAGAGTGTGTGTTTCCCTCCTCCAGGGAGGAAGACCAGAGTCCCCAGAATCCTCAGGAGAAAGCCAAGTCCACACAGAGGCATGATTGGCTATGACTTGATTGACAGACTAGACTCCACCCCTTCACTCAAATTGACAGGAGTTTATGTAACTGTCACAAGGCTCTTACAGCTCTTATAACAATCTATACATCAATTGTATCAAGTACATTTGTTCATATGTTGCCATCATCATTTTTAAAACATTTTCTTTCTACTTGAGCCCTTGGCATCAGCTCCTCTTTTTTCCCTCCCTCCCCTAACATTCCACCCTTGTGAGCCCTTGATAAATTATAAATTATTATTTTCATATCTTACACTGTCCACTGTCTCCCTTCACCCATATTTCTATTGTTTGTCCCCCTGGGAGGGGAGGTGTTATACATCAATCATTGTGATTGGTTCCCTCTTTCTCCCCCCACTTTCCCCCTACCCTCATGGTATTGCTACTCCCATTATTGTTCCTGAGGGTTTTATGTATCCTGAATTCTGTGTGTTGAGAGCTCTTATCTCTACCAGTGTAGATGTTCCGGTCTAGCTGGATTTGTAAAGTAGAACTGGGGTCTAATAGTCGGGGAGAGGAAGCATTAAAGAACTAAAGGAATGTTGTGTGTTTCATCGGTGCTATACTGTACCCTGGCTGACTCGTCCTTTCCTTGTGAGCCTTCTGTGAGAAGATGTCCAATTGACTACAGATGGGCTTTGGGTCTCCACTCCAATCCAGCTCATTTGCATCAATATGATTGTTTATTTTGGGTCTTCTGATGCCTGATACCGTATTCTGTTAACACCTCATGATCACACAGGCTGGTATACTTCTTCCATGTTGGTTTTGTTGCTTCCCCACTAGATGGTCACTTATTTAACTTCAAGCTTTTAAAACCCCAGAGGATATATCTTCTAATAACTGGGCACCATCAGCTTTCTTCACCACAGTTGCCTATGTATGCATTTTAACTTCAGCAATCATGTCGAGAAGGTGAGCATCACAGAATGCCAGATTATTAGAACAAAATGCTCTTGCATCCAGGGAGGACTTGAGTAGACAGGCCCAAGGTCCATCTGCTACCTTTGATACTTAACATATAAATATATGTACATAGACCTATATCCCTATTGTTACATATTAATATATTTACATATATACATGCCTAAATTTATACCTCTATAAATGTGTTTTGCCTCCTAGTTCTTTTACTTTCCTCCTGTCCCACTATCATGTTCAAGCTTCATTCGGCTCTCAGTAATTCTTCTTGGCTACATTGCATTTGATCAAACTCCACTAAGAATTCTACACCTTCCTCGCCATCAATTTTAGGTCATTTGTTTCCTTGTCTCTGAGTTGTTGACTCCCCACTCCTTTTCCCCACCTCCCCATCTCCCCTGTTCCGCGGGACCCATCAGTCCTGTTGTTTTCTCATCGGGATTGTCTACCTTGCCTATCTTATATAGATAGTCATGTGGAGGGGGGGGCGTATATTTTTCTTGACGTACCCTCTATCTAGATATGTACAGGGTTTCCATCTCTCTAACTCTTCCCCAAATAATTCTGTGTACTTTGATATATATGAGTCAAAATGGCAGTTTTTGTATCCTTCAGGGACTCAAATTGTATTTCTTTGAACTTTGGGAAGAACAGGAAGTCTGAAGAAGCAATATCAGGTCTATCGAATGGATGGCGTGAGGTTTCTCAATAAAATTCTCCTAAGATGGCTCTTAAAACCCTTAGGGAATGAGCAGATATATTGCCATGATGGGGGGAAAAAATCCTTGGTACAATTTTCCTGTCCTTTTCTCACCAACGTGGTTTTCAGTTTTCTTAAAACTTCTCACTCATCCTCTGTGTCTTTTGTCCCTTGAGAAAATCTATCATGATGGCCCCTTGGGAATCCCAAAACATACCTGCCATAACCTTCTGAGCAGAGCTCTTTGCCTTGAAGTTAGCTGACCTAGCAGACGCCTCAGAAGTGACTGTTATGCTGGACTTTGCTCTCTGCAATGTGCCAGTCAGTCCAAGACTCGCCCTGGTCGCAGTTTGTTCCGTAGAGTTCTTTTCATTGTGCCACCCCTGCTGATGTTTAAGATTTTTTTTAAATTACAAATTGGGTGGTCTCCAGAGCAGATAATCAGTTTTATATTCAACAATGCATCTCATTCACTGTACTCCCCTCAAGGAAACATCGCTTATTCTACCTCTTTCCTGTATTTCCAGTCTACATTCCTTCTTCTTTCCTAGCCTCTCTAAACTTTGTCTTTGGGTAAATGCTGCCATCTTGATCCCAAATGATTGATGAATCTGAGGTTTGCCTGGCTGAAACCATGCTGTTCCTCTTATAGAACTGTCTGTTATGGGCTCAGGATTGAGTTCTGTCGCAGACCTGCAGGAGCTCCAAGGGGCTGGGGCGAGGGTTCCACCAGTCTCTAGCTGACTGATAAGCTGAGTATCTTTCATGATTTTGATTTGTGTAACCACATTTTTCTCCTACTCTACCCAGGATCTCTTTGGGGTTTTTTGTTTTTTTCTTTGAATGACTGCAATCCTGCCCACCAGGAAGACCACACCCTTTATTAAAATCATCACCAATTGAGAAACAAAGAAGTGCACCCCTGAAACAAAGATTCACTGTATGCACGCATTTTCAAATTCCTGGGAAATTGCTACAAATTTATTAGCTTGTATCTCATGGCATATCCTTACCACCACCATGCTCCCCTTACACGCCCCCCACCCCATTAAATAGACTCCAAAATGCACTTTCTGGAGGAGAAGCATCTATTTAATTTGTCACTCGTGGTCCTGCACATAGATATTGGTCAGTGTTTTAAGGGTTTTCCCAATGTAGGTTTGTTGGTCAGAGGAGGGATGTGTTCTGTGTCATGAAAAATTTGTTTTGTCATTTATCCCATCTGTCCATATTTCAAATCCAACCATTGTTGGATGATCTTTGGCAAAATTATACTTGCTTGTGATATCAATGATATTTTTCTATGACTTGCACATTCTGTTGGGTCACCTTCCTTTGTAATACAATCTCTTCCAATCAGTTGACCAGGTAGCTGTGTTCCAAAGCCCTAGCGGCACAGGGTGCCATGCATTGAGCTGCAACAAGATCAGCAGTTCAAACCCATCCACCACTCTGAGGAAGAAAGAGGAAGCCTTCTTACTTCCATAAAGATTTCCAGTCTCAAAAAGGGGGAATAAACACACACACACACACACAAAGATTCCCAGGCTCAGAAACCCACAGGGGCCATGCTACGCTGTCCTATACAGTTGCTATGAGTCAGAACAGACTTGATGGCAGTGAGTTTTAGAATTTTTATATGGTT
>NW_022103907.1:11101685-11106678 GCF_000313985.2 Echinops telfairi | reverse complement strand
ACCATCAGCTTTCTTTGCCACATTTGCTTATGCACCCATTTGTCTTCAGCAATCATATCAGGCAGGTGAGCACACAATTATATGATTTTTTGTTCTTCGATGCCTGATAACTGATCCCTTCAGCACCTAGTGATCACGCAGGCTGGTGTGCTTCTTCCATGTGGGCTTTGTTGCTTCTGAGCTAGATGGCTGCTGGTTTACCTTCAAGCCTTTAAGACCCCAGACACTATATCTTTCTTGATCTTACTCTCAGCCCAATGAAGGAGTCTAAATATCATTCTTTTGAATTCTTATCAGAGAATTCCAGTGCCATTTCTTCCTCAACAGGGGCTTCTGTGTCCTCATTTCAGTCATGGTTTGAACTATTCTGTGCTATTTCTTCTTGTTAACTGAAATGATCTGCTGTCCCTGAGACCTGGTGATCTTGTTGTATTTGTAGTTCATTGATAATTGTATATTGGTAAAACTTTAGCCACTCACCACGTGTCTCTTGATAGTATGACAGAGAAGATGCATGTGCACACAGTCCTGACCTTGCTGTTTGTAAAGCACAGTTGAGGGCAGGTTTGGCTGTGCAGTGGTGGTTGCTGTGTCCTCTTGGGTGAGACAAGAAAAGAACATCAGAAAATAAAATAATGAACCGGGGATATCAGAAAAATTACGGCAAGAAAAAGTAATTTAATAATCTAAAAGAGTGGGGGTGGGCAGTAAATGAAAGTCAGGTCGAAACTATAAAGAAATAAATACAATATGGACCACTAGAGAGGGGCAAAGGAAAGGGGGAGTGAGAAAAGAAATAAAAGCAAAGACGGAAATATGAAAAGCAGAAAGAGAAAGGAACAAAACAAGTGAAGGAAAAGAGAAAGCTGAGGTAGGGGTAGGGCTGGGGAGGGGGGGAACTATAGAGGACAGGGTGTCCTGTATGTGTCTGCACCCTCTGCCAGTCAAGGAGCTCATGAGACACAGGGGGAGGAAGAATGGTAATCCTCTAATACTTCAACTTGAAGCTTGAATTTTTTCTTTCATCCTTTCAGATTAAGATATGCTGAGCATGTTCTTCCTTTTTGGCTAACTCTAGGTCTTTGCACATTTACATATAATACTCTACTTTGTCTTCTCCAGCTTCTTTTGAAATTTTCTATTAATCTCTTTACGTCATTCAGTTCTCTATTATCTTTATGTATTCTGTCCAAGAGCAAGTTTCAGCATCTCTTCTGGCATCCACATAGGTCTTTTCTTTCTTTCTTGCCTTTTTAAATTACCTTTTGCTTTGTTCACATGTGATGTTCTTGATGTCATCCCACGGTTCATCCGTTCTTCTGGCAATACTGTTCAATGTCTCATGTCTGTTCCTGAGGTGGTTTTGGAATTCAGGTGGGATAGACTCAAAGTTTTGCATTGGCTTTCAGAATTTTGTTTTACTTTTCTTCAGCTTTGAACTGAATTTTCATATGAGCAATTGACAGTCTGTTCCCTTGTCAGCCCCTGCCTTTGTTTTGACTGATGACATTGAGCTTCTCTGTTGTCTCTTCCCAGAATTCCATCTGGCAAAGTCCATGCATATTATCATCACTTATTCTGCTGGGGAAAAAAATATATTTACAAGGAAGAAGTCGTTGGTCTTGCATAATTCTATCATGTAATCCCCAGCATGATAGAAGATCCAGCTAATGCAAGTGATAAATCCAAATGTATACACCAACCACTAAAGCTAGTGATGAAATCATTCCAGATTTCTACCAATTTCTTCAGAATGAAATGGGTGAAGCATGGACTCAAGATATATTGATGATTATTGTCAATTGGAATTAGAAAGTTGGAAAATATCTCTAGAGGATAAGTACATGTTAACTTGGTTGAAGGGAAAGGCGATATATAATAAGAGGAAGTTCATCAGAAAATGATGCAGGCAAACAAAGACACTGAGAGTTGTACAAGAGCTAAAGACAACAGAGGTAAATAATATAATATACACAATCCTGTAATTTCAATAATCTGTAAGTGGATGCATAAATATACACTCAAGGTGAACAAGTGTAGAGAAATGAATAGAAATATGTCCACAAATATATATGTTTGACAGAGGAAACTGCTACATATTATTTACCTATGCTGAGAATAGATCCATGAATGTAATAGAACATACAGGGGGCAAATTGATGAAAACTTCCTCAGGAAATGAGTCACTGGGTCAAAGGAATAGTCTGGGGGGCACCAAAGTCATTTCACATATCAGCCTATAGCCTCAGGTAGCAAATGAGATCTTAAAATCTTGTGAGCAGCAATCAAAGGTCCAACTAGTGTTCTCTCCTTGAATGAGTCAGAGGAATGGAAGCATGGAAGCAATTAGCCCAATCGATGAATGGCCCACAAGAGGCTCAGTCTCTACAACCCTGAGACCAGAAGAACTAGATGGTGCCTAACTGTCACTCATTGAAAGAGGTTGTATTTGAAGGTCATGGATAGAGTGGGGAAATTTTTTGGACAACGCTCACAATCATAAAAATAAAAATAACCAGGCTTCAACCCGATGTGTCAAGATGTGAATACAACATACCGGCATGTACCAGGGAACCAATAGAGAGGTCTACAGGGCCAGCCCCAATCCCAACTATGAGGACAACCCCCCACCCCTAGCCCCACCCCAGAAGAATGAACTTCGGAGGATAGCACTGAAGTTACAGCTTGGGGAGAGGGGCACGTCTGATTCGCGCACACAGGAGAAACGAAGAGGCATGGAGAGTGAGGAGAACACATCCTGGCCCCCCAAGCCTGAGGACAATGTTCCTGCTCAGAGCAGACAATGTACAGAGAGGGCCATAGGGCCATCCCCACCAGGAGACACGACATCCCTCACTGAAGCATAGTGCTATGGGGGACCACACCTAAGACACTAGGGCAAAACACTAAGGGCATGCAGCAGGAGCAGGAAGGGGAGAAAAAGTGATGAAATACCCAGGGAATACCAAAAATAGAATTTGAACTATTTATAGGCTTCTCCATTTTTGTCAGTGGCTTTCTTTTTGTTGTTGGTTTTTTGCTTTTGTTTTCTTGTTGTTGTTTTGTTGATTTTGACTTCCTTTGTTGTTTTGTTAGGCTTTGCTGGTTTTTGGCTTATTAATATCTCTACATGTCTATCTAGATAACATAGGTGGGATAAACAATTTGGAGATAAAAAGAACAGGACCATTAGTTCCAGCGGGGGATACAGGAGAAGGGGAGGTGAGAAAAAGAAAGAGGGCAGGAGGGAACCAACCCAGGGACAAGGGAACAAGTGAACTAAAATCAATGGAGAGAAGGGCATAGGAAACCTACTGGGCCTTAATCAAGGGCAATGTAGCAGCA
This sequence comes from Echinops telfairi, assembly GCF_000313985.2. Lineage (NCBI taxonomy): Eukaryota > Metazoa > Chordata > Mammalia > Afrosoricida > Tenrecidae > Echinops > Echinops telfairi. The sequence continues at coordinate 11,103,333 of NW_022103907.1, read as the reverse complement.
AGTAATTACTAAACCCAAATGAAGGTCGAATATGATGGTGGGACAAGAGGAAAGTAAAAAGAAATAAAGGAAAGAACCAGGAGGCAAAGGATATTTATAGAGGTCTAAATACAGGCATGTACATATGTAAATATATTTATATATAACAAAGGGGGAATAGATATATGTACTTATAACTAAATGTTAAGAATTAAGGTTGCAGATGGACATTGGGTCTCGACTCAAGTACACCCTCAACAGAAGAACACTTTGTTCTAACAATGCAGCATTCTTTGATACCTTCCTGACAATTGCTGAAGACAAAGTGGGTACATAAGCAAATGTGGTGAAGAAAGCTGATGGCACCTGGCTATCAAAAGATATAAACAAGCAGCTATCTAGCTCAGAAGCAACAAAGCCCAAATGGAAGAAGCACACCAGCCTGTGTGATCATGAGATGTCGATGAGATCAGGTATCAGGCATCTAAGACCCAGATCAAAATCATACCCATTGTGAATGGGGGCATAGAGTGGAGACCCAATGCCCATCTGTAGACAATTGGACATCCCCTCACAGATGGGTCACAGGGAAGAGATGAACCAGTCAGTGTGCAATATAGCACCGATGAAACCCACAACTTCCCTCTAGTTCTTTAATGCTTCCTTCCCCCGACTATCATGACCTCAATTCTACCTTACAAATCAGATTAGACCAGAACATGCACACAGCTACAGATAAGAACCCGCAAAACAGGGTATCCAGGATAGATAAACCCCTCACAGCCAACAATGAGAATAGAGATACCAGGAGGATAAGGGGAATGGGGTGGGGGGAGAAAAGGGTAATCGATCACAAAGATCAACATATAACCTTTCCAAGGGAGACAAACAACAGAAAAGTGGGTGAAGGGTGAAATAGGACGATGTAAGATATGAAAATAACAATCTATAACTTATCAAGGGTTCTGATGGAGGAAGGGTGGAGGAGTCAGGGGGAAAATGAGGAGCTGATATCAAGGGCTCAAGTAGAAAGATCATGCTTTGAAAATGATGATGGAAGCATATGTACAAATGTGCTTGACAAAATGGATGAATGTATGCATTGTGATAAGAGACTTAGAGCCCCGCCCCCCAAATTATTTAATAAAATAAAAAAGAGCAGTTTTACTGGTCTGATAGAGACCAGTAGAACCCCTGAGATTATGTCTCTTAGTCACCCTTCAAGCCTAGAACTGGATGTACTTCCATGGCTGGATTTTCAACCAAATAGAAGACAGGTCTATAAGGTGAACAATAACATTAGGGAGGTATTCCCTTCTTAGCAAAATCAACCATCTGAGATCAAAGGGCAGCATTTGTCCAAGGACAAAGTTTAGAAGGAAGGGAGGGTTAGGAAAGAAGAAGAAATGGAAACAGGAAACACAGAAAGTGGGATGGATTATGTTACATGGTTGGGATTGCATTCAACAACATGAGATAAAATGTGTATGCATTGCTGAACAGAAAATTGATTTGTTTTGTAAACATTTAGCCAATTCACACTATTTTTTGTCTTCACTAACTTCTATCTTGCTTTAAAAACTAATGGAAATATATTTTTCTTTTTTAAAAATCATTTTATTAGGGGCTCGTACAACTCTTATCACAATCCATACATACATCCATTGTG
>NW_022103907.1:11099979-11101228 GCF_000313985.2 Echinops telfairi | reverse complement strand
ACACCTCGTGATCACACAGGCTGCTGTGCTTCTTCATGTGGGCTTTGTTGCTATATCTGTGCACCATCAGCTTTCTTTGCCACATTTGCTTATGCACACATTTGTCTTCAGCGATTGTGTCAGGAAAGGGAGCATCATGAAATGCCAGTTTAATAAACAAAGTGTTCTTGCATTGAGGGAGGACTTGAGTGGAGGCTACCTTAATACTAAACCTATAAATATATGCATATAGATTTATTTCCCCACCATCATATATACATATATTTACATATGCACATGCCTGTATTTAGACCACTGCAAATGCCCTTTGCCTTCTAGTTCTTTCCTTTATTTCTGTCTACTTTCCTATTGTCCCACTATCATGCTCAGCCTTCATTGGATTTCAGTAATTCCTCTCAGTTACATTACCCTTGATCAAGCCCTACCAGGTCACTTACACCCTCCTCGCCACTAATTTTGGATCACTTGTTGTTCCCTTGTCCTTGGGTTTGTTAACACCACTTCCTTTCCCCCACCTCCCCCTCTCCCATGTCCCTCTGGAACCTTCAATCCCCGTTGTTTTTCTCCTCCAGATTGTTTATCCAGCCTATCATATGTAGATAGACCTGCAGAGATAATAATATGCACAAAAGAAGACAGAGTAAAACAAAGCAACAAAAGAAAAGAAAACAACAAAAAAAGAAAAGCCTGTAAATAGTTCAAGGTCTGTTTGTTGGCCTTTAAGAGTGTTTCCTGGTTGAGTCTGATGGGGTCCAAGCCCTGGCCCCAAAGTCTATTTTAGGTACTCCCTTGGGACATCCTTGCTCTGCTCCCCTTGCTGTTCTGTTGCATGGTGTGGTGGGGTCAGATCATGCACAATTCCCACACTGTGTCTCCAGTGCTTCCCCCTGTAGGGCTATGGGTCAGCAAGGGACTTTGTGTCTCATAGTGGGGTCGGCCACATGATCTTCTGTGTGTTGGCTGCTCTAATCAGAGATATCATCCTCAAAGCTTGGTGAGCCAGGATTTGTTCCACTCTCTCTTCCTCCCCCTTCATTTGCTCCAGTGTGTTCTGATCAGACATGTCTCTCTCCCTGAGCTGTAGGTTCAGTGATATCCTCTAAAATAAATTCTTCTGGGGGAAGGAGCTGGTATCCTCATAATTGGGATTGGGGCTGGCCCCTCAGACCTCTCAAATGGTTCCCTGCTTCATGCCGGTATGTTGTATTCACATCTTGAAGCACCGAGTTGAAGTCTGGTCCCTCTTTAA
>NW_022103907.1:11087845-11098547 GCF_000313985.2 Echinops telfairi | reverse complement strand
CAAAACCAAGCAACAATATACAACAAAACAACAACAACAACCAACCAATGACAATAAAAAAAAAACACACAACAAGAAAGAAAAACTTGTGGTTAGTTCAAGGACTGTTTGTTGGCCTTTAGGAGTGCTTTCCAGTGCAATCTGTTGGGGCAACATGCCCTGGCCCCAAAGTCCACCTTCAGCACTCCCTGGGGATATTGCTGCTCCGTTTCCTTGCTGTTCTATTGCACCCCCTTAGTGTTTTGCCTCGGTGTGTCAGATCTGACTTGGCGCAATTCCCACACTGTCTCCAGTGTTGTCCCCTGTAGGGCTATGGGTCAGTGAGGGGCGTCACAGATTTTCATGCAATAATTTTGACACCCGTTGAACCTAAAGCTTGCTAAGGCCAACATGTTCTCTAAAAATGTAAAATAGCTGACCAGGAGAGATGCCAATTTTAGTAGCTAGCTATCGCATCAATGGCAATTCTACAGTCTTCTTCCCTCAGTTTCTGGACTTCAGCAACAGTTTCTTTATTCATTGAGGTTGACCATCTTCCCTCCCTTGGCTCATATTGGAGGCTTTCTGGCCTTCCTTAAGTTGTTTGATCCAAATAAGAACTCTTTCTTTATATGAGGCATCATTCCCATAAACTTGTAAAGCTCCAATGATTTGTTAAGATTTTATATTAGCCTTGACTTCAAAGTCATTTTTTTTCCATAGCACCAAGTGTATTCCTTGCAGAGAACTTGTCTACAGCCATCCACTGATGGCAGACACACAAAATCCTTGGGGATAGTCCCTGAATGCTACAAAGGATTAACATGCTCAGCTGTTAACTAAAAGGTTGCAAATTCTAGTCTTCCCAGCCACCTGGGGAAAAGCCCTAACCACTTCAAGAAAACAAAGAGAAGGAAGGAAGGCGGTGGGGTGGGGGGTGGGGGGTAGGAAGACAGCCACTGAAAATCCAGTTCTATGGAGCAGTTCTACTCCGACATCCCTGAAGTCACCATGAGTCAGAACTACCGCTACAGCAACCGGTGGTGGTAGTGGAATCTAGAATATACAAGGTGCAGGGCACTTGGTTTTATAGCCGAAATCATGCAGAGAACTGAATAAAGGCAACTTGAGACATTCTGTGATTCACTCTATTTATATTTTTATCAGGAAATGTATCCGTTTTCAACCTCAAAAACACTTGTAAGCTGATTCCATAATAGGGAAATATGTTAGCTGAAGAATTTTCAATTAACTAAAATAAAGCATAATTTTTCCCAAGAAGGTCTTCCAATTACTGGAGCAAATCCATACAGCCTAAGTATACTCAGACAGACACAAACAAGCTGAAGCCAAGGAGATGGCCAAATGCTGCTTGTGGGGCCGTTCAAATCCACTAAGTGGCCCTATGGAAGAAATACCTGGTTTTTGTTCCCATAAAAATAACATGGGATTGCAATAAGCTCAAATGAATTCAATGACACTCAATAACAACATGAATACATCTGTCCCTATGCCTCTTCCCTAGGCCCAGAGAGTTGTGTGGACAGACTGTTTCTTTGCTCTTTCTCAGGGCCCTGTCACATAACAAAAGCCAAAGCCTGGAAGGTACAGACTCCTTGTTATGCTACACTAACTTTTCCTTCTATTTTCTTTTTGGGACCACACATTTATTAAATGACTAATGGGCCTCTAGTGAAGCAAAGTTCAGGCATTTAGGTTCAATTCCAAGATTGACCCTAAAATCCTAGATAGGAATCTGTGGTATAAAAGATGTAATATCTAATTCATGGCCGTGTAGTCCATACTCAGGACCAAGAGCCAAAGCCATGAAAACAGAAGTTCACATTCATATTATGAAAATAGTAGTCATCACAAACCATTGCCAGAGAATTTATGGTGAGTGACCCTGTAGAGCAGAGTAGACCTTTCCCATGGGGTTTCCAAAGCTGCGATCCTTTGAAGAAGCAGATTGCCACACCTTTCTCTCTTGGAGCACTTCAAGCCATGGATCTCTCAGTTAGCACCCAAGCTCTAACCACTATGCCCTCAAGGTTCCCTAAGATGTGTCAAGAGAAGAAGGCTGATGAGGGTGCTGACAGGGCTTTCTGAGCCAGATTCAGCAATAGTCCCTGCACAGTTACCTCCCCAAAGTGAATCTTTTTAAAGGAATACGAGATTGGTAGATTTCTCAAATCTAGAGTTTCTGTTCTCTGTCTTTTGACATAGGACCTCATTATTTTTGCTATTTACTTTTTCAAAACGTTAGATGAAGGGGAAGGTCGGTAATCGTAACAATGGTTTAGGTCAGCCATTGCTCATTAGAGACAAGGGAAAGTAGCTGAAGGTTTGGAGCAGGCGTTCCTTGTTGTCCAGCTCACTGGTCTGCGCTGTTTGGGGGCCAACAAGCTGTACCCTCTCAGAGATTCGAGGCAGGCAGATGAGACCCGCTGGGGAGCTATTAACTGGCCTCTTTATCAGGAGGCATGGTGTTTTCTGATTTGTGTCCATCAGAAATTGCACCGTCTGGCTCACTTGACTCCTAGCCTTGTACCACTGACTGGGGGGAAAGGTAAGAGGCCTCAGGGGTGGGAGTAGGGTTGCTCCCCAGTGTGGCCTCCTCAGCCCTCCATGCAGAGTGCTGGGGCTGAGACTAGCTCCTCCCCTCCCACCCTTGCTTCATTCATGTTATTCATGTTACTGTCCTTGTTTTACTGCACCTTAGCCCAGACCACATGTTTTCTCTTACTTTTTTTTTTTAATTTAAAGAATACATTTATAAACTCTTAAACAGGAAAAGGCAAGACAAAGACAAAATCCCATCATCTAGATAAGAGGGACCAGTAGCACCAAGTTGTAATGGTGTCTAAGAGTTTACAGAAAAATGATTTATTAATAATATAGGATATTGTTTTCAATCCTGTGGACCTCCAGAAGAGCAAACGCATCTATATTGAGAGGAGTACAGCCAGAATGCTTTTTAGAAGTGAGGATGGTGAGACTTTGTTTCACGTACTTTGAACGTGTTGTCAGGAGAGACCAGTCCCTGGAAAAGGACGGTAGGCTTGGTAAAGTAGAAAGCGAGAAAGAGAAAGACCTTCAGCAAGATTGATTGGCGTAGTGGCTGCAACAATGAACTCAGCCATCCCAGTTTTGATGGTGCAGGTCTGGATAGTTTCCTTCTGTTCCACATAGGGTCTGGCCTTTTCTCCCATCTGTCCACAAATTTCAAATGTAATCCCTGTCAGTGCAGTTGGCAGTGGTATCTAGGCACCATATAGTTCTTCTAGTTGTAGAGTCTTGGAAACAGATTGTGGTAGTTACATAATTTCATGGCACCTTGAAGATACATAAAAGTGTAGGGGTGGTATTCAACCTGTCAATCAAGTCACAGCCTGATGCTGCCTCCTTGTGGGTATGGCCTCCTCCAAGGGGGGCACTGGGAACCTCCCCCTCTCTCTCTACCTTCACCTTCCTGCTGGCTGACCCTGATTGCTACCAGAGGCCCAGAGATGTGTCCACTGCCATTGGATCCACATGACTTTGCACCCACAGACTTGTGATATCCTTCATTTTGCATCATTGCATGTAGCTGCTTGAGTCTAAAGAGAGACTTCTGGTCTAGTGTCAGACTTATGGACTTGAGTTGGACTGGGCTGGGATATTTTCTTGATATATAATTTCTTCTTGATATAAAGCTCTTTCTTACACATAAAAAAAAAAAAGAATAGACAAATCCATCTTGGAAGAAATGCAGCTAGAACGCTCCTTAAAGGCAAGGATGACGAGACATCATCTCCCATACTTTAAACATTGTCAGGAGAGACCAGTCCCTGGAGAAGGACGTTATGCTGATTAAGTAGAGGGGAACCACACAAGAGGAAGGCCCTTGACAAGCGAGATTGACAAAGAGGGTTATACTCTTCTTTTAGGTCCAAAGGGTATTTGGGGGCAGGGTGGCTTGGTCTGGAAGGAGATTCTTCCTGCTCAGAGATGGCCAGGGCAAGTCACTCATGTGCTGGTCGGTAAAGCGGAGTGTACATGTCTGCAGAGGCAAGGGGAGCGTGCACTTGGTATCCAATCCGTGAGGACACCCTTGACCTCAGCATAGCAGAGATTGTGATGAGCAGAGGGTGTCACCAGCTGCTAGATGGCTAGGGGTGGAGACTGGCCATGCTTCAAGTCACCAGGAGGGTGTGGAGAACAAGGCAAGGATGTCCTGGGCAAGTGGAGTTGATAATCAAGTCACTGTTCTGATGGAACATGTCAAAATATAGTGCATCACTACCACCCCCTTATGTAAACTAGAAGCATATCATTAAGTAAAAACTTCCAAAACCTCACTGCCTGAGAGCCAATGCCAACTTATAGTGACACTATAGGACACGGTAGAACTGTCCCCTGTGAGTTTCTGAGACTGGCAGTCATTGTGTGCGTAGAAAGCCACATCTTTCTCTCGATGAGCAGCTGGTGGTTTCGAACTGCTGTCCTTGCAGCTAGCCGCCCAATGTGTAACCACTACGCCACCATGGGTCCATATCATGAAGTACAGTTGGATATTTGCTCACAATTTTCTCGTTCTATAGGAATTGTACATGCAGTGAAATGCAGACAGTTTAATTTAATTTTTTGAACTCTGACAAATATGTGCACCTGGCTAATCAAAATTCATATAAAGAAATCTAAGCATTACCACAAAGTTGCTATACTCTTTCCTCTTCAACCCCCCCCCCCTACTCTCCTCTCTCAGCGGCAAGCACTTTTCTGATTTTTCTCACTAATGTATAGATTCATTTACCCATTCTCAAATTATATAATACATACTCTTAGAATATACCGTATATAAATAGAATTCTAGGGTTATGCAGTCTATATTCCTTTGGGTTTGGCACTATCCCCCAGAATAATGCTTTTGAGAACCATCCAAGTAGCTGGTATAGTTCATCACTTTTTATTTCTGAGTTCATTGTCTGACTATAGCACAACTTGTTTTTACATTCTTCTAATGGACTATTTCTAACTTGGGGCTATTGTGAATAAAACTTCTATGAAAACTCTTGGATAAATCTGTTTCATAAACATATGTTTTCATTTCTCTTGGCTAACTACCTAGAAGATGAATCACTGGTATCAGAAGGATTCCTGGTGCAGGGTGAAACTACCCGCCAGATGGGCAATTCCAAACCACTTGCCACTCCAAAAAAGATTTTGGCCTGCTGCCAAAATGTTGAACCTGAATTTTATCCAGGCTTGACACATACCTCCCTTCCTACCTTAAAGACAAACAAGTGACACATTAAGAGAAAAGCTCAGGCACATCGACAATAAGAATTATTCTACAAAATAGATGGCCTGCTACCTTCTAAAGGTCAGTAAAAATGGGAAACCAGAGGAGTGCTATAATATCATATAAGATATGGGAGCCTTATCAACTAAATATAACTGTCTCTTCTTTTAAACGACTGATGATCTTTTTCATAAACAACCAAGGCTTGAGTGGCATAGCATCAGATGCATTCTGCTTCGGCAGGAATATTAGACAGCGAGGAAAAGGAACGTGGTTATGGAACTGTGTGCACAGAGTGGGTAAAGCTTGATGAAGGCAGGGAGATAGACCCGATTCCAGAAAGAACCCGCTAGCTTCGGGTTGCCTAGAAGCCCTCATGGCAGATATGCAACATCAGAGTGTACTGGAACCTGATTGGCTGCACAGAAAGCAAAGATAAGGAATTCTCAGCACCGCAACCATTCACGTCGGAATCCTTTCTCCATTGGAAACACCTGACCCCTAGAAGGAGAGCAGTTGTTTCATGTGCACCCATAGCTTGGTGGGGTCATGTATGTATGCATATGAGGTCGCCCAGATCCCTACATCAAGAATGAAGAGTTTGTTCCCCACCTACTGGGAAGACTGTCAGGGGACTGCTTTCTGTAGAGACCCCTCGTTGGGAACTCCCTCAGTTGAAGAGAACTATCTTCCCAAAGTCCCAGGCCCATCCTGGGACTGCCAACATCCAATGACTGGGCAAAGGGGGAATAAAGGCTTTGGATGACTCTGAAGGCCATCCCATCCTGTGGGGTTGAAAGAGATCCACAGTCAATCCCAAGCTCTACTGTGTCCTCAAGAGTCCCTGAGAGAGGCAAATGGTTAAGTGTTTGGCTACTAACCAGAAGGTCAGCAATTCAAACCTTCCCAGAGGACACCGGAAGAAAGGCCTGGCAATCCGCTCCCTATGGAGCCCCGCAGCCGTGATGCTGTGTGCAGTTCTACTTGACAATGCCATGAGTTCAAATCAATTTGATGGCAATGGGTACAACGTGATGGCAATTGGTAACACTGCCATGTCCTCCTTGTTCCATTTCCTCTACAGACAGGATTCTAGGAGTATTTGCTAGTGCCTTCCCCTGTGCTGATGTCCACAGTCAAGATAATCCAACCTGCCACCAGAGTGTACCTTCAGAGAGCTCGCAATGCTTTCAAGGGCATTTCTATGAAACCCAACCTTGCTCAGACTTCTCAGAAGGAGACATTTGTAATGTGTTGGGCAGTATTTCAGAGCCCTGGTGTCAGAGTGGGCCTGAGTTGGCCTGTGAACCACCAGGTCAGCAGTGGGCAACCACTAGCTGCTCCACAGCACAACGATGAGGCTTCCTTCTCCCGTAAAGAGTTACAGTGTTGGATACCCAAAGGAGCTGTTCCGTCCTGTCCCGTAGGGACTCGACGGCAGTGACTCTGGTTTTAGAGTTTGAGAATGTGTGAGGTTCCAATACTGTGCACAGGCAATGTGCCAGGGCATGCTCAAGAAGCACCAAAGCATGCTGCCAAGTTTTCATCTACGTATGGCATTTATTTTTATTCCATCAGAGAAAAGACTGTGTTCCCACAATAGGTGCCAGATGGAATGCTGCGCTTTGTGGGTTTGGGGGTGAAGTCAGAAGAGGGAGCACGAGTTTGAGTCAGTGGTTAGTAGTAGCATATGCAGAGAAAGGCAGTGTGCTGGCTGTCTTAACGATCATGAGTGTGTCAGAGAATGTGAACAGGACAGTAGGGTTCTCCTGAAACAGCCGCACCAGGCTGAAGGGGCGTTGGGGGGCACCTGCCCCCACTAGGGCTGGTTTTAGAGGAAAGTGGATTCTCGGAAGCAATTCTCCTCTGTTGCAGGGGTTCACCGTGAGGCAGAATTGACTCGAGGGCAAGTGGGCTTAGTTACGTTTATTTCTTGCCAGCCAATGTAACCTTTGGAGATTTGCCATCAAATTGGCTGGTATTCAAAGATTTCTATGGAACAAGAAAATGCTGCTTCCCTGAGCAAAGAATCAGAACTCAGAGAAGATGGCGAACCCACCTCAAAACATGAGCCCTGTCTACACCCAACTACGTTAAAATATGAGGCTAACACACCCATTGTCACACAGGCATAGCCACCCCATGCAGACACAACTAGGCGCTTCACAGGGTGTTTCGTGAAAAGTGAAGCTTTGGGGCAACCCTGCTTTGAGCAAATCTTCAGCACCATTTTTCCAGCAGCATGCACTCATTCCATGCCTCTGGGTCACCTCTTGGTAAAGCTCACAATATGTCAAACTTCTGCAGAACGCTATTGCACACATCATAGACTAGTATTGTGGAAACGTGGAGAAGCCCTGATAGCGTAGTGGTTACACATTGGGCTGCTAACCGCAAGATCAGCAGTTCGAAACCACCAGTTGTTCTGAGGCAGAAATACAGGGTTTTCTACTCCCATGAAGACTTGCAGTCTTACAAACTCAGAGGGGCAGTTCTATCCTGTCTTATAGGTTACTGGGAGTCAGAATTGCCACACTGACAGTGAGTTTGGCTTTGGGTTTTGTGGAAACATAACTTTATGTGCACTGGCAAATCAAAACATTTCACGTGACTCACTTAATTGCAATAGTCACTTCATTGAGTGAGTGGAATAGAACTTGCGGTATCTCCAAGGTATGCCTGTAGAGCTGAACTGACCAAAAGGGTTTTGCTGTCAATTCACTGTAAATCTGTACATCGTTCTCTGGTGAGTTCAAACTGCAGATCTGTCCATTAGCAGCTGGGTGCTTTAATCACTGCACCACCAGAGCTCCATTAAAAAATAAAAATAGACAATATTTGTTATCCTAAATTGAAAAGCTGATAGCAGCTTTCTAATAAACACAGGATCCCCTGAAGCACATTGCTAGCCAAAACTCACTGCCATTCAACCCAGGCCAACTCATAGCAACCATCTAGGACAGAGTAGAACTGTCCCTGTGGGTTTCTGAGGCTTTACGGAGAGTAGAAGGCCTATCGGCAGAGCATGCTGGGGGTTTTGAACTGCTGAGGTTGAAGTTAGCAGACCAACTTGTAACCCACTGTACCGCCAGGGCTCCTGGCTTGCTCACCAAAGGAGAGGCATAAGGAAGAGAGGTGCTTACTTAAGACACAAAGCCTGGATTTTGATGTCCCTGGATCTGCTCAGCATAAAGATGTAGCCCTGTAGAGGGAGTGCAAACATGGCACTTCGGTTTGAAGTGTCTGCGCTGCCCCTTAATTTTCTTTCCTTTTTAAGTTTGTTGGCACATTCTCCACCACGCATGGCCCCTCCTGGGGAGCCTATCAGCTCGGCAGCACAAAGGCTTCTTTGTGCCCCTTGAAAGTGAAGTATTGATAAACCCAATGGGCGCTGATGAGACAAGTCCCCCAAACCAGTTTCTGGTTCTTTCAGGCATCAGTGAGGTCTAATTTGTTCAAATGCCTTCAGCTGGGGCTAGAGACGCAACTATGAACCTCTGTGTGTTATCACTTAATGATCACATTTCAAACTGTTTCACACAGACGAAAGCAGAAAGTCTGGTTGCCAACATCAAGACTGGCTGCAGGAATGAACCTAAATCCATCACATGACCACATGACTCTTTATTACGTACATGCAAGCGAGTGGAAAGTCCCACAACTCGGGGGTCTTGCTTTAAAAAACACATCCTTAAAGCCAAAGGGAAAATGTGAACTCTGAAGCCTAAAGTTGGGAAATAAACCAAGGGAGTCTTAATCCTCTGCAGCTTCTTATCTGTAGCACCTCCTGGTTATTCTTTTAACAGGCTCGTAATGTTCACTAATGCCACTGGCAGCTCTGACTTCGCCTTGCAGGGAATGTAACCCTGCAAGCCAACTAGCACTTGAAATTCTCTGGTTTTTGTCACTTGTTATTAGAATCATAGCCCTGTCTAAATTTAGGCTGGTGAGTCATATTTAACAGTAACCTGATTGCAAAGCTTCAAGTTTGTCCAGTATGCAATCAACAACACGTTGGATCGCAAGGGTCAGCAGTGTGAACATTTCAGAGCCTCCTCCTGGTTCAACACCACAAAAAAGATTGACACCGTGCACCAGGCCTTATTTGCAGGATAGAGTGCAGATGTGTTCACATGCATATTTCAGCTTCCTTTTCTAATGCTCCCAGGATAGTTCGTGGATTCATAGCATATGTCATTTGTGCATTTGTAAACTTGTGGCTCTAAGGGATTAATTTCACTTTATCCAATATGTTGCTAAACCTCTTTGGGGATTGGTGGTTTAGTGCAATGGGCTGACAGAGCACTAATTTAATTCAGATTCTCTTTCTCATAGTGTCACAATTTAACTATTGCAGCATTGGTGCTTGTGGAAATTCACATTTGGCTATTTAATCAGAGAAGAGTGGTAAGCAAGGCATATTTTGACTATATTTGATCCCAGCCCAGGCTGTGACCTTGACATCCAATAGGCCATCAAGACCTAGAGGGCTTGGTTTCTCCCCAAAGCTGACCTCTCCACCCTCTCCCACTGCTGCTGCCTTTGTTCAGCTCTCCCAAGCCTTTCCTACCTGGTCTCCCTTCTCCCAGACTTTCCCTACACTGCAATAAGGGATTCTTTTTCACCCGATCACATCGTTGGTCAGGATTCCTTGCCTATTATATACAGAACAGAAAAAAATGTATGGTTTTATGGAAGTGCAAAGAGGTTTCTCTGGCTTCAAAGGGTTACTTGAATTCATGCATTCACTGTAGTCAATAGCCATGTCTTCAAATTTATAAGCTCAGAAATTTGATCAGTCTTTTAACAATAGACCCACATTAGCTAAGCCCACGAGTCTCATGCAAGAAGCAAAATTGTCTGTATAGTACTTGACATTGAGGTATGTCTGCTAGATGAGCCCTCATCTTCGTTTTGGCTAGACTTCCAGCGTATTGTTTCAGAGTTAGAGTCCCATGAACAGCTGTCTCATAGTAAGGTTCTTGAAGGACCTGGAATTAACCCAAGGAGAGTATGTTGCTTGGCCATTTGAGGCAGGAGAGGATGGCAGTTCTGGTTGTGACAGCCAGGTGTATCATCTCCCTAGAGACGCTTGAGGGCCAAGAGTGCTCTGCCAGGGCACTGCTTCCTTGGGCTTCCATTTTCTGTTATCACTTTCTGCTGGCGTAGAGCAGAAGCTTAAGTTACCTCTTTTCTTTTCTTTTTTTTCCTTTTCTTTTGTGAGAGAGTGAGTGAATTAGAGAGTAAGAGAGTTAGTGAATGAGAGAGTGAGAGAGTAAGTGAGCGAGAGAGTAAGAGAATGAGTGAGTGAGTGAGTCAGTGAGTGAGTCAGTCAGTCAGTGAAAGTGAGTCAGTGAGTCAGTGAGTGAGAGTGAGTGAGAGAGAATGAGTGAGAGAGTGAGTGAGTCAGTCAGTGAATGAGAGTGAGTGTGAGAGTGA
>NW_022103907.1:11064694-11085160 GCF_000313985.2 Echinops telfairi | reverse complement strand
CCAGACAGGCCTGCGGACCTTTCTTCTTTCAGACTGGATCAGTAGGCTCCTTTGGCTGCCAGCAAGCAAAACTAGTTCTGCCTAACTTAAATATCGAAGAGATTAGGTAATAGGGTAGCTTAAAGCACTGAAGGTAAAACAGAAAACAAAATAAGTTTCCAGAAAAGTAGAAATTGAACAGAGCTGAGGCCCTCAGTAGCAGAAACCACCAAGGCCATGTCTTCAGGGAGATGCTAGTACCATTTCTCCTCATGATCAAGATTTAAATTTCACTTGACCAGGCTTAAGAAAAGCATAGCCCCTTTATTGTCAAAGTCCTGTAATGGTGCAGGAAGAGAAAGGGAGAGTTTCCAAAAGAAAGGCAGAGTTCAGAGTTAAATACCACACTGGAGGATATAGGGAGTCAAATGTTTAAGAGAAGAGGAGGTGTGAATGCAGAGCATGAAGTTAGTCTTGAAGTCTCAGACGTCAGAAATGCTCAAGTGCACAGAATAGTGTGAAGGTCTGTCTAACCCATGAGTCACTTGAAGATCACAACAAAGAAATATCTAAGGAGGCCAAGTGCTGTGCACAAATGAGGAGGAAGAGAGAAGGAAAAGATAACGGTCTTGGAATATGTTGATGTGATTTATAAAAGTCTTACATGGTGGTAAGAAAAGTATAAGAATGTATGGTATGTAAACATTTTCATAATAACATATTTTAGGATTGAGTGGATTTTTAAAAAACAGAGTCATATAAATTCTAGAAATTAAAATGTGCAGCTTGTTTAAAGTCCCAGCTCTGGCCTTGCTACAACTCCTACTAATCACTCTGTGCTTTGGCAGTAAATCTGTTTGTTTGTTTTCGATTTTAATTTCCTCACTCATTGACTCCTCACCTCCGAGCCCTTTTATCTGTGGTTCCTTCTGCTAAAGTGTCCTTTCCCACCTCTTCTAATTCCTACCCCTACTCAACTCAAAAGTCAGTATTCCAAGTAGGACTTCTATGACCTTGTCTTCTATGACCTTAGAGCACTCTGAATTGCATCCTCCTTGGCATTTCTCATCACTTGTGATTAATGTGTGTGTGCGTGTGGGTGGTGTTAAAGTACCTGGGTTATGCATTGGGTGCTAACTACAAAGTCAGAGGTTCAAACTCCACAGAGAAAGATGAGGAATCCTGCTCCTGAGAAACTCATGGGGGCGGTTTCTCCAGGTCCTAGAAAGTCACTATGAACAGAAATCTACTCAATGTCAGTGAGTTCTGAATAAGTGAAACTAATCAAAAGGTTGGCAATTTTAACCCAGATTAAGATGTGCTAATTTCTCCTCAGAAACATTGGAGGTCAGAAGGTAATGGAATAATTTTATATATATAATTACAAAATGCTAAAACAGGGGTGAGAGTTGGACATAGACTGTCAACCAAGAATACTATACCCACCAAAACCGTCCCTCAAGAATGAGGGTGATAGTAAAACATTCTTAGACAAGCAGAAGATGAGAATTTATATCCACCAGACTTACCAAAAGTATTCGTGTAAATTCTCTGGATAGAGGGGAAAAGACAAAAAGTAATTCAAAGAAAGATCCCTAGTAAGGGGAGCTGCCTGAGCTAGTATAAGAGCTAATAATGAGGTGTAAGGTAGCTCATGCTTGATTCTTCTCATTGTTTATTCCTTCGTGCTTTTTTTTTTCTCAGCCCCTTCATGCTTTTTAACAACCAGTAAATGAAAAAGCAAGGATAAAACTAGGTTACTGAGAGAGTGAAATATAAAGGCATACTTAGAGTTAAGGGGAGCCCTGTGGTGTAGTGGTTCTGCACAGGGCTGCGATCTGCATGGTCCGCGGTTGGAAACTACCACCAGCTCTGCAGGAGAAAGACTGGGCATTTCTAGTTCTGTAAACAGCTGAAGTCTCAGAAACCCACAGGGATTGCTATGAGTCCACATTGACTCCATTGGCAGAGAGTTTGGTTTTGGGTTAGCATTAACAATGATGGAAGTGGGGCATAAAGGAATGGTGTAGATGAGAATTTCGTATATTCTACTAAAGCGAAGTTGCTACCAATTTACTATTGGATGTCATAAATACAAGCTGGTAAATGTAATATTCATAGTAACCACTTTTTAAAAACACAAAATGGCTCACTCACTACAATAAACCTACAAAACTCAAAAGCAAACAGTGGTAAAAGGAAAAGACAAGGAAGGCTTAAGACACAAAAAACAAATAGGAAGATGACAGAACTAAGTAGCTTTGTCTTACAGCAAATCTAAGTGGAATAAATGCTCCATTCAAAAGGCAGCATGTGACAGAGTAGATTTTTTTTTAAATGACCCAACGATATGTTCAGTGATTAGGTTGTGTGTTAGCCAGTGCAGAAACTCATGCTGCCACCATCTCTCCCATAGATCTCCCCCCGCCCCATGCCAGACCATAGAGTCTTCTAAGTAATAGTATCAATTTTATGCATAGCATAAACTCACTGCCTTTGCGTCAATGCTGATCCATAGCTACCTCCTGTGGCTTTCTGAGACTGTGACTTTTATGAGAGTAGAAAGCCCTGTCTTTTACCAGCAGAGCTGCTGGTGTTCAAACTTCCGACCATGAGGCTCAAAACCCAACACGTAACCACTACATCACTAGTGCTCCATTTAGTCATAGCATACTATGTGATAAATATAATTTGCACATTATTTGCATATGATATTTCTTATATTACATGAATACTAACAGATCTGTTCTGTAAATTCTGTCTACGTTGCATTACATATCAGTTACATTATTAGTAATTGAATGGGAGCCATTTTTTATTTTTTTCCTCCTTTAATTTTGACTTCATTCTCAAAAAGGTTTTAAACTGAGGTCCACAAATACGGCTTACCACCACATGGTAGCTGAAACACCAGAAAATTCGACAAAATCAGGGGCTATGAAAATCCCAGTTCATGCTCAGAGCAGAAGCAGACAAAAGCATGTGATTTAAATATTGTTGTAAGTAATGATGATAGCACTAACCAGAGCACATTGAAAGATTCCAACATAAATCATCATAGTGTTTTACCTTTGTAGGTATATTGATACCTGTAAGCTGTACACTGGGCTCAAAAAAGAAGTTTTTGCTTTTATGATTACCTCCAAGGTGATTTTTACTTAAAATAATAATAGATTTATTCGAAACACTACACAAAAACAGACATTTAGGTGTCGCTCCTTCTGACAGTGGCTCCCCGTGCTGTCTGCATTCCCATGGCCCTGAAATCAGAAAACAGTGCCTGCAGGGAGCGCCCAGGCTGAGTCTCCCTCTAACAGGCATGTGCAATGGCCTCCAGGTAGGTTTTGCTTCTTACATGCTTTTTTTTCCCCAAAAAAGAAAATAGACCTTTAAAAATCAGAAGATTTTCACATATGAATGCATATCTCAGCCCTCTCTTTAGCAATGGTAGGCTCTGGCATTACTGGACCATGGGTCTGTATGGAAACTCTTGACTACACTGAACAGTTGCTGCTCTCTCTCCCTGGGGCGTGAGCACCCCTGATTTCCATCGTTCCCTTCCCTCTGATTGGCTGGCTCCAGCTGACTAGGCTGAATTAGAACCTTTGAGTCTTCTTCCCAAAGTCATCTCTCGAGGTGGGGGTGGCTTGGTGGTAGGACTCCCAGCTTCCGTGTTGAGACCTGAGTTTGAATGCTGGCCATTAACTGTCATGGACACCCACCATTGATCTGTCACCAAAGGCTTGCATGTTGCTGTGATGCTGAGTTTGTTTGGATGGAGATTTCAGACAAAGACAAACTAGGAAGAAAGGTTTAGTGATAGATTTCTCCAAATTAGTCCCCGAAAACCCTGCGGATCACAGAAGTCCCATCAGCAACGAGCAGTGGAGATGGCACGGGGCCTGGTAGCACTTCAGTCTGAGCATGTAAGTCATGACGCAGTGATAACAATTGCCAAAAGCAGCCTCTCTGAACCTTCCTGTGTCCCAGGCATGGCTCAGAAACAGCAGAGCTCTCCCGGGCAGCTCAGCGCAGGTTGTATACATAGTTAGGGTGATGAGTTGGGGCCCTCACCCAACATTTAAACACCCTGAAGTCCTTCGGACCTTGTCACCCCAGGGTGCAGTTGGAGGCATGAAAATGAGATTAAGTTTCATGTCATCTTTTTGGAATGAGGCTTAAAACAGAAATGAAGATGTTTGTAGAAAGAAAAACACTGCCATGACTTATCCTGTTGAGCTTGTGCACTGAGATTCATACCCTGCTCACCCTTGAAAAATGCACTTTTTTCACTCAATGAACGTTTACTGAGAAAGGGCTCTGTGCCAGGCGCTGTGTGGGGCACTTGCCATCGAGCTGTGATTGATCAGAAGGACACCGTGCTCCTCTCCCATGGAGCTCACATCCCACTAGGAAGATCCCCCTCAGCTGACTAACTCACAGACAGTGTTTGACATAAGGATTCAGCCCCACTGTCTCGCAACACTTTCTTCCTTTGGTTTCCAGAACACACACACTCCAGGGTTTCTTCTTTCTGGTTGCTTCTTAATGCTGCCTTTGCTGATTCTATTGTTCCTCCTGATCCCGTTATGCTGGTGGCGGAGCGTTCCCTCTTGCTGTGTGTGTCTTCTCTCCTTACACTTCCTCCCCTTAAGGCTATTTTCTTTTAAATCATTTTATTAGGGGTTCATACGACTCTTATCACAATCCATACATACAGCAATTGTGTAAAGCACATTTGTACATTCATTGCCCTCGTCATTCTCAAAACATTTGCTCTCCACTTAAGCCCCCAGCATCAGGTCCTCATTTTCCACCCCTCTCCCCCCTCCCTAAGGAGCCCTTGATAATTGATAAATTATTATTTTGTCATATCTTGCCCTGTCCGACATCTCCCTTCACCCACTTTTCTGTTGTCTGTCCCCCAGGGAGGAGGTCACATATAGATCCTTGTAATCTGTTCCCTCTTTCCAACCCACTCTCCCTTTACCCTCCCAGTATTGCCACTCACACCACTGGTCCTGAAGGGATCATCCGCCCTGGATTCCTGTTTCCAGTTCCTATCTGTACCAGTGTACATCCTCTGGTCTAGCCAGACTTGCAAGGTAGAATTCAGATCATGATAGTGGGGGGGGGGAGCATTTAGGAACTAGAGGAAAGTTGTATTTTTCATCATTGCTACATTGCACCCTGTCTGGCTCATCTCCTCCCCGAGACCCCTCTGCAAGGGGATCTCCAGTGGCCTACAAATGGGTTTTGGGTCTCCACTCCACACTCCCCCCATCATTCACTATGGTAAGATTTTTTTGTTCTGATGATACCTCATGATCACACAGGCTGGTGTGCTTCTTCCATGTGGGCTTTGTTGCTTCTGAGCTAGGTGATATGATTTCTGAAGACAAATGGTGCATAAGCAAATGTGGTGAAGAAAGCTGATGGTGCCCAGCTGTCAAAAGGTATAGCGTCAGGGGTCTTAAAGGCTTGAAGGTAAACAAGCGGCCATCTAGCTCAGAAGCAACAAGGCTATTTTCTAATCTACTGACTTTAAATATCTAAGGACCTTCTGATTAGTATCTCCAGCCCAGATTTCTCCATTAAGCAAAAGTTGTACAGTTTCCTCAGCCTCACCACCTGGGACATCGCCAACTTCGTGTGACCCTGTTCTGTGACCCTGGAGAAACTGCTCACCCTGCAGTCTTCTGGGAGCTCCCGTAGTGGTCCCCTCCTCTTCCAGTTGCTCAGGTCAAACAATGCAGACTTCTTGAACTGAAGTTTAATGGAAAAACAGAAACTTCATAAACCCCAGATCGAGCTGGGGTAGAAAAGACGAATAAAGGCTTTTCATCTTAGACCCTGAGAGGTGTCTGGCTTTAAGCAGAAGCTGATTTGATACCAGTCCTGTAATTAAGACCATCTGATGCACAAACCCATTCTGGTTGCCCCGAAATAACTTTCACGTTTCAACTCCATCTTCAAACAGTTTGCCTTCCAATAAAGCATGCTATCATTTGTTCAGAAGGCTGATAACCCATGGGGAGTAGATCATGGAAAAAGGACAGCACTTGCTATCCATAATCAATTGGCAAAGGAAGGCAAAATAGCAGTTGCTTGACTGTGGTAATATATATTTTTAAACAGAATTTGTCAGTCAGAATAGATGCCAAGCCACAGATGTTCTTCAACCGTCTTAAGATATCTTGAGGCCAGGCAGATAGGAGTTTGTTG
This sequence comes from Echinops telfairi, assembly GCF_000313985.2. Lineage (NCBI taxonomy): Eukaryota > Metazoa > Chordata > Mammalia > Afrosoricida > Tenrecidae > Echinops > Echinops telfairi. Next base: position 11,078,956 of record NW_022103907.1, on the reverse strand, counting down.
GTGGTTTCTCCACCCTGAGCCTTTGAAACACTACTGGTTACGGGAAGCACTGTTTTTATAGCTACACTTGCTCAGTCCTAGAGCGTCTGATGGGCATGCCAGCTGGAACCAGATGGTGACGTCATTACAGACATATTTTCTTGTCAGCGACACAAAATCAAACTCCATATCTGCAGGTGGGCACTGACTTGGGGGGAGAAAAAAATCCCAGTTATCCTGAAAGGTTACTGGCAGTCAGATAGGGGTTAGCAAAAACAAAGAAAGAAAGCAACCATGGAATGTGCTTTTTACAAAACTCATGAATAATCATTTTCCAAGATGAGCAATATTTGGAGGGGACATATTAATTCAAGTGACTTGATTTGGAATACAAGCTCTATCCCTATTGACTCTGTAACCACCAATGAAGTATTTAATCTTAAAGAATATATCTTCTCTCTAAAGTGAACATCACAAAATCATACATAGGGGGTTCTATTAGAATATCATAAGTATATTGCCTTTGTTGATTTGTATATTAATTTTTTAATTATTAAATATTTGAAGATTGCATAGTATTCTCACATATAGCCAAGTACTAACCACTAGATTAGTATGAAAAAATAGGAGAAAAGATTAAAAGTTGTCAAGGATTTTGTCTTGCTTGGGTCTACCATCAATGCTCATAGAAGCACCAGTCAAGGGATTAAACTACATGTTGCGCTGCATGAATCTGCATAGGACCTGTTCAGAGTGTTTAAGGACTAACATGTGCCTGAGCCAAGCTGTGGTATTTTCTATTGCTTCATATGCATGTGGAAGTTGGACATTGAATAAGGAAGACCAAAGAAGAATTGTTGCATTTGCATTGTAGTGCTGGAGAAGAATATTGAAAGTACCATGGACTACCACAAGGACAAACAAATCTGTCTTGGAAGAAGTATGGCCAGAGTGTTCCTTAGAGGCAAGGGTGGCAAGACTTTATCTTACTTATAGTACTTTGGACATATTGTCAGGAGAGACCAGTCTGCGGAGAAGGACATTATGATTGGTAAAGAAAAGGGGCAGTGAAAAAGAGGAAAGTGCTCACTGAGATGGATTGACACAGTGGCTCCAACAATGGGTTCAAATATAGAAACAATTGTGCAAGAATGGTGCGAGACTGGTCGGTGTTTCCCTCTGTTGTGCATAGGGTCACTATGGGTCAGAACCGACTGCATGGCACTTAACAACCTCCACCACTGAACCACGAATGTTTACTTTGTTTTCCTCAGTTTTCACAGGAGTCAAAATGGATGTTGTTAGATGCATCCAGTCAATTTCAACCCACACTTACTCCTTGTACAAAAAAACACTGCCCAGTCCTGGGCCATCCTCACAATTGTTATGTTTGAGTTAACTATTAGAGCCATTGGGTCAATCCATCTCATTTAGCTTTGCAACAGACCTTAAGAAAATGAAAAGACACTAGCATCCTGGAAGAAAATATTGGAAAATCACACTTCTAACAAAGCACCATATCCAAACTATACCAAGAGCCCTCAAAACAATGTAATCAGAAATCAAATAACACAATTTTTAAGTGGCCAAAGACTTGCATAATATTTTGTCCAAGAGGCTTACCATGGCAAGTTAGCCCATGAAAAGTTAGTCCAATATTAACCAAGTTATTTGGTTAATAATTAGCTCTTAACCCAAGTCTGGACTTGTTGTCTTCCAGTTGATTGTAACTCACAGTGACCCCAGGTGTGCAGAGTACATCAGCCTTCCATTGAGTTCTCAAGGCTGTGACCTTTTGGAAGCAGGTTAGTAGGCCTTCCTTCCCAGGTGTTCCAGGTGGGTTCAAACTTCCCTGGTTTGCACCAGCCAGGAACTCCTGATCAGGTATTGAGACAGTGGTTCTCAACCTTCCTATGTATTAGGTGTGCTTAAAACTGGGTACTCATAATTATTTAAAATAAAATTCACTTTGAGAAGAAAATTCTAAATAAGAATAACAATTTGTTCTAACAGCTGTAGAATCTTGGATAAAAGAATGAATCTTGGCTTCAGTAAAAATCACACTTACAGCCATTCTATTGGAAGTTCTAGATTTATATCAATGTTAATTCTCTGGACCCAAAACACTCATACCTTGTTGGCCAGTGCAAAGCCAAGAAGCTCAAAATGATGTGTACAGTTTTGCATGTTTCAAATGATGGTTTGGAGCATTTTGATAGATTGACAAGCTTTGCACTCATGTTTTATTCCCCAAGTTCTAAACATAGAAATGGGCTTCTTCCCTACATGGGTGATAGTAAGAATTTATTGTCTTCATAACAATTCTTTTCTTTCTTTCTTCCATTCTATATATGATTCTCTTTAACAAGATAGAGTTTTGTCTGCAATAAAGTTGATTGACCAGAATGCCTGTCTACTGAAGTTCTGTATTATTAGTTGATCCATTCAAGCTCATTGGATCTTCTCTCATTCTTTTAAGTTTGTTATTCCTAGACTTTTATTTAGCATTGATATAGAAACTAATGAAAATATCTGAAAGGTAGTTAATAAACAACTATTTTACACCAGAATTTTTCATTGTTGTATCGTGAAAATATTTTAATAGCTTAAGAAATCTCATTTTCTTTATATGACTTAATACTTGAGGTATCCAACTCTGGGAATCGACTATGAACCCAGTTCAGGAAACCCCTAACACAAGAAAATGTATACAGGTTAGTGCATTAAACAGAAGAAAGTTTCTTTAAATATTTGGCCAGAGAAATACAAACAGGATCCTGGCTGATATCAAAGAGCTCTTCCTAGCTTTTGATATTGACGAATGTTTAGTCATCAAAAAAAAAAAAAGTGCCCATGAGTCTTATCTTCTGTGAAAACCTTTTTTTATTATTCGATCCGAGGAGTTTGGAGAAAATTAGGGTGAAGATGGAAGGAAGGCAAGCCAACCATTGCTATGACCAAAACATGCTCTGATTTCCTTAAGTCTCTGTGAGGACAACCCCCAACCATCATTAGATCATTCTAAAATGACCTTTGGACTACGTGGGCAGTTATTTTATTCCAAACACTAACAATGCGACAGTGATCATATTGAGTCTCCTTGGCACTGTCTACTTAACTCTGTAGTTATGGCACTGAATTCATTAAAAACCCAACCCAAAATAGTTTTAGGCACACCACTAGGCAATTGGTATAGATGACTCTCTATTCCTGAAACTTAGAGAATAATACTTTCATTCGCACTGTATAGAAGCTTTTATCTTTTTAATCAAGAAATTCTTAGTTTATTCTTCAAGCTCCAGATAGCAGGAGGGTTGCTACCTCCAAACTGCTTTGAAATTCTGGTGAAAATCAAGCATGTTATAATCCCCAAACTATGTGGCAAAAATCTAGGGGTTTTTTTCAATGATTACAGGAAACAATACTCCAAATTACATGACAAAAAGCAGGTTGTATAAAAGCTATTTTGACACACCCTTTCAAACACATTTTGCACAGTGACTAAGGATAGGATTAGACTGTCTGGGTTCAAAGTTCAACTGTGCCCTTTTCCAATGGATAACCTGTCCAAGTTACATCAGTGTCTCATTTATAACACTAAGGGTACCATTCTCACCTGAGTAGTCAAGAGGACTGGTAAATACATAGGAAGCATGTGTCTTTTGCATAGTGAGCACTCAGCATCACCCATTGTCATTAAATATGCATCTTATCAGTATGGAAACACAACGTCCCTGACATAAAGCTCTCCCCAACATTCTCAAGATGGAATCAATATCTACTATCATTTTGGGAACTCTTTTTTTCTCTTTATCTCCTGAGACATCAAGGTCTATTCTGCTTTCTGGGAGGCGGGGAGGGTTTCCTGTCTCTGCAGATATTTCACCCTCCTGAGGAGAGATCCTAGACAACCAAACTCAAGTGTAACTCTGCTGCTGCTTTGCCGATTACTCCATTTTCTAGTCCAAATGTAAGGCAAGAAATCTAATGTTCACATCTGGGCGAGGCGAACTTAAATATTGATTGTTTTTTATTCATGCTGCCTTGTCCAATTCATTCCATTGTCTTTGTGATGTCATTTAGCTGCCCCTCCCCTCTTGTGCTGCTCAGAAGGCAGGCTTTCCAACGGGAAGGATCAACTCCAACTTGAAACGCAAGCTTTCCAGCTGGGAGGGAGCGCAGGGCGCCCGCCTGTGCTTTTGCACTTCTGGTTTGCATTAGACCATCATGGTGTATTGTTCTGAAGGCTTTCGAAGGAAGAATCAGACCCATGGTGCCATATAGTCTGTCCAGGAGGAGCGATTTGTTTAAAATGGCTGCTCACTTGCCATTTTGGAATTTAGAAATCACTTGGGTAAATCTTTAGATACAGTTCAGCACCATCAGGTACCAAATGATGATCATCTAAATCCCTTGAAAGCATGCATAAAATCTGAAATTGCCCTTGAAAATAAGCACAAATCATACACTGGTAATATTTGTTTTACTAGGACCACATCCCACTACCCTAAGTTGTAATCTGTACTCGGCAGATGCTCATAAGACCCATATTTTTTAAAATTTACTCTTGTCTTAAGTCATCGGCTATTTCTAAAGCATTTTTTTTGGAAGTGGATGGGGTGTTAATAAATAAAGAGACCAAGTAAGGGCAGAAAGGATCTTTATTGATTTATCCCATTGATCTCTCTGACAGTGACTTCCATTACTCCCAAGCTCGTGTGCTGTTGCTCATTAGACATATTTAAACACCTAGGCCATCAGAACCCTCCAAACCAGATTTTTTAAATACTCACCTCTTTATTCCTTCTAGCAATTTTTCTCCCTGCCACCTTCCCTTCATCCTTTCCTTCCTTCCTTCATCTTCCCTCCTTCCCCTCCCTCATGCTCGCTCGCTGTGGAAGGACCAGCCCTGGTGACAGTTGGTCTTATTCTTGACGTCATACTTTGTCTAATGCTCGCTTTACCCTCCATCTAGCTTTGCATCACACCCTCAGCTCTTCTCTGACTTCCTTGTCTAGCAAACCCTTAGACCTGAATGTCATCCTAACATTTTCTATCACCCAAGACCTAGGCGTCCTTGAGGACGGAAATCAGTCTATGTCCACAAGAAAGAATATTCTCATAGCTTGCTTTGGCTTTCTGGTATTCCCAGTGCGATCATTGGTCTTCTCAGTTAGGTTGCAAGGATGAAGATGCTCTTTTAGTTAGTTGGCATCCTATGTTGAAAAATTACACTAGCGTCCATGTCTGTGCATGCATTTGGTTCATTGCCCTGTCTGTAATCGGGTATATCTTCATGTTCAAATGAGTTATAAGGCGTATTAAGCATTTTATTATTGGGAAAAACTGGTATAAAATAATATAGCACAAACAAGTCTGTTGCCTAGACTTATTATCTTACCTTCCTACGATCTAACACCATTTGAGCATGTTGGATACAGACAGCAGGTGAAAGTAGACAGACTGGAAAAGCTTGACTTGGAAAAATCTAGGAGGGAGAGGCAGTGGCAGGCTCCAAAAAGGGACACAGGCATTTTTCAACGAGAGGTCATGATTTTATTTGCTTGTTGGTTTCTTTATCATAGTAGCTTTGGCCTCATCTAATTAAACCATCTTGAGTAAAAGAACACGGATGATATTTCCTTTAGGAAGTACCTTGTTAAGTCGTTGGGGTTTTTTATAACCTTTGTAGAATTGTTCAGTCAGTGTCTCTGGGTCTCAGTCTATAGGATAAGCTCTCTGAAAGGGTTCATGGGTTCATTGCACTGTAGTGTCCCTGCTTGGGCTGCTAATGTGTAGCCAGTTATGAATATTACAATTATTCAAAGCTCTTGAAGAAGGAAAATATTCCAAGCGTGCTTAGCAAATCCATTATCCGTGAAAACTGTACATAGTTAGATGATTCCCGGGGTAATGACATTCTTTACCCATATGTTTGAAGATGGTTGCTTAAGCGCTTCAATGTGCCGCAGGCTCTCAAGCCTGCTTCTCCCGGCATTGCCTGGTCACCATTCAAAGGAGGGCTCTGTCCCCCAAATGGCCTTTCTCAAACTGACTACCCTTGGGATTAGGGGGAAAAGGAAAGAGAAAATTCAACTACGGTTGCTAGTCAAGCTGTGCACAACCTCATGCAGTAATGTGTATGAAACTTCTGGAAAAACATTTGATACAATGCTCCTTATAGAGAGCTGAAATAAGCAGGCCCCAAAGGCTTCTGCTCACCCTGGGGATTACTTAACCCTTAGAAAGTCTATACAGGGTGCACTAACTGCAGAACCTTAATATCATTTTTTCAATTCCTTACTTCATTCGGTAAAACGTATTGAGTGCCTACATTATATAGGCCCTGTGCTTGATGCTCGGGAGAAGGTGATAAGGCATATCCTAATGTCATGGACTTTAAGGTTAGTGGGTGGATCGATATGAGTAAACTCGATGCAGCTTTATTTTATGCACATAAATAAGGCATTGGATGCTCAGAGGTAGGATTCTTGCTTTCCATAAAAGAGGCCTAGGGTTGATTCCTGGGCCATCAGTGCTTCTCATGTGCCACCACCACTTGCCTGTCAGAGAAGGTTTCCAAATTGCTGGCCTACTGAAGCAGTTTCAGCAGCGCTTCCAGTGTAAGATAGGGTTCATGGTCTGAGATCGGTGTGACCTGCAACAGAGCACGGGGATGCTGTCTTATTCCCTTGTACACGATGTCACATGATTGAGCCAACCTGACAGCACCCAATAATAACAGCACACACACACAAGCAAAACAAAACCTGTTGTCATCAGGTTGATTCTAATTTATAGTTACCTCGAGTTTCAGAGTAGACCTTTGCTCCATAAGGTTTACAATGACTACAATCCTAGGAAGTAAATCTCTGGTCCCTTCATACGGGGCTCCACTGGGTGCATTCGATTTTGGCCTTAATCTCCTTTGTCTGATGTCAAGATTGCCACCTCAGGCCTCTTGGGTTATTATTTTCAAGTAAAATTCTTTTCCATCCTTTCATGTTCAACTTATTTGTGCCCTTTGGTCTAAGACGTGTCTCTTGTAAACGGCCTATGTGAGTAAAGTGATATCACTAGAGAGGACGAGTGCACTGGGTGACCCTCTCAGAGAGGGCGACACTAAAATGTTGTGCAGGGGTTCAGTAGAAATATATTATTTTTATAAAGATAGCCCTGCAGTTATAACAACAACAAAAAAACACACACCCATTTTTCATAAACCCAGCTTACATGTGTCAATATGCTCACAGGGCTAAAACTCAATATAAAGTTATTTTGTGAACCTCCTAAAGCTCTCTGGTCAGAGCAGTCATTACTAGCCAATTACAAACCATGTGGTTTCAGGTGTAGGAGCTATTAGCATATACTATCATTTTTGTGGCTGCCAGTGTTTGTTTGTGTTATTTTTATTTTCTTTTGTAAAAGTTTTATTGATATATAATCTGCATATTATACATCTCAAGAGTTCGATCATCCTCAAAACTGTTATGTAATTATCACCACTATCAGTTTTAGGACATTTCATCTTTCTTGTTCTCATTGTTGTTCGCTCCCCATTTCCCACCAAAGTCCACTGCCAACCCCCTAGAAAAGTTGCTGTCTCTATATACGTATTAGCTAATCTTGGATTTCATATACAGGAAAACATACAAAGCACAAACAAACACGTTTTGATATGATTGAACTGTTGAATTGTATGATATCGAGATCATGTGCCAATAAACTCTTTTTAAAAAATGACAGAGAAAAACCTCGGTTGAAAAGAAAGCAGAAAATATTAAAAACTGGAACAACTGTCCCTTGGGTCAAAAGGGAAATCAAATGACAAGGTGTCACATTTTAACCTATCCCCCCTGGCAATGCGCCATCCCTGGTCCCTAGCCGGACGCGATTCAGCAGAGGCTTTGCGACAGGGTTTGGGGTTTTCACTGGCTGCCAGTGTTTCGAGTATCATTTATTTTGCTCAGTTGTCTGGTGCTTTAGCTACAGTATTGTACTAATTAGTACTTGTGAGCCAATAGGAATAGCTTTTTTGAGAATGAAGAAGTAACCCAAGGGGGGGGGATAAAAAGTTTTAAAAGGCTTTCTGTTGGATTACTAATAATGTGGTAGCTAATAATGTTATAAAGGAGCCTGGTGGCACTGTGGGTTAGGTAATTGCGCCGCTAACCTCCAGGTCAGGATTTGAAAGCCACCAGCCTCATCCAGAAATAAAGATGAATCTGTCTGCTCCTATGAAGATCGACAGTCTCAGAGACTATAGAGCCACCATGAGTCAGAATCAATTCAATGGCAATGGATAATAATGTTATCATTCAATGTAGAAAGGTTTCCTTAAAAACAATTTCATTGCTAATACTCATATAATCTTAAAAAAATGTTACATGCAAGCTATTTACAATTGTCTTCATCACATAGCAGTCTATGATGAGAATTGATAATAAACATTACGACAGGTTCTGTATGGTCCGGTGTGGAAGGCGATTGGAAGGTTGGAGGGAGTGACACCATGGATGACACCCACCCTAGGGATTGCATTGTCTAGTCCACTGCCTTCGTTCTGTCAGGAATCGGGGTGGGAGCCCCGCAGAAGGCTCCCTGCCCCTCAGGAATCACTCTCTAACATCAATCTCTCCCTTACCTTGGAACTCTGTCCTCTCTGTGGGCTTGAATGCTTTGAAAACAAAACTGTTCCTTTTCAACCTATAGACCATGACCCACCCCTCCTCACTTACCTCCCTCTTCACCCTACCCCCACAGAATTGGGAAATATGGTAATTCCAGTGGATTAGTAGAGAAACGGAGAGACAGGAACTTAGAGGATTAATAAATATAGCAAAGGGGAAACTACTAGGAAAAAGGAAAAAACAAACGAACCCAATTCACCACTCAAAATATGATGCAGACACAAATGTACCAAGAGGGTGTGCAAACCTACTTGGGAAAAATAAAACAGTTCAGGGAATAGACCTTCCTTCCAGAAACTTATAATTGAGATGACAATGCATACACACTGAATTTTTTTAATCATTTACACACACTGAATTTAACGCATCATATTAAGATCAATTTTAGCCGGAGTTATTAGGAAAATGAGTTATGGAAAGTTGGGTTTCAGCTTAGCCCTGGAGGGTACATACATTTTCAGATGTAAGTGAAGATTGTGACAATGGACCAGAGAAAAATTTGCAACTTTTATCCGAAGTCTTGAAAATGTATATTCTGAATTCTCTAGTCTTGCATCCTAATGACCTTTCAGGACTTATGACCAAGGATATTCATAGAAGTATTGTTAGAACTAAAAAAAAGAAAAAAAGAAAGAAACTACCCTAATGTCCATAAGTATGGAAACAAGTTAGAGAATTATGGTAGAGCCATGAACTAGAATACTAGTTACCCATTCGAAGTGACTATGTAGGTTTTATATATATATTGGCCTAGAAAATTATCCAACCCCCAAAATTTGGCAGCTAGTTTTTTGATAGCTTGAGCCATCCTATTATACAGCCAGAGTAGTCAAAATAGTCTGGTGCTGGTACAATGAGGGAGAGAGAGAAAGAGACACAGAGAGAGAGAGAGAGAGAGAGAGACTAACGGAATAGAATAGGAAACCCAGGGTGGGAAATGCTTCAAACTAAAGGCAACAGAAAACCAAAAAAACATTAAATGGGAAAGGGAAAGCCTCATCATCAAATTGTTGTTATTGTTGTTAGGTACTGTCGTATCAGTTCTGACCCACAGCCACCCATGTACAACAGAGCAAAACATTGCCTGTCCTTCCTGCACCATCGTCACTATGCTGGCTGTGTTTGAGGCCACTGTTGTAGCCACTAACTGAGAGAATCCTGCTCGCCGAGTGCCTGCCTCTTTTTCACTGCCTCTCCACTTGACCAAGCATGATGCCCTTCTCCAGGAACAGGTCTCCCCTGATTACATGCCCAAAGTACATGAGCCAAATTCTCACCATCCTTGCCTCTACAAATCTGTTTGTTCTTTTGGCAGGCCATGGTACTTTCCATCACCAGGGCCATAGGTCAAATGCATCCATTTGTCTTTGGTCTTCCTTATTCAATGTCCAATTTTCACATGCGTATGTAACAATTGAAAATAGCATGGCTTGGACCAGGCTCACCTTCGTCCTCAAAGTAACATCCTTGCTTTTCAAAACTTTAAAGAAGTCTTATGCAGCATATTTTACCCAAGACAATGCACCCTTTGGTCTCTTGACTGCTGCTTCCATTAGCGTTGATTGTGGATTGGAGCAAGACAAAAATATTTGACAACTTCAATCTTTTCTCCACTTATCATGATGTTATCTACTGATGCATTTGTAAGGATTTTTGTCTTCTTTACATTGAATTGTAATCTATACTGAGGGCTGCAATCTTTGATCTTCATCAGCAAGTGCTTTAAGTCCTCCTCACCTTCAATCAATCAAGGTTGTCATCTGCATATCAAAGATGGTTAATAAGTCTTCCTCGAATCGTGATGCTGAGTTCTTCTTCATGTAATCCAGCTTCCCTGATTATTTGCTCAGCATAAAGATTGAGTAAGTATGGTGAGAGGATAAAACCTTGGCGCACACCTTTTCTGAACTATGCAGTATTCCCTGTTCTGTTTGTACAACTGCCTCTCGATCCCTGGAAAGGTTCTGCATGTGCACAATGAATTGCTCTGGGATTTCCATTCTTCTCAAGGCTATCCATAGTTTATTATGATCCACACAGTTGAATGCTTTGGCATAATCAATAAAACAAAAATAAACATCTTTCCGGTGTTCTCTGCTCTGAGCCAAAATCCATCTGACATTAGCAATGATATGTATCCCTTGTTCCACGGCCTCATCTGAATCCAGCCTGAACTTCTGGCAGCTCCCTGCCAATATACTTCTGCAACTTCTGTTGGATAATCTTCAGAAAATTTTGGAATAGGTACAAATATGGATCTCGTCCAGTCAGTTGGCCAAATAGCTGTCTTCCAAATTTCCTGGCATAGACAAGTGAGTAGTTCCAGTACTTTCTTGACTTGTGGAAACATTCCAATTGGTATTCCATCAATTCCTGGATCCTTGTTTTTGGCTAGTGCTTTCAGTGAAACTTGAACCTCTTGCTTCGGTACCATTCATTCTTGCTCATACATTGCCTCTTGAAATGGTTGAATGTTAACTAGTTCTTTTTAGTATAGTGAATCTGTCTGGTCTTTCCATCTTTGGATACTAACCTGCATCATTCAAAAATTTCCCCACAGAATCTTTCAGTATTGAAATTCGAGGCCTGAATTTTTCTCTTCAGTTCTACCAGTTTACGACATGCTGAGTGTGTTCTTCCACTTTGGTTTTCTAGGTCTTTATATGTTTCATTATCGTATTTTACTTTGTCTTCTCAAGCTCTCCTTTGAAATTTTGTATTCAGCTCTTTGACTTCATCATTTCTTCCATTTGCCTCAGAATTAAGTCAATTAAGATCACATTTCAGAGTCTCTTCGGGCATCCACACTGATCTTGCCTTTCCTGTCTTTTTAAGAAACTTTTGCTTTCTTCGTGTATGATGTTCTTGACGTCCTACCACAGCTCTTTGTGTCTTCTGTCATTGCTGCGAATGCATCGAACGTGTTCCACAGCTGTTCTCAAACTTTGGGTGGAATATATTCAAGATCATATTTTGGCTCAAATGAATTGTTTTAATTTTCTTCAACTTCAACCTGAACTTATGTATCGTCTGTTTTACAGACTGGCCTAGTTTTAGCTGCTCATATAGAAATTCTCCATCGTCTCCTTCCACAATTGTAGTCAATTTGATTTCTGTGTATTCCATATGGAGAAGTTCATGGGTAGAGTTGCCTTTGTGTTATTGAGAAAAGGTATTTGCATTGAAGCAGTTACTGGTCTTGCAAAATTCTATCGTGTGATCTCCAGTGTTGTTTCTATCACCAAGGCCATATTTTCCAACTACTCTTCCTTCTTCTGTGTTTCCAATTTTTTAATTCCAATGGTTAATAATTATGAATGCACCTTTATTGCCGGTTTGATTAATTTCAGGCTGAAGACATTGGCTGAATTCTTCCATTTCTTCATCAATAGCTTAAGTGATTGGTGCATACATTTGAATAATATTTGTATTGATTGGATTTCCTTGTAGATATTATCCTACTATAGGCAGGATAATAGACCTTGAAATGTCCCTTCAAAATAGACCTTGAAATGTCCCTTTTGCAATGAATCTAATGCCATTCCTCTTGATTGGGTAATTCCTAGCATAATAAACCATATGATTTTCTGATTCAGAGTAGCCAATAGTAGCCCATTTCAGCTCACTAATACTTAGAATATTGATCTTCATGAATTTCATTTCATTTTTGCCAATTCCAATTTTCCTAGTTTCATACTTTGTAAATTTCAAGTTCTAGTTATTAATTGATGTTTGCAACTGTTTCTTCTCATTTTTAGTCATGCCCTCTCATATTTCAATGCTATTCATATGAATTTCGGTGGAAATTTGGAAAACAGTTACCTAACCAACCAACTGGAAGAGATCCATGTCCATGATTATTCCAATGAAAGTGAGCCTTAAAAAGGCAGAAAACATCAAACAACATCTCTAATATCACACATAATTAGAATTTTGTTGAAGATAACTAAAAAATGGTTGTAGCAGTACATCAATATGGAGCTGCCAAAAATTTAAGCAGGATTCAGTGAGAACAGAAAACAAGGGACGTCATTCATTGCTAATATCAGATGGAACTTGGCAGAAATCATAAATATATTTACCTGTGTTTTATTGGTTATGAAAAGGTATTCAATTGTGTGGATCATAACAATTGAGGGTAACCTTGCAAAAAGTATGAATTCCTCAACACTGAGTTGGGTTCACATGGAACTAGCACCAAGAGGTCATCATTCTAACAGGATGAGGGGATAGTCTATGTGTTTTAAAATGCACAAAGGTGTGAGTTAGGATTATATCCTTTTACCATGTTTATTCAGTCTGCATGATGACCAAAAAATTAAAGCATCAGGAAGGGATGAAGACTTACTAACAACCTGTGATAAGCAGATGATCCAACCTTGCTTGCTGACCAGGAAGAGGACTTGTAGCACTGATGAAGATCAAGACTACAGCTTTAAATATAGATTATACCTCAACATAAAAGGCGGGGGTGGGGGGGAATCCCACCCAAGTAGACCAATAGACAACATCTTGATTAACAGAAATTTGATTGATCTTATCAAGGATTTCATTTTACTTGGATCTACAACCAACACACCAGGTGGTGGCAGTCAAGAAATCAAACAACATATTGCACTGGACAAATCTACTGCAAAAGACCTATTGAAAGTGTTGAGAAGCAAAGCTAGCCCTTTGAGGACTAAGGTGAGCCTGATTCAAGCCATGGTATTTTCAACTGCATGTGAAAGCTGGTCAATGGATAAGGGAGACCAATAGAGTTTAGCTGCCTTTGACTTATGGTACTGGGGAAAAATATTGAATATCCCATGGACTGCCAGAAGAATGAACAAATTTGTTTTTGAAAAAGTAATCAGAATGTTCCTTGGAAGAGAGAATGGCAAGACTTCATTTCATGTACTTTGGTCATATTCTAAAAATGGGCATCATGCTTAGTAAAGTAGAGGGTCAGCAAAAGTGAGAAAGACCCTCAACACAATAGCTTGACACAATGGCTGCGACAATGGGCTCAAACAAAGGAACTATTGTGAGAATGGCCTAGGACTGGATTGCATATAGAGTCGCCATTAGTCAGTATCAACTCTATGGTACCTAGCAACAACAACAACAAATAATTATGAGGAAAAAAATACTTGAAATTAGCTTCTAATTTCACCATCCACCCAGAGATAATTTCACTTGATAGTCTTATAGATTTCTATGTTTGTTTGATTTTTCTTTAATTAGTGAACTTATACTGTGTATGTGTAAATTTGGTATTTTTTGTCTCTCTGATTGAAACACAACATTTTTCTAAGTTGACAGACTCGTTGTCAGCATAATTTTTAATGTCCCTTTTTAGAGATGTGCCACAAGTATTCTTTGCTGGATATATGAGCTATTTTTCAGTGTTAATTACAGAAATAATTCTGATGGTAATCTTGGCATGTTAATTTTTCTGTAGTTGATATTTTTATTTTTTATACATATTTTTTAATCATTTTATTGGGGGCTCATACAACTCTCATCACAATCCATACACACATCAATTGTGTAAAGCACATTTGTACATTCATAACCCTCATCATTCTCAAAACATTTGCTCTCCACTTAA
>NW_022103907.1:11053827-11063456 GCF_000313985.2 Echinops telfairi | reverse complement strand
TTTGGATCACTTGTTGTTCCCTTGTCCCTGGGTTTGTTAACACTACTTCCTTTCCCCCCACCTCCCCCTCTCCCATGTCCCGTTGTTTTCTCCTCCAGAAACTTCATTTTTAAAGATCAATGTCGAATTGTTGCATGAGTGAGGTCTTAGAGAAGCTTTCCTTTAAGGCTCCAGAGGATACGGAATTGGCATGGATAAGTTTTCTTCAAATTTACCTGATAAAAATGTCAAAACACTGACAGCCAGGATGCCCTTCATTTACCCATATAAAAGAGCAACATAAAATGTTAAATTAAAAGCAATGGATTCAAATCAAAGATAATCAGAATAGACCTTAGCTATGAAGTCTTTTAGCCTATTTCTTGGAAGTCCTAACCTTTTTACAAGGATTGCAGAGAAGATTCAATGAAAGCTCATGTTTCTAAATAGCACAATCTGTCTTCTTACCTAAAACATTTATTCTAACATTTAAAAACAGGATTCTTAAAAAAAATTAAGTCCTAACTTTTCTCATTGCAAAACTCCCCCGTGGTTTAAATATATTTAATAAGAATCATTCTTTATACATTTTGTACATTACTTTAAACTTCTTTCCCAAGACTTAAAGCATGAATTGAGGACAATGAGTAATAGGGCCACGTTAAAATCACAGAAATCAGTAAATATTTCTACAGCTAGTTCAAAGTGTAAATATTTGGTTCTCCAAGAGCCTTTCTTATTGCCTGAAGACTAGTCTTGTCCAATAAACTTCTTCAAATAAAGTAAAACTATGCCTCGAAAGAACTTTACTTGGTGCCCTATCTCCTCCCAAAAAAGGCAGTTTCTCTCCCTATCTGCCCACTTAGGTCCAGGGCTGCATGGTTCAGAAGTTTAACCGGGTATTTTTATTCCCAGCCACACTGAAAAATAATATCCTTCAGTGCCATTTCAGAAACATAGGAGCACCATTCAAATACATGCAAGGGATTTGTTAAAGTGATGAAGCCCTGAAACTGAGCCTAAAAGTCCATACTAAAAAACAGACCAGATATTGGGGCCTTTCCAAAGAAAATCAATTTATGATTAAAATCTTGCTAAGACCGGTTCTTATATTTTGACAAGGAAAATACATTTGAGGTATTTTTATATGGTCAAGACCTTCCAGAAATAGCAACGATGGCTGCATGTCATCTGGCAGGTTGGCAGCAGCCTGATCAAAAACCTCCTCCAGGAAAAATCATGCAAAACTGAGTCAGAATTCCTAAAGCAGGGCAAGGGTCAGCGATGTCATTTCTAAAGAAAACCTTGCTTCCTGGCCACACACACAGCAATGAAACCAAGAGTCTGGGTTTGAGTTCACTGATTTTATATACAAGCTCTAACCGAACCCAACTATGGAATCATCTAACTTTCTCCCTAAAATGAGGGTGTACTTTGACAAGAGAAAGAGAAAAATCCTGCCATTGACTCCTTCCTAAAAGGTGTCAAGCAAGGAGAATATTAGAGCCTTGGGACAATATAGCTCTTTCCCTTGCCAGTAATGACTAAGACCACTAGCGCAATCCATGCCTGTTTTCTCTGAACAGGACCTCTTACTGCTCAATTTCCTCCACAACTTACCTTAGATGACTTGCTTCTTTCATCACTGCACTTTCCTCTGTTCCAAAGTTCAATTCAGCATTTCCGAGTGAGTTTGGAGAACCAGACTAAGGTTATACACAGGTGCTCCCTGTACAAAATGGTTCCCTGAGCCAATATTTGGGGGAAACTCAGGATTAAAAGCAAGATTTATAAGATTCCTTTGCTGCTTGAATCCTCAAAGTTAAACATGCTAATGTGTAAAAAATGCTACTGTGTGTTGAGGGATATTTTAAATCTCCTAAGTTTTGTTGGCCAAGGATGCCATTTTGAGCCATATAAATGACATCTAACTAATGAAGTGTCATGAGTACAATCTTTTTGGGGTTAGCCATTTTATTTTTGGAGATTTTTGGCATAGTATTAAAAGATGCCATATTTCCCTCAACTCATCCAAAACTGGAGGTCAGGAGGAAGGGGGAGGAGTCTATTATCCACCTGTTTGACAAGATGTATTTTCCCTACAATGTCTTTTTTTTTGGTGTTGGGGGGGTGGTACTTAATACATATATCATATCATTCCATACTTCAACCACATCAAGTAATATTGTACAATTACTACCATAATCAGTTTCATGGATGTCTTAACTCAAAATCAAAGTAAAGAAATGTCAAAAAGGTTTTAAATGTATCTTTTGTCTTTTGTATGGTCCAGGGGTTCTCAAACTACGGCCCGTGGGCCACATGTGGCCCGCTGAGTACCGTTATCCGCTGGACTCATCCCAGGCCCACAGTGCACATGTGTGGAATGTGCGCCGCACTGCACTCTCCGACTCCCCTCCTCCACTCTGTCTCTCAACTCCTCCACTCAGTCTCTGGTGTGGGGTGGTGTGATGGGACGAGTCACCAGCTTGCCTGTGCAGAGCCTGCTGCTGCCTGAGGATCCAGGTAAGAACAAGTTAGGATTTTTTTTTTTTTTTTTTGCAGTTAGTAGGGGCCTTTTTTTGCGGTTAAAGGGGGCCTTTTTTTCTGACGTTAGGAGGCCTTTTTTTTTTTTAAGTTGGTTAGTTAGTTGGGGTGGTTTCTAGGGGGTTGCATCACAGTGATAACACAAATAGCACTTAGTGCTAATGCAAATTGTCAGTGCTCAGAGGTAATGCAAATGGTCACTGCTCAGTGGTAATAATTGTAAGTGCTCAGTGTTAATGCAAATGCTCAGCGCACAGTATTAATGCAAATGGTCAGCGGTCAGTGTTAATGCAAATGGTCAGTGCTCATTGTTATCGCATGGGGATCCCAAACTGGTAATCTGCCTAGGGCCCCATGGGAACTTAATCTGGCTCTGCAGACAGCTGAGGAGTAGGAAACCCAATTTAATGGACAGTAAGTGCATTTATATTCTGATTGCTATTCAGTTGTGTATGATGTTGTATGTTGTGTGTTGTTTAAGCCCCAGTTCACACTGTTGCGATCTCTGAGCAGTGCGAGTTCAGTCATATGCTTCTATGGCTGAATTCTCATTAGATTTGGAAGAAAGGAGGCATACTTGCCTTCTTTTTTCTGGCAGTGGAATATGATTGCTTTGGTCTTCTCACTCATGCGATCAGATTCCTGTGCAAGTTCACAGATCGCAGTGCGTTTCACACAGGGTAGTGTGAACTGGAAAGGTGGTGGAGGAACCGGCTCTGTAATCATGCTGGTTCCCTCACTGAACCAGTGTGAGCCTGAGGTAAAAGTAGAGTCCCACCAATATGGGCACTGGTGAGGCTGAAATGATGTGGACTGGCAAGGCTGCATTGATGGACACTGATCAAACTGCATTGATGGGCACTGATCAGACTGCATTAATGGGCAATGCAGTCTATATGTCTCTGTGTGGGCAAAGTTATTGCTGGCATATTGCTGGCATATTGTTTTTGTAGTGATATATATATATATATGTGTGTGTGTGTGTGTGTGTGTGTATATGTATATATATATGTATGTATGTATTTTACTAATAGCAATTTGGAATCCCTAGGAAACAATGATATCAAGAAAGAGAAAAAATTGACTCAGAGTGTAGAATATTCAAAGAACAGTGAACTTATGATTACTTTTTCATGCAGTACAAGGAAAGAGCTGTGTGTTTGATATGCCAGAATATAGTGTCTGTGTTCAAAGAATACAATTTGCATCGACACTATCAAACTCAACATAAAGATAAATATGATTGTTTGGTCGGAGAAGTGAGAAAAGATAAAATATTAAAACTGAAAAATACATTGACAACTCAGCAAAATACTTTTGTGAAGCAGGAGCAGCTAAAAATTTTATCACTGCGAGCAAGTTTTCAAGTTGCCAAGCTAATAGCGTGCACTGGCAGACCATTTGTGGAGGGAGAATTTGTTAAAGAAAGCCTTCTTTCTGTTGCCAAAGAGATGTGTCCAGAGAAGGCTGATTTATTTAGTACAGTGAGTATTTCAGGACCTACAATTACATGAAGGATTGAAGAAATGGGTGACAATTTGCATCAGCATTTGCAAAACTCTGCAAAAAAAACTTTCTTACTTTCCTTGGCACTTGATGAAAGTAATGATGTTTGTGATTCTGAGCAACTTCTAATTTTTATTCGTGGGACAAATGACTATTTCGAAGTCACAGAAGAGCTTGCTGCACTGCAAAGCATCAAAGGAACAACTGTTGGTGCTCCTAGCATTGTGGAGTCTAAGAAAGGAGTAATTGCTGCATTAACCAAGAGATGGACAAACATAACCATTCTCATCCAATAGCCCTACACTGCCTCATCCACCAAGCGCTGTGTAGTAAATCACTGAAGTGGGACTCTGTTATGAAAATTGTGGTGTCTTGTGTTAACTTCATTAGAGCTAACGCACTAAAGCACTGACATTTCAGGAATTTCTGTCTGAGCTAAATGTTGCCTATGAAGATGTTCTGTACCACACAGAAGTCCATTGGCTGAGTCGAGGGAGAATTTTGAAACATTTCTATGACTTACTTCCACAGATTACAACTTTTCTGCTTTCAAAAAATAAAGAAATACCAGAGGTCAATGATGCAGAGTGGACAAAGTGGCACTTTGTCTTTCTGACAGAGGTAACAGAGCTACTCAACAGTTTCAGTGTGCAACTTCAAGGAAAGGTAAAGCTCATCTGTGCTATGCAATCACATGTGGAAGCATTTGAAGTAAAATTAGGCCTCCTCATCAAACAAGTGAAGGAGGAAAATTTCTGCCATCTCCCCACAACTCAAAATCTGTTAGCGGAAAAACCATTGGTTGCATTCCCAAACAAAACGTGTGGATTCACTGGAAAAGTTACAAAAGGAGTTCCAATTTAGATTTAAAGAGCTTCATCTCCATGAGCAGGACATACAGCTTTTCTGTAACCCATTTTCTATTGATGTTGAAAATGCGGATACAATGTACCAAATGGAACTGGCTGAACTGCAGAATTGTGACTCTCTAAAAGACTCTTTCAAGTCAAGCAACCTTCCTAATTTCTCTGCATCTCTCCCCTCTGAGATGTATCCTAATTTCAGGAACCATGCACTCAAAATGGCAGCACCTTTGGCAGCACTTATGTCTGTGAACAGACGTTTTTCAGAATGAAACATCTGAAATTTCCAACCAGATCTAGACTAACTGATGCACACTTGTATCACTTTTTACGACTAGCAGTGACAAATATGGAACCGGACATTGACATTAGCAAAAAGTAGGCCCATAGTTCCCATTGAAATACTGGTAAGTTTGTTGATTTAACTTTGCTTGTTCTTCATTTTAAATATTGTATTTGTTTCTGTTTTGTTTTTTACTTCAAAATGTGCAGTGTGCATAGGAATTTGTTCCTAGGGTTTTTTAAAACTATAGTCTGGCCCTCCAATGGTCTGAGGGACAGTGAATTGGCCCCCTGTTTAAAAAGTTTGAGGGCCCCTGATATAGTCCCTTAAAGGTCTGTTCTATGAACAATATTCCAGATATAAAAGTTCCCTTCACCCCTGAGACTAATAGGTAAGGAAGACATAAACCGTATCTGGAGTTGGTGTATTTGAGATAATGAATAAGATAGCATTAACAGTCATAAATTATAAGGGATTATTATTTTCACATCATTAGATCAGCTCTTTTTTTAATGTCACATGCACAATTAAGTATTTAATAAATACTTTTTAAGCACTGTAATGATTAAGTAAACTGAATCCATGCAATTTCCATCTTACAATTAAGTTTCTGAAACAGAGTTATGGCATGGCATATGGCCAAAGATAGGAGAGGGGGTAGCAAAGAGCTGGTGTTGAAGTAATTAAGAAAATGAGCCCTCAATTCAGCAGGACTGGTTTGACAGGTTGGGATTCCTCCCACCAGACACAACTCAACCCCACCTCTACCAGGGATCAGAGATGACATCATGAGAATGTGGATCAAGAGGAGCTGAGCAGTCTGTGTGACTGAGAATTCCCAACCCAAAAGGCCAGCGTTAGTCAGTGAGCCAGTGCAAAGAACATTCTGGATTAACAACAACAACAACAAAAGTGAACAATAATGGGCAAAAAGAGAAGAATATGTAAGGAAAGAATAAGATGGGAGAGATAAAACGGTAGAGTCTCCCCTAGTGCTGTTTTAACTAGAATTTCTACTTTCTGAAAAGACAAGGTCATTTCCACCAGTCCACAGAACGACAGCTTCCATGGTACCCATTCCTTCACATAGATTATCCCAGGGTCTATGGTTTAAGAGGAGGCAAAAAAAAAAATAGCATCAACCCCAAAGCACCAACTGATGCTACCACTCCCAATCTGACTGGAGACTGTACCGAAAGGGAACAAGAAATAAGAATCTAAAGACCACTTACCTCCAAAGTACTTAACATTCCCTCTTCCAAATCGAATTTCATGTTGGAAGTGGTGTTAACATTTTTCACACACAGTAACCACATTTGAAAGATGTAGTCTTTCAGAGATCAATGTCAAAACGCAGGGGCCTAGGAAAACCAGCATGTTAACTACTATAGAAACTAGGTGCACTTTCTTCTCTCAGTTATTGAATGATCACCTATGTAAGACAGAAGGCATAGGGCAGTGGTTCTCAACCTTCCTAATGTCATGACCCTTTAATACAGTTCCTCATGTTGTGGTGACCCCCCAACCATAAAAGTATTTTTGTGGCTATTTCATAACTGTAATTTTGCTACTGTTATGAATAAGGAGACCCCAGTGAAAGGGTCATTTGACCCTCAAAGGGGTCATGACCCACAGGTTGAGAACCACTCGCATAGAGGAAACAATGAAGATAAAAGCTTGTTGACACTGCACCACACAGCTTATTCCATAACTGGCTTGTTCTGAATTAGCCTTGCATGGCCATCCTAAAGGATCTGACCTTTGATTGTTTGCAGCCACCATCATGTGGAGCTCATTTCCCTCTTTGAAGAACCATGAGCCAAATAACGCATGGGTCTCGTCAGACCTGAAGAGCTGTGGGATGACATCAAGATCGTTGAAAGAAAGCAAAGAACAAAAACAAAAAGAGAACAAGGAAAAAATAAATGATTGATGTGGATGTCAGAAGAGACTCTGAAACTTGCTCTTAATCATAGAGCAGCTAAGGCACATGGACAAGTGATGAAGTCAAAGAGCTGAACGGAAAATACCAAAGTGTAGCTCAAAAGGCCCAAGTCACATATTATAATGAAATGTGCAAAGACCTAGACTTCGAAAACCAAAAATAAAGAAAATGCTCAGCATATCTTAAACTGAAAGAACTCAAGAAAAAATTCAAGCATTGAGTTGCAATATTGAAAGTTTCTATGGACAACGAAGAATCGATGTTTGAATTGTGATACTGGTAAAAAATATTGAAAGTACCATGGATTGCCAAAAGGACAAGCACGTCTGTCTTGGAAGAAGTACAGTCAGAGTGTTTCTTAGAGGTAAAGATGGCAGACTTTATCTTACCTACTTTGAACTTATTGTCAGGAGAGACCAGTCCCGGGAGCAGGACATTATGCTTGGGGAAGAGGAGGGGCAGTGAAAAAGAGGAGGGCCTCAAAGAGACGGATGGACCCTGCGGCTACAAAAACAGACTCAGTCACAGGAACAATTGTGAGGATGGCACAGGATGAGGCACTGTTTCCTTCTGTCGTGTATAGGGTCACTATTGAGTCCGAACTGAGTGGCACTTAAAAACAAACAACAATGGGCAAAATATTGAACAATGCTGGAAGCATCAAAAGAAGATGGAAAGAATGCACAGAACCACAGTTTCAAAAATCACTCGTTCACATTCAACCATTTCAAGAGGAAGTATTTAAGCAGAGTGAGTGGTATTGAAGGAAGAAGTCTAAGTTTCACTGAGACATTAGGTTCAAAAGAAGGTCTAGGAACTGATGGAATACCGATTGAAATGTTTCAGCAAGCTGATGGAGCACTAGAAGCACTCACTCTACTATGCCAGGAAATTTGGAAGGCAGCTACTTGGCCAGCTGATTAGAAGAGATCTGTATTTATAACCATTCAAAAGAAAGATGACCCAATAGAATGCCCAAATTATAAAGCAATATAGTTGATATCACATGCAAGTAAAATTTTGCTGAAGATCATCCAACAACAGTTGTAACAGAACATTGACAGGGAAGTTCAGGCTAGATTCAAAAGAGGATGTGAAAAAGGGATATCATTGCTAACATCAGATGAATCTTGGCTCAAAGCAGAGAATATGGAAAAGATGCTGTCTTGTGTTTTATAAACTGTGCTAACACATTCAACTATGTGTACCATAACAAACTATGGATAGCCTTGAGAAGAATGGGAATCCCAGAACACTATATTGTGCTCATGTGGAACTTGTACATGGATCAAGAAGCAGTTGTACAAACAGAACAAAGGCATACCGCATGGTTTAAAATCAGGAAAGGTATGCATCAGGGTTATATCCTCTCACCATACTCATTCAATCTGTATTATGAGCAAATCATCAAAGAAGCTGAATTAGGTGAAAAAGAATGTGGCATTAGGATGAGAGGAAGGCTTATTAACTTCTTATTAACATCTCTGGTATGCAGATATGCAGAAGACACAGCTTTGCTTGCTGAAAGCGAGGAGGACTTGAAGCACTTGCTGATGAAGATCAAGGATTCAGAATGGATTACAACTCAATGTAAAGAAGACCAAAAGCCTCACAGCTGGCCCAATAGGTAACATCAAGTTATGTGGAGAAAATGCTGCAGTTGTCAAAGACTTTGGTCTTGCTTGGATCCACAATCAGTGCTCATGGGAGCAGCAGGCAAGAGATCCGATGATGCCTTGCATTGAGAATACCCGCGGCACCACACTTCTTGAAAGTGTTGAAAAGCAGGCATGAACCTTTGAGGACTAGGGTGAGCCTATTCCAAGCCATGCTATTTTCAATCCCCTCACATGTATGTGAAAGTTGAACATTGAATGAGGAAGATCCAAGAAGAATTAATACATTTGAATTAGGGTGTTGATGAAGAATACTGAAAGTACATGGACTGCCAAAAGAAACAGACCTGTCTTACAAGCAGCAGTTCTGTTCTGTCACCCATGGGGTTGGGATGGACTCATGGGCAGCAGGTTCCAGTTGAGCAACGTACGAAGACTATCCCCAGAACCTCTCTTCTCAGCATTTTGTACTCAGATACAATATTATTCTGAAAATAAGCAGAAAGCCAGATATTGTTTAGATCTACTACATAAGCTTTCCAGGTGATACGGACATCAGATAGAGCCCAGCCCCATCCACACACCCCTTGCCTTGCAGACTATAAAAGTTTATTAGGTGAACCTACTTTGGACTGTTGCTAAATTCTTCCCGACTTGCTTTAGAAGAAAGTCCTTCAAAGAAACTACCCAGGCCATTTTTGGAAAGGAGCTTATCAACTGCCAAGTCATTTCAGGAGAAAGCAGTTGCTCTGGAAACGGGCTTGACAATGGTTCTGTGTGCCAAATGGCTGGGCCAGGGAGGGCATGGAGTTCCCGCCCCTTGAATGGCATCTGAGGTCCCTCTCCAAACAAATGACTTCATTCTGACAACAGTGCTTGGCCCCACACCA
>NW_022103907.1:11050350-11052820 GCF_000313985.2 Echinops telfairi | reverse complement strand
GTCCAGTCTACCCTCCAGAGGCTCTGAGTCAGAATGGTCCCAATGGCCTTGGCTATTGGTTTTCTTCGAGGGCAACAGAGGCATAGGCAGAGGAGTATTGGGGTGTCATCATCCCTTCGGTGCAAACCTGAGGGGTGAGGGAGGGGAACAACTTGTCTACAGTTAAGTTGATCTGCACCCACACCCCCTGGCTTTACACATGCAGGGAAGATGAGTTTGTAAATGGTAAAGCTATGTCATTTCTCTCACCCTCTAAATCTCCATCTCTGTTCTCTGTATGAGTGGCTAAGGCCCAGAGAGCCTGTATCTTTTAGGCCTTGCAAGCCACATCTAGTCTCTAGCCCTCCTTCTTCTCCTCCTCCTCAGACCTCTGTGACCCATGGTCTCGATTCTCCACAGAAAGCGACCAGGCCTTTCTTCCATAGCCTTTATGAGGAACTCTACTGAAACTTTTCCGGCTCCACAGCAGTGCATACCCCCCACTCACAAGCTGGTGGTGATGGCACTCTGAAGTGAAGGTAAGAATTCTACCACTGAATCAACAAGGCCCCTCTTCTTCTTTCACACCCATTTAAAAACAAAGTGTCCCCTCATAAATCTGGTCCACGGATCATTTGTGGACCCAGGACCCAGAACTGAAGTTCTGGCATCTCCACCTCATACAACACAGGTCACAGTCAATCAATCGAGCACATTTTCAAAACCACTTGAAGTTAGTGGGCACACTAAATCCAGACTATCTATTAAAGAGCTTTATATTAGACATAGCTGTCCTTGTTTTAAAACATTTAGAATGTGAAGCCCAACATACTTCCCAGGTTTCAGCAGATACAAAGGAATCAAGTCTTGCAATTCTCCATAGCACATGCTATCTCTCCCATGTCAGATTTACACTGGAGTCCTATACAGGATGGAAACTGACTCT
Organism: Echinops telfairi; assembly: GCF_000313985.2. NCBI lineage: Eukaryota > Metazoa > Chordata > Mammalia > Afrosoricida > Tenrecidae > Echinops > Echinops telfairi. The sequence goes on along the minus strand of NW_022103907.1, from coordinate 11,051,895 downwards.
AGCTATAAATGTAGAGGCAGACAGGGTGAAGTTCAGGGGGAAATGAAATATCTTCACAGGACAACAGTCCCCAGGGGGATGATTACTGCATTTTCCAGCAGGAATTATTCTCCACAGATGTAGAAGGAAGAGTTCATTCAGCTATGAGGGAAGGTTTAAAGATATTTGGGGTGCTCAACTGTTTCAGCTTTTTCCGAGTCTGTCAAGATGCTGCCATTCCAAATATCAGGGTCCCACCCACCCCCAATGAATTCCCTAATGCTCACATAAGACATTTGGCAAGTCTGTGTTTTCTATGTATGCTAGGATACTGCATTTCACACAATTAAATTTTGGATTTGGCTTCCAGTGATATTTGACCTGCAGCTACAAGAAATAAAATGTTCTTTTATAAGGAAACCTTAGAAGTTCTCAGTTTCTCTGACTGAGAATTTAAACCCTTGAACTTCTCATTTTATTTTTGTACATCCTTCAGCGCAGACAAGAAAAAAAAAATCTCATAGCCATCTTTGTAACTATTAGTACATAACTGTCAAGTGCAGCAGTTGTTTGGTCCCCCAAACAACTTGCTTTGGCAGGAACTTTTCCCCACGTGACCACAGTTGTTAGTTGGGTTGCTTTGCCACTGCCGGCCTTGGTATCACATGTTCCCTTAGCAAGGAGCTCAGCAATGCATTCAAGGCCAAGTTATAGCCAAACCAACCCAAGGAAACCATCATTTATTATGGCCTGTTTAATAGAACTATTCATTCCTATTACAAAGACCCAATCCAAAAGAAAGAGAGGAAGAGAGAGAAGAAATAGAAAAGGGAATTGAACTTAAAATTACATTTCAACACAGAAGACAACATAGTGAATTGGCTGCATGCTTGTTAAAGGAATAAGGGGTGGGGGAGAAAATGTTTAGATAATTTAGATGATAACTAAAGGAAGCAACTATAACCCCTGGGACTGAATGAACCAAAAAGGAGAAGTGAGACTATTAAAACCTAGAAGTTCAGAAGGGAGGCACCCATGATGCTGGGACATAGCCCTTTGAGGAAAGAGCCAATGATAAGAGCTCAAAATCTCAAAAGAGAAGCCGCTGGGAGGGGGAGCCCAGATTTCAGAGAAAGGGTCTCCACCTGGCTACCAATTATCCCTCTGTGGCTGGAGGGTGAGGTGGATTCTGGAAATGCTCAAATTGTCCTGATGTTAAAAATAGACCTGATGGCATTTTACGACTTCTTTCAACATTTTATCATCTCACTCTTCACACTGCATGGGTCCATTCGTGTGTGTCACACCCCGAGCCAAGCCTCTGACAGGTGAGCTACACCCACAAAGCAAGAGGTTGGCTTCTTTACAAAACATCTGTGAGTGATCACAATTTAATTTGAATTGTTTTAGCTCTCTTCTTTTCTTGGTTTTGGCAGAGTAGACCTGAACAGTTAGGTCAATCTGTGACCTTAACCATCAAAATGTGTTTTCGAAAGCATAGGCAAAACAGAAGATACGGATAAACATTACCCACCCAGCCACCCACCCACCCACCCCAAAAAAAGA
>NW_022103907.1:11048498-11049670 GCF_000313985.2 Echinops telfairi | reverse complement strand
TTATCATTTCTCAAAAGCCAGCTGGCAAACCAGGCCACCTGCCAGTATCTGGTTAGCAAATGTATATCAAAAAGCCAGATACCATGGCTTTTTCTAAGTCATAGATTCCAAGCCAGGGGACTAGCAAGCACAAAGTTGGCCGAGATAGCAGTAAGAGAGCTTTCCCCATTTTCCAGGCCAATGGCTCCGCAGAAAGGTGTGGGGCATACTTTTGTGCAGTAGAAGTGGGGTTTCAGAGCCTGAAACCAACTGGCCTGATGAGCCTCTCCTCCAGCTGCTTTGAATTCACAAATAAGAACAGAGTGAGTGTTCTTATGAAAGATGCTTAGATATTTGTAAAGAGAGTCCAGCCAAATTTCTTCCCAACTTATTTTGGAGCCCTATCTAGTGGGCAAAAATGAATTTAAAATTCATCAAATTAACTGAACTCTAAGAGTTTGGTTCTGTTAGACTTCTGTAACTTCTCAGCATTAAGCAAAGAATATAATGCTTTCGTGTAAACAACAGGCAGCTTATGCAATATAAACCTACAGAGTAGATTTAAAATCAGACTTCATAGCTTCTGCTCTGAGCTAAGGTATACTAATTGGCACTATAAACTTACCACTATAAACGACATTCTTCTCAAACACACCCTCACTGCGATCAGGTCGATTTCAGCCCATCACGACCCTGTACAACAGAGTAGAAACTGTTTCTGCGGGTTTCTGGGAGTATAACTTCATGGGAATAGAAAACCTCACCAAGAAGCCGCTAGTGGTTTAGAACTGCTAATCTCCTGGTCAGCTGCCTAATGTGTATCCAACTACGCCAACAGGGCTCCTTAAATTACTTTCTTAAATGGGCAAAATATATGAAACCACTTTTTCAGACAGAGATAACAAATGCTCAGGACTTCTTCCCATGAAATAATTTAACAAATCAGGTAGGCCGTGAAAACACCCCAGCTTCCTGCCTGGAATGTAGAGCAAATGAAAACTGAATCCAAGCAGAACACAGAAGCTCACTGAGGTGAAGAGACAAATGTTGCCTGTGTGTAGTGAAACACCATGAAACCAGGCAAAGAATAATCACCAGTAAGAGAACAACTAACTCTTTCCTCTATTTCCCTTGATTTTCCTCCTGTCCCACTATCATGCTCAGTCCCCACCAGGATTTCAGCACTTCCTCTT
>NW_022103907.1:11039674-11046504 GCF_000313985.2 Echinops telfairi | reverse complement strand
AAAACTTACAGGTTGAATAGCAAAAGGTCAACAATCTTTCAAAGATTAAAAAATCCAGACAATATTTACAATATCATATATCCAATGATAAAGAAATTAGGAATGCTGCTAAGAAGCATTAAAATGGGACCAGACTGGGGAAAGGGGGGGAAGAATCAGTCCATAGAACCATACACAGAAACGATAGATATAATGGCATTTGCAGATAAAGATATTAAAAGTGGTATGAAATATATGCTGGAAGATTTAAAGGAAAAAAATTAACAACAACAAACAGGTAAAAAGCATTATGATAGTTAGGTTTTGTGTCAACTTGGTTGTACCAGGACAGAATGACCACCCCAAGGAAACATAATGTTGAGCAATACTGGAAATGAAGTTAGATGCAAAGTGGCTCAATCCAAAAGTCATGAAAAGAAGGGAAATTCCAAAATGAAGTATAGGACTAAATCAATAGAGGCAATAACTAGAGTAATAGTTCCTTGGGTATATGGCAGGGGAGGTTGGGGAGAAATGAGAAGCCTACCATATTGCTGCCAATAGTAGGATCCGTTCAACTTGTCAGCCTGCTCCACTCTGTGTCCACCCACCAGCCATGGCCTTCCTGTTTTATCTTCCTGCATCTTAGTTCATCTGCCCAGGTAGATATTCAAGTCAGAAAGAGCCTCCATCTGAACATCTGGCCCATGTACTTGAACTGGACTGGACTTACTCTATTCTACAACTGTGTGATTCACTGCCTTGATATAAATTAATTTATGTATATACATACAAGGAGGTACAAAAAAAAAAAAAAGACAGAAAGAAGTTCCACTAGGTGGAACTTTTACAGTATGCATTTTCAGCCACTAGGTGAGCATCAAGCAACACACTCTGAGTTAGAGCACCCAGTGGTGTTGCCTGGGAGGGTTCTCTCTGGTCACAGTGAACTTTTTTTATAAAAGCAGTTTGGCTCGAACCTCATTTTTTGTGATGGCCAATTTAAGAGAACAGTGCACAGTGGTGAAATTTTGTTTCCTGCTTGGGGAAATGCCACAGAAACCATTGTGATGTTGAACACAGCTTACAAGGACGGCACTATGGGAAAAACTCAGGTGTACAAGTGGTGTTCTCATTTTTAAAAAGGTGAAATGTCAATTGATGAAAAACCTCATTCTGGACATCTGTTCACTTCATGAAGGGATAAAAATGTCAACAGAATCCGTGCACTTGTACTCTAAGACTGACAACGGACCATTGAAGAGATGGGGAAGTTATCTGGACTGTCTGGGAGCTCAGTTCAGTGAATTTTAACAGAAGATTTGGGAATGAGAAAGATCACTGAGAAATTTGTGCCTTGGGTTCTGACTGAGAGGAAAATGAACACGGAGTGGAAACATGTCCTGCTTTCAGAGAACAGCACTGAAGTCACCCGCACTTTTTTCCCAAGGTCATTACTGGTGACGAGACATGGCGCTATTCTTAGGATCATGAAACCATCAATCAAGCCAGTGGAAGATGCCACTACCACCTTGCCCAAAAAACGCTTATCAAGTGAAATCAAAGATTAAGATGAGGCTCATTTGTGTTTTTGATGTGAAGGGGTTAGTGCATTTGGAGTTCATTCCACCAGGTCAGATTGTTAATCAAGCTTTCTATTCATAAGTTCTGAATAGACTGCATAACAGTGTGAAACAAAAAAAGGCCTGATTTGTGGCAGATGGGGGACTGGTTTTTCCACCACGACAATGCACCTGCTCACACAGCCATCTCAGTGAGCCGGTTTGGGGCAAAAACCATCATGTGTCTCTTGCCCCATGCACCTGACTCACCTGACCTCACTCTGTGTGACTTCTTTTTGTTTCTGTGAATGCAGAGGGACATAAAAGAACAGCGTTTAATGACATAGAAAAAAACAAGGGAGGTGCTGTCAGCCATCCAAACAGATGTGTTTGAAAAATATTTCCAAGAATGGAAATGTATTTGTATTAAGTGTAATGACAAGTACTTTGAAAGTGATAAGGTTGTTTTGTTAAAAAAAATAAATACATAGCTTTGAAAAAAGTTTGGGTTTGGGGGGGTAACCCCTCGTGTGTATGTGTGCATGTGTGTGTGTGCGTGTGTGTGCACCTGTGTGTGTGTGTAATTGGTTTAATTTCTCTGGAGAACCCAGTCTTATGTATCAAATGTATAACATAAAGGAGTGCTTAAAGGAAACTTGGATATTTATAGGAGAAAGCACTTTTAAAATCAATTATCTGATCTTCCAATTTACAAGCTAAAACAAAAGATCTAAACTAATCCCAAAGTAGAAAAAAGAAAAAGAGCAGGAATCAGTAAAATGTAAAACTATGACTCTTGTGAGTGTGTGTGTGTGTGCGTGCGCGCGCGTATGTTCCTCTCTTCTCACTTTCTCTGTGGAATTAGAGTCCAGATGCCACCCTGTAGAAAAGGCCCATGTGACAAAGAGCAGAGTCTTCCAAGCGGATGGCACCAACAGAACCTCCAGGCGACTACAGCCCTGGCAGTGTCTTTATTACCACCTCATGTAAGCTATATCTAAACTCCTGGCCCACAGGGCTACGTGAGACAGCAAATGTTTGTGTTTTAAGCTGCTTTGAAAAATAAAGAACACCAATGAAACCCAAACCTGATCCTTTGAAAAGATTTGTAAAGTTGTCTCCAGACGGATGAAGGAAAAGAAACCCTGGTGGTGTAGTGGGTGCCCATGGGGCAGATAACTACACATTCAGCAGTTCAAAACCAGGGACAGTTCTACCCTGTCCTATAGGATTGCTCTGAGTCGGCATCAACTCAATGGCAGTGAGTCTGGTTGGAATGAAGAAAAAAAATCACAAAAGCTCTACTTGTCAACATAAGGCATTAAAGACATTATTTATCCCACAAAAGTTAAGATATTAATACACAGATATTATAAACAACTCTGTGCAATCAAGTCAATATGGTTGTTAGGCCGAGGACTCAGTCTGACTCACAGTGCCCTTGTGCACACCCAAAGGACACTCCGGTGCTGAGCCGTCCTCACCATGAATTGTTCCTATGCTTAAGACCATCTCTGCAGCCACAGTTTCAATCATTTCCTTGGGCGCTTCCCCTTGTGCAATGCCCATCCACTTTACCCCCATGACGTCTTTCTCCAGGGACTGTTTTCTCCTGATAACATGTCCGAAACATGTGAAATGAAGTCTGCCCTCCTTGCTGCTAAGGAGCACTCTGACCACACTTCTTCCAAGATAGATGCGTTTGTCCTTTTAGCAGTCCACGGTTCTTTCAGTATTCTCCTCCACCATGTGTCTGTCACTGTGTTGTGCTGTGGTGGCTTGTGTGTTGCTTTGATGCTGGAAGCTATGTCCCTGGGTTTCAAATGCCAACAGGGTCACCCTCAGTGAACAGGTTTCAGTGGAGCCTCCAGACAAAGAACTGACCACAAAGGAGGACTCAGCTCCCCACTGCAATGGAAGGAGCTGCTGACATTGGAATTGTGGGGCTGGGGAAGAATAAAGGTAATAATCTAGATGAAATAGACAAAGCCTTTTGACATCACAAATGACCCAAAAAACAGCATAAGTTTAATATCTGAATACTTTTATATTTTTTAAGAAATTGGATTTGAAATTAAAAGTCATCGTCTACCTCACCCCACCCTAAAATCAAAACAAAACTCCAGGCTTGTGTGGTTTCCCTGGTAAATCCTATTCACATTTTTAAAAAGAAATCATCCACATTACATGAACTCTTGAAAAACAGAGGAGAAATAAAGGCCAGCATTTTTAACCTGATACCAAAACCAGACAAAGCTATTAAAGAAAGTCTCAGCGTAACAATATCCTTAAAATATTACTAAAATTGAATCCAAGAGTAAGTTTTTTTCAAAAAACACACCATGACCAAATGGGAATTCTCTCAGAAATGCAAATTGTTTTCTTATTAGAAAAGTAATTAATTCAATATACCATATTCTTGAAATCAAAGATAAAAGCCATCATCATCCTATCCTAGTAGGAAAATTCTTAAAGTCAGTAACTATGTGTTGGAAACCCTCCCTGGGAAGCTCTGCTCTGCAAAAGCTCCTTCCACCAGGCTGTACGTCCCAACCATGCTGTCTAGCAAAATATTTTTCTCTATAGTTATGAAATATTTTATATCAACCTCAACATTCTTATATTTCTCCACAGTAGTGCAATGGAGCCCTAGGGGAACTCTCAGGTATGTATTGGGCTGCTAACCACAAGGTCAATGGTTCTAACCCACTGGCCGCTTTGTGGAAGGAAGAGGATGCTATCTGTTCCCATGAAGATTTACAGCCTCAGAGACTCTATGATGACCGTGAGTATGAATCCACTCATTGGCAGTGGGCTTTGTGCCTTGTTTGGTTTTATTTTGAAGATAGAAATTCAATGAACAAATGCAAAATAAATGTTTTAAATCTTCTTATTGGGGGCTCATAAAACTCTTATCACAATCCATACATACATCCATTGTGTCAAGCACATTTGTACATTTGTTGTCATCATCATGCTCAAAACATTTGCTTTCTACTTGAACCCTTGGTATCAACATCTCATTTTTCCCCTCCCTGACGAACCCTTGATAATTTATAAATTATTATTTTGCCATGTCTTACACTGTCCTACATCACCCTTCACTCACTTTTCTGTTGTCCATCCCCCAGGGAGGGAGTTATATGTAGATCCTTGTCATCAGCTCCCCCTTTCTACCCCACCTTCCCTACACCCTCCCAGTATCACCACTGGTCCTGAGGTGTTCATCTGTCCTGGATTCCCTGTGTGTCCAGTTCCTATCTGTACCAGTGTCCATGCTCTGGTCCAGCTGGAGCAACAGGAAATCTTCATACCTGTATAAACCAAACCACCGCCATCAAGTCTATTCCAACCCCTACTGACCCTCTCAAGGATGTAAATCTTTACACGAGCAGACAACGTCATCTCTCTCCAGAGCAGCAGCTGATGGGTTTGAGCTGCCAGCTATATGGGCCACAGTTAGTTCCAGTGTTTACTCAATAGGATCACTGGGGCTCTTTATTGCCTATATAATACTATCTAAATTATCCAACATTTAAAGATAAATGTCACTCCAAAAACGTATAAGATCTTTTGTACTAAAAACTAACCATTTGTAAGAGAAAATTTTAACGATCTACATAATAGTGAGATTCTACTGTTTATTGATCAAAATCTCAATATTTTGAATAAGTCCATTTTATTTAAAATACTCAAATTGTATTCAAAATACACAATATTGTAAATAAGTCACTTTTCTCTGAATTGATCTAAGATTCAGTACAATTCCAGTAAAACTTCCAATATCTCTTTTTTGTTGTTTTTTAATTGGCAGGCTGTATTTTAAAATCCACAGTGAAATCCCATAGCACCTGGAATGATCAGAACTCAAGACTGCCTATAAAGATACAAAAATGAAGGCTGTGCTATGTTTCCATAAAGATAGACACAAATAAATGGAAAAGAATATTATAAATAAAATCATACATCATCAATTGACTTCAATAGAGGTATCGAGATAATTCAGTGAGAAAAAGCTAGTGTTTCAAGTATGTTACTGAAATAGGTATCCACATATAAACAAGAAATAAACTTCAACCCTTACCTCACACTATGTTCAAAAATCAACTCAATATTGGGCACAGAAAAAAAAAAACACAAAGAAAGCAATCCACAAAATGGGGCAAAAAATTTACATGAAACTGAATATAAAATGCAGGTTTTATATGCAGAATATTTTAAAAATTCCTACCAATATCAGGAGAAAGTAAAAAATAAGTAAAAGTAAATGCTTTAGAGAGCATAAGATTCAAACAGACATTTTACAAAATAAGGCATCTAAATTTATGAGAAGATTACATCTTTGATCATCAAGAGAAAACATTATGACCACTGTAAACACATTAGGATATTAAACTGAAGACTGAGACCACCCAGTACTGGCAAGTATGTGAGTGTGTGCAGCTACCAGAAGTCTCAAACCATTGTTCAGAAAAATGCCACATTGTTCATAGGAATGTAAAATGGAACAAATACTTTGAAATCTAGTATGGCATTTTCTCACATATGCAAACCAGCAATCATATTCACAGATGTATACCCAAAATAAATGAAAATGTATATCTACCCATAGCCCTACAGGGGACAACACCAGAGACACAGTGTGGGAATTGCACCCAATCTGATCCATCACACCAAGGCAAAACACTAAGTGGGTGCAACAGAACAGCAAGGGAATGGAGCGGTGAGGTCCCCAGGGAATGCTGAAGGTGGACTTTGGGGTCAGGGTGTGGTGCCCCAACACACTGGACTGGAAAACACTCCTAAAGGCCAACAAACAATCCTTGAACTTACTATAAGCTTTTCTTTCTTGTTGTGTTTTGTTTTGTTTTTTGTCATTTGTTTGTTGTTGTTTTGTTGTATACTGTTGATTGGTTTTGCTCTGTGTCTTGTTTTTGTGCATGTTATTATCTCCGCAGGTCTGTCTAAATAAAACAGGCTGGATGAACAATCTGGAGGAGAAAACAATGGGACTGACACTTCCAGGTTGACATGGGAGAGGGGGAGGTGGGGGGAAGGTAGTGGTGTTAACAAACTGAGGGACAAGGGAACAACAAGTGATCCAAATCAGTGGGAGGCCTGGTAGGGCATGATCAAGGGTAATGTAACCAGGAGGAATTGCTGAAACCCTGGTGAGCATGATAGCAGGACAGGAAGAAAGTCAAAGGAAATAGAGGAAAGAACTGGGAGGCAAAGGGCATTTATAGAGGTCTAGACAAACACATGTACATATGCAAATATATTTATATA
>NW_022103907.1:11027824-11038743 GCF_000313985.2 Echinops telfairi | reverse complement strand
CGATGGACAACAGAAAAGTGGGTGAAGGGAGACGTCGGACAGGGCAAGATATGACAAAATAATAATTTATAAATTATCAAGGGTTCATGAGGGAGTGGGGAGCATGGAGGGAGGGGGCAAAATGAGGAGTTGATGCCAGGAGCTTAAGTGGAGAGCAAATGTTTTGAGAATGATGGGGGCAATGAATGTACAAATGTGCTTTACACTATTGATGTGTGTATGGATTGTGATGGGAATTGTATGAGCACCTAATAAAACAATTTTTTAAATGTATGTCTGCACAAAAATTTATACAGGATGTTTATAGAAGCTTTATTCATAATAGCCTGATAATGTAAATAGCTCATTTGTCTAACCACTAATAAGTGGATAAGCAAATTATAGTATATTCATACAATAGAATACTATTCAGTGATAATATTGACACAGCAACAAAATAAAGTTCTCTCAAAAACAGAGATCCATACTTCATGAGTGTAGGAGTATACTATATGCAATTCCATGAAAATCTAGACTAGATGAGACTACTCAATAGTAGCAAGAAGCAGATCAGTGATTACCTAGGATCAAGGATGGGAGTATTCACTGCATAGAAGCACAAGGAGATTTGGGGGGCAGGGGGGGGTTTATATAAATATTCTGTGTCTTGATTTGGCATGGTAGTCACAGAGATACATTTATCAAATTGTATTGCACTTAAAATTAATGCATTTTATTTAATGCACATTGTACCTCCATAAAACTTGTTTGGAAAGTAAGAAATGACATCAGGCTTCATAGAATCACAACTGTATTTTTAATCATTTAAGCTGGAATACAAGATTTGGGGAACACAGAACTTTCCAAAAAGTATTTTTATCTACCTTGTCTTCATTGTGACCCTTTTGTCCTGGGTACTGCTCTACCCATGGCTCGACCCATTTTCCAAAGATGGCAGCATCTGCTATGGGGTTGGAATAGACGGTTTTGGTTTATACAGACATGAAGATTTCCTGTTGCTCCAGCTAGACCAGAGGATGTACACTGGTACAGATAGGAACTGGACACACAGGGAATCCAGGACGGATGAGCCCTTCAGGACCAGTGGTGAGAGTGCCACCGGGAGGGTAGAGGGAAGGCGGGGTAGAAAGGGGGAACCGATGACAAGGATCTACATATAACTCCTTCTCTGGGGGATGGAAAATAGAAAAGTGGGTGAAGGGAGACTTTGGACAGTGTAAGATATGACAAAATAATAATTTATAAATTATCAAGGATTCGTGAGGGAGGGGGGAAATGAGGTGCTGATGCCAAGGGCTCAAGTAGAAAGCAAATGTTTTGAGAATGATGATGGCAACAATTGCACCAATATGCTTGACACAAATGATGGATGGATAGATCTTGCTTCTACTCCCCTAAAAAGTGAGGTCTTGGTGCTGGGCAGCCTTATGACTTTCTTGGGACTGATAAAATGCATCAGAAGTGGGACTTCAGGACTTCTGAGCCTAAGTTAGAAATGGCGATGCAATGTCTACACTAGCACGAAGGCCCTGAGCTGTCCAACTCCTTGAGGTCCCGGTACTGTGCCGAAGCAAAAATTAGCCCAAGCAGTAAGGTCCCATGAAGAAGGCCTGTGACAGACTCCTGATGCTCCAGCATCGTTTGATTGCAACCGTATGAGAGTCCCTGAGTCGGACCATTCACCCTTCCCCTTCCCAACTTTCTGACCCACAGAACAGCCAACAACTGAAAGGTTAGAGGGTCTGGTCTACCAAGAAGCATCGCAGAAGGTGCCTGGTAATCTACTTCCAAAATGATCCGCCACGGAAAGCCCTGGGGCACAGTTTCACTCTGACACGCATGGAATTGTTAGGGAGTCCGAATCGATGCAGTGGTAACTGGTTTCAGAGTAAGGGGAACAACACCCCAGTTATACCACCCCAGAGTCATACTCAGAATCAGTGGAAAGGAGAAGTGCTGTTTCGTTCTTTCCAGGAAACCCAGTCCTTCTCCTCCTCTTGGACTTACTGCTGCTATAGGGTTGCTATAGGAACCAGAATCTAGTCAACAGCAAGGAAAAGTAGCTCTTGTGCATAAATCAATACATTATTTTGCCTCAACCACTGACCAAACCCATTTTTATTTATTTCCAAAACCATTTTGGTGGGAGCTAATACAGATAGCAGATCATTCCGTAGTTCAATCACATCAAGCAGTATTGTACAATTGAGACCACAATCTGTTTCAAAACATTCTCTTCCTTCTTGAACTCCTGACATCATGGGAATATTTACCACCACCCCACCACTGCCTCCCCTCCCGCCTCCCCCAGACAACCTTATTCTACTTGCTGTCTCTATAGGTGCGTCAATCCTGGGTTTCATATCCTGCAGAACAAAAACATATATAACAAAAATTCAAGAGGGTCACCCCCAATGGCAAAATACATTGGCAATAACTCCAATGTGAACAAACAAATAAACAGAAAATGTTGAAAACCAGATCAGGCCCAACATGCATCAGAGGCAGGATCAGCTGACAAGGTTTTGACCATTCCAGTCAGGTTTCTCATTTTGATCTCCTCTAGTCCACTCTCCAAGGCACTCTGTTTGGTAGCTAGTTTCTTCCCATCCCTCTATTATTGACCCAACCTTTAAATGACTCCAAACCATTGGATTTATCACTGGTGAGAGAGCCTGGATCGTTTATGGGAGTGGTGACAGATAAACTGTTTAATCCAAAAGCAAAATGCACTCCTGTTTTGCTGAACCCTGGGCTCACGCTGAAGCTTCTCAAAAAATAATTTTACCAAAAGCATATGCACAAACAGGATTGACAATGAAGGCCTTTACTCAGCCAGAGGGCACTTCAGAAACATGGGCCTATTTCGGAGTCGGTGAAGGTTCGTGATACACATTACGTAAGGCATGGCACCCAACCAGGAAGCTGGCCCAAACAAGACTTTGAAAAATAACTCCCCCTCAAAACACATCAATCTTGCTGCATCAGCATGCGGAGCAAAGAAGCTGAACTTCAGGGAGGCCTACCCACTGGCAGGAACTGGTCCCATCATGGCAGATCATGGGCTTACTGCCTTTACCCCGATCAACTTCCATCCATCCATGCCTACCAGGAAAACATCATGAAATCAGTTGAAGCAAACCAAAAAGGTAACCACAAAACACATACACTCACACAGAGACCTTTCTCGGTCCCAGTCAGAGAAAGGGTACAAATACAGCTAGGAATGTGCATGTGTTTATTTTAAAGTGGGTGTTTATTTTCCAGTTTCCATAGGAAATAATTGAGTTAATATTATCTTCCAAAAATAAATACCTTTATGCAAAACTCCCTAAAACTGATCCCAGGCCAAAATTCCTGTTGCAGCCTCCTCCTGCCCTCACGCCTCCAAATTCTCACCCTGTGGTCTAAAGCCCAGACGACTGTTAACGAAGAGGCATGGCTGTCCTTCCCTCGGCTCTTCTGAAAGCTGAAGCCCAGTCCTTTGTAACCTGCTTGGCAGATCCTGCTGCTTGAGACGGGAGAGCAAATCTAATGGGAAACCAAAATGTGAGGACTCCTGGATGTTTGACCTTCTCAGTTCCCCTTGGCCATGGCCAATGTATGTAGTCAGTTAATCTCCTGACTGGGTCTTTGCAGGAATGATGTGAGCCAAGTAGGCGGGGGTTGTTTAGGCTGTATTTTTACAGAGCCCTGGGAGCTTTGTGTGTCTGTGACTTTAACAATATTTGCCCCATCAGTCTTTGGGGGGTTTTGTTTGCTGGCCTTAACAAAGAGTTATTGTGAAGAACCCAGTCACCAACCGCTCTCCCAAGCAGCAATAACACCACCAGCTTTGAAACATCATCTGCCTAATTTTCAGAGAGCTAGATCATTCCACTGTCAACATATTTATCAATATGTTCTTTTTATCAGCAAAGGCTACATGTTCTAAGTATTATTCATTTTGGAAATACTGTAAACACTTGACATTTTGAGGTGACAGGTCCAGAGGCCGTCCTAAACCCTGAAATCTCAGACACAGGAATGTTTGTACAGGCCTCTGGCCTTCGCTCAAGAGTCCTGAATTTCCTTTGTATGTCATCACCCTAACCACATTTTGACCCGGATAAATGTACATAAATGGAGAAAACATAACCAAGCACAGACTCAAACTTAGAAAAGAAAGATTAAATTTTTGAAGATAAGTGAAACAGAGACCTGAAAAGAATGCAGACTTTCTATTCTGCAGAGGCATTAAGCTCATGCCTATTAAAGATCAGTTGTTGAAGTCATTAGGCTGTCTACAGAAAATGTTGAAGAATTTTTTTCACTGCAAAATGCATGTTGTGTTGTTTGTCTAGCCTTAATACATATCTTGAAGCCCTTATGTGTTATTAGAACATAACTGTCAAAACACTATACGTGTCGCCCAAAAAGATGCACTTGCAAAGATTGTTAAGTAAACCAAATATGAAAATATTCAAGAAGGGATTATTCAGAAGAGCCCCAATGACGATAAGAAAACATTGTACTCAACCGAAATGTCCAACAAAGGCAGAACAATTCAGGAAATGGTTGTCCACGTGTTAAATTAACTATAAAAAACTCACTGCCGTCAAGTCAATTCTGATGTATCGTCACCCTGTAGAACAGGGTCGACCGCCCCTGTGAGTTTCTCAGACTGTAACTCTTCACGGGATTAGAGTCTCATCTTTCTCCCTATTTAACTATAAAGTGAACATTAAAAATATTAGTGTGCAACTGTTGCATTGTAGATGCTACTGACCCAAAAGGCTGTGAGTTCTTTAGTAGATGTATTTCTATTCACTTGATTCAACCCTCTCCCAGGAAATACTATACCTAGACAACTAAGTAATAGCTGCCACTAAGTCTATACAACTAAGCAGGTCCTGATCCATATGTATACATTTATTCAGCAAGTCTTCAGCATATTGGCAATAGAATCCTACACACATGGTTGAGTTTAATCAAGGAATAATATTAGCACAAGAGCTACCATTTTAGTGACTTTCTGACAACCTTTCTTTTGATTCTAAACTCTATCATTTGTTGGGTGAGTTCAGAAAAGATGATTAATCTGTGCCTTCGTTTAGTTTCCTTAATTATACATAGAGATAATGACACTGATCTTTGAGAGTTGCTGTGAGGATATCTTAAGATGGCATATATAAAATTCCTGGCACACAGGTAAGGCTCTATTGTCAGGTATTATTGGTTTTCTTGTTAGATCGGCAAAAAAGTCATGTATCTGCCTGCAGTCACCCATTCACAAGCACACAATATTAAATGTCACTTGCCCACCCAAGAAATGTGCTATTTATCTTCCTAAGATTATACACCGTGACTATGAATCATGAGATCTCCTCTTCCAGGGTAGGATTTCCATTAAGACCTACTGCATACTATCACACACAAAAATTAAAAGCTGCCGCCAAGAGTCATCTCTGACTCCTGGAAACTCCATGTGCCTCTGAGCAGAACTGTTCTCACCAGAGTTTTCCATGGCTGCTTTTGCTGAAGTCAACTCCTGGTCTTTCTTCTGAAATGCACCTGGATGATCTTGAATCTCAGCTGTCCAGTTAGCAGCTGAGCATGTTAACCATTGGCACCAACCATGAACTCATGGCATCCTGCATTTCTCTTCAAACCTGGGTCCTGAAGTCATGGCTAGATAGGCCATGTCGTTACAATAGGAAAGAAGACTGTGAATGCTAGGTGTTGTTCTCAGCATGTACCTCTTACTCTGTCACATTGCAAGTTCCCGTTTTAAAGATGAAGAAGTGAAGGCTCGGCATGGGTGAAGAACTTGTCCTAGATCCCAACAAAGTAAACGCGAGGACCACAATTCACATTCAGGTCTGCTCAACTTCAAAGACCATGAGCCAACTTCAGTTTCTTACCACAATGTTACAAGGAAAAAGTCCATGGTTTACTATCAGTCAGCGCAGGCTTGTAAATCAAGCTGGGAATATAAAACTTCTGACCTTTAAGCCTTAAATAAAAATCCACTTGAATCAAAACAAAACGATGGAAAATGCCCTTGTAATACTATTTGAAAAATCTTCAGAATGTGAAATATCAACTGGCTCTGTTCAATGGAATGTCCCCACGCAGAAATGGGTGGATGTCTGGGGGCGTTAAAACGGCCAGTTTCACCAGAGTGAAATGAGTGAGTCTAAAGGTATGTGTTCTCTCTTCGTGGTCACAGGTCCCAGTTTAAGTCTGCAATAATTACCCCTGGCTACAGCTTGTAAGTAAACCTTCATCCCTCCTAGATTACTGATGCTGACTGGGTTGAATTCTGACTAGAAAAACAAATTAGTTTCCTTCTTTCACTAGATGAGTCACGTAGGCAAAGAACATTGTTTCTGACAGCGTCTTTCCTGGTTCCACAATGCTCTGGCAACATAAGATTTGCTTAGGGTCCCTTCCCAAGGCTGGGGCCCACAGAGCCAGTCTTCACAGTTATACCGCCATTGCCAGCACCTGCATCATATAGAGGGACAGTGCTTGGCACATAATGGGAGTTCGCCATATATTTCATTAATGAATAGATGAAGGAGAAATTGTCTGCCCAACCCAGCAAAGGAACTTAGAACATTCCTTCCTGATTTTGTCATTTCAAGCTTGACATTTCTTCCTACCTGGACCTCCTGCTATCCACTGACGCCTCTCAATTCACAGACCAAAGGCAACCCCAAGCCACAGGTGTTTGTTCATCTCTATGGCCTTGACACCTGTCTAGCCCACAGGACTTGAGAGGCTCAAACTGGATGAGGCTGCCAGGATCCCAAGACATACAGTATAGCCCTATTCACTTGAAAATGAGGCTCAGAGTGATCTAAGGATTGTGAGTGATAAAATCCAAACCTGAAGGGGGGAATAGTATCAGAGGTTAACTTGTGACACCCAGTTTTCAGGAGACTATGCATGACAATGGGAACCCAAAAGCTATTTGCAGGGTCCACACATGGATTAAACATCCATAGACCAGGTATGCAGAGTGTAGTGTTTTTGTTTTTGCTTCTCTGTATTTGGCTTTCCCCCTTTTTTTTTTAATATGAAATCCAGGATGAGTAGAGCTATAGAGATAGTGACTTCATTGATAGTTTCTTAGGTGACATAGTGGTGGGGGTCACTGGAGGGGTGCTGATGACAGTGAGTACAAGGAAAAAGTAAATGTTCTAAAGTTGATGTGGACGTGATTATACAACTCTTGGTAATATGATTGAACCATTAAATTGTACGATCTGTGAAGTATGTGTCAATTAAACTGCTTTTAAAAAAAGAAGAAAACGAGGCACAGAGAATGTATAAGATTTGCAATTTTGAGCTTATAATAAAAACATTTGGAAAGCCACTAAAATATAGAGACCCTGCTGTCTATTCCAGTTGAATTGGAATCTGGGTATAAAACCCTGTTGATTTGAAAATCCAGCCAAGATGGAAGATCTTAAAGCTCAAGAAAGCTAGGGATAGGGTACATCAGCTGCCCTCAGGTACCCCCACTGTGACCTCCCTCATGCTTTCCAAATGGCCCTAGAGTAGGCACTGGCTCCTCTTGAACTGCTCAGTGGGAATCTGTCCCATCTACTCTCTTTTTCCCAAATAGAACAAAGCTCCAGCTCAGGACCTCTACCCACCCCCTCAACTCAATTCTTCATAAGCCCTGTGCTGTTTTTACCTACCTATCCTGAGATTCAAAGTATCAAACCTCAAATGGGTACTGATGCACTCTGCATTGTGAAAAAGATCTCGACTCAGTAAGGACCCAAAACAAGCTCAGGGAGGGAACGTAATCAGGGATCCCTCTCTCTATTGTAAGGATCACAGCGTCATTGTGTTGAAGAAACTGTGTCTTAGATCTAATGTGGTGTAGGTAAAGAAATACACACACATGTTATTGAGAAAATGAAGTCCTAAATTCATAGTATAACTTTAAACAAGTTACAACATCTCTGAGACTCAGTTTCCTCATCAGTAAAATAATAAATCTTATCCATTTAAGAGTATCCAGTGAGGTCATGTATTTTTCCAGGGCTCTTCAAACAGTAGAGTGTTAAGTACACATTAATCATTCATTAACCTTCGTCTCTGGTTGCTCATACTTGAATTGCTGTGCTAGCAGAGCATTGACCACCACATTATAGTAAATTGAATTGTTTATATCTGTCTCTCCAGTCAGACTGCACAAGTCTTGTGGCTAAGAGCCAAGTTTCATTCATCTTTGTATGCCCAGTATCTAAGCACACAGTCACTGCTCAAGAAACCATTGTGCAACAACCCCCAGGAGGCATGGGGCAGTCTTTCTCTGGGCCCCATCATACCTCTGTACATACCTCCATCACATAGCATCTAGAAGTAAACTTATGAATCCATGAGGTTTTCTTCCCACTGAAGTATAAGACAGTAGAGTCTACCTCCGCGTGTGTTGTTATTCTGTAGAGACTATATATTGTCAATATTACATCCCTCATGACTAGTACAGTGCCTGGGAAGTAGCTTTGAGGAAGGACCTCAACAGATGTTCATGGAAAGAAGGGACCGATCATCTGTTGAGAAATTTTCAACCTTCATTTTCAGTGTTGATAGGAGCCCTACAGTCATCCCCTATGTTACAAATGCCCTTCATCCTACTGATACTGTTTTTCCAAAGGGCTCCTAACAGGTCCCAGCTCCTTCATCTGAGAGTAACTAACAAAGGATCTGAATGCACTGCTGGTCACGCAAATCAATACCATTACCCAGAGAGCGAAGACCAGTTATTTACAATAACAGCAGTTGCTATGCAACTACCCTGGAAGGCTCAAGTTGAAAGACTCAGTGTTAAGGCAGTGATTTTTCCCACTGGAAAGGATTATAATTTCCCATGGGGGAAATATATATATATTAGTAAGCAGTTACTCAGTCTTCTTACAAATGGGAATTTAGCCACATCAGAAAAATATACCTGTTTCGGCTTCCTGGCTATGCATATAAGCATCTATATAAATAACATACAAACAACAAAAATTCACTGCCATCTAGTCAATTCTGACTCATAGAGACCCTATAGGACAGATGTGTATATTTAGCTACTGAACCCCAAACATTTCAAATATGCTTAAATATATTACATGAAGGCCAAAAAAAATTCCAGAAACATCAAATGCCTGCATTCCTTCTTCAGAAGGAGCTTTAAAAAAACAAATTTCCATTTTTTCATGGGAAAATCAACTTTAAAAAATTGAACAGTTGAAAGAAGGAAAGAAAGGGTCTGTCTCCAACAGGATAGGAGCTGTAGCAGCCCTTCAGACATTTCTACATAAAACTATGTGTGCATGAGCTATACAAGAAACACTGCGGTTTTATATATACGTATATGAGCCCTGGTGACATAGTGCGTTAGTAGTGGCATTGAGCTGCTAACCTGAAGGTGAGTGGTCTGAGCACTCCAGGCACTCCTCTGGAGAAAGATGAGGCTGCCTGCTCCTGTAAAGATGTAAGATCTTAGTAACCCAAAAGGGCACTTCGACTCTGTCCTCGAGGGCTGATATGAATCAGAGTGGACTCAAAGGCAGTGAGGAGTAGCTAGGAAAACATATACAGTTACTCAAACCCTCCCACCTTACTATGGATGCCTTTCCAAGTCACTGCAGGGAGAGCGACAGCATCATTTTTGAAAACACCATAGTGCACTATGGTTTAAATGCATCATCATGTCGTTCATTGTCTTCCTGTTGCGTCCATGTTCACTATTATAAATAAAGTTGTGAAAAACTCCTCCGGCATTCTTTGAAAACACATCTCAGTAAGATTAATGTATGCATTGGTTCAGAGATTAGCCACTAAAATTGAAAATCCTTAGGTTTCAGATCATTTCAACCTAACATAAAGCATGCAACTCAAAAAAGCTGTCTTTTGCATCAACACACATTTAGCCAAAGTTTCAAATCATGTTAAACATTTGTGAGTTATAATCCAAGATTCTGATAGACACATGATGGTAGCATAATTTTTAACAATCTCTCCCTCTTTCTGCTATTTAACAATCCACTCGGTCCCATGTTGCCTTTTGCCAGACAGGCGACGCTTCCTGAATGGGTGCTTCCTGCTTCTAGGAGCTGTCGCTGCTCCCCCTCGCTCTTGCCTACTGTTTACCTGGTGCCAAAAGCTGCCTTTATCAGACTCAGCTACTGTTGGCTCTGAGGACTCTCTCTGGCCTCACAGCTGATCCTAAAGGATAGCTTCACCTAGCCCATGGAAGACCCGAAACTGA
This sequence comes from Echinops telfairi, assembly GCF_000313985.2. Taxonomy (NCBI): domain Eukaryota; kingdom Metazoa; phylum Chordata; class Mammalia; order Afrosoricida; family Tenrecidae; genus Echinops; species Echinops telfairi. Next base: position 11,028,482 of record NW_022103907.1, on the reverse strand, counting down.
TTGGTAAGCATGAAAGTTGGATGTCAAAACAAAACAGAATTTGATGTGGAATATATGGATAAGTTACTTCATAAAAGACAGGATTATTTATGTTTCAATTTCTCCACTGTGGAAAGTCACTGAAAGATAGTTTCCCTACTTTCAACCTGATGGTGTTCTCAAAGCCCTCCAATCTACCCACCCTCCTTTAACCATCATCTTACACTCTCCCTCTCTCAGCCACTCCTCAGCTGTTCGCTGTTCTGTCAACACAGCACATTTCTCTTCCAGGCCTTTGCCCACACAGCCCCCACGGCGCTGTCCTTTCCACCTTCAAGTATATTTTAACTTAGCCAAATAACAACCCAATCTTCAATGTTTCTTTCTTGAGTATTCTCTTTAAATACCTTCCCCCATCCCATTGGTCAAAGGAGAATCTCTTCAGGGAACTGGAAATACCCAAAGTATACAAAATTGGGTAGCAGGAATCCAGGTCTGTACTTGCTATGGACACCTAAAAGTTCACTCTATTAGAGATAATAAGCAGTACTTTGTTGTATTTAAAGAGATTATCAAACAGTGGAAACGCTGAAATGAAAAAGTACTTTAAGACTAATAAGTGTGCATCCTCCAACAGCCTGGCATGGAGCAGGGAACCAGTGGAGGGGTCTGAGGGGCC
>NW_022103907.1:11019912-11025886 GCF_000313985.2 Echinops telfairi | reverse complement strand
TAATTTAACTTTCAGGACCTTCAGTCAGTGGGTGGACCGTCTTGAAACGTGTTGGTTGCTGCTGAGTCTGCGATGGACAAGTGGTGATTTTCGGAGGCCGATCACTAGGCCTTTCTTCCTAGATGACCTTAGTCTGGTAGCTCCACTGACAGCCAAGTGGTGGCTACACATTGGCGGAAAATCAGACCCTGGACTCGTGCGTGAAAAGCAAGAATTCCACCCTGAACCCTCATTGTCCCCTGAGCAAGGGTTAATCCATTACCATTTGAAATGCCAAAGCCCAGAGTGATAACCCCAAAGGCCAGATATGAGAAAAGCCAATGCCCCCAACTAGAAAACCCGAGTCCTCTCCTGACTCTGCCACAAACTTGCTTTGTGATTTGGAGCATACGATCGTAATGTCTCTGTGTTTCCATTCCTCCTCTGTTCCATGGGGGTGAACGCTGTGCTGGTCCACAGGGTGGGTGTAGGACTAAGCTAGGCTATAATAGCTGACTGTCCTTTGAGTGGTTCCTAATTATGAGAATGTAAGATGTTATCTCGGACACATGCAGATCTTCTCTCTCAACACCCCCTGGTGCCTCAGACATGGGAGAGATCAAGTAGGGATAACGCAGAGAGAAAGGGGGGGCGGGGGAGGGGGGGAATTGGCTCAAGGCACATAGCTGGATGGAGCGAGGAAGCATGAGCTGCCCAGCCGCTGGAATTGGTCCCCGGTCATGTTATTCTATGCTTTAAAACTCCCCCACACACCCCATCCTCCGCCAAGATACATAAACCTCTTTGAATTACACTCCTTCTCTTACAGGAGCAATTGACTACAGTTGGATGTGATTTTCTTCTGTTTGTTTTAATTTATGGATGACCAGGAATGCTGCCTCCCTTCTTTTCTCTTTTTTTAAAACACCCACCCCCCCAACTCTTCCATCAAGAGGTCCTCTTCTGGGGTGTTAGTTTTCTGGTAAGTTTTTTGATAGGAATAGTTGTGGTTAGCGGCTGCTCCAGAGCACAGCCCCAGGCCCTCGGGCTCATTAGGGACATTCCCTACATCTCAGACTAATGCAGTAAATCACAGGCTTAGAGAAAGGTAGGTAGGGGTGCAAGGGGGAGGAGACTGGGGAGCCATTCAGCTGGCGCTAGGAAGGAGAGCTTCATGGGTCTCATTCCAGGAGCACAGCCCCATAAAGAGAAGGGTTTGAGGAACACAAGAGGGAAGAAACCGAGACCTATAAACACTCTTTTTTTTTCCTATAAACACTCTTATCTCCCAGCCAGCACCTGTTATTTTGCAAGTACTGGGAGCAGGGTCAGGAGAAAACCAGGGTCACTCAAAGAATACTCAGGAAAGTATCTGGGTTTACCAATTCACACATAACGTTCCCCAGAAATGACTTCTTCCTCATCCTATCTCCCAAGGAGCTCACTCTTGTCGAATGTGAGCCCCTGCTGTTTGGTTCCCCACCATCCAATCAGCCCTCAACTCATGGCCACTCCAGGCACCCTGTTCTCATGGGCTGATCTTTTGGGGGGATCGAGACCTTTCTTCCAAGTCTATCTTGGTCTGGATACGTCACTGAAACCTGTTCGGTATCCAAGCCACACACAAGCCTCCACAGACAGGTAGGCAGTGGTTTTACATGAGATGGATGCATTGACTGGAAATCGAAGCCGGGTCTCCCCCAGGAAAGATAAGGATTCCATCCCGGTATCACTGCACTTGAACTGCAAGAGAGCATCTCAATTCTAAATCACACAATGGACACTCATTTGCTTTTTCTTAACTTCAGTATCCGTCAAGGACTTCTAGGGCTAGCATTTTTAAGAGTCACGGCTAGGTGGTGTTCTCTAGAATCGAAAGAAAGGAAGCACGAGAATTACAGAAAAGCAGAAGGCCCCTTTCAGAGAGTCGCATATTGAGCATGCTAAAGGTTCTGAGAATTCCTGCACTGAAGAAATGCATTTTATCTGAAAACTCAGCATCTCCCAAATGTGGTTACAAAATCCTTTTTTGGACCCTGCTTAAAACCAATTAGTATTCTGGTGGACCCCTGGGCCCCGCAAAGAGAAAGGGCTCTAGCTGGCCCTTGAGCTTCTACTTGGTCAAAAGAGAAAGGGCATTTTAGCTCCAAAGCCAACCTTCTCAAGCTGTCATTCCTCACTAGAGCAAAACCAACATTGATGTGAACCCCAGGCCGTGGTTCAGGAACAAGGGTTAGTTACTCTGAGTTCTTCTCCCTGTCCGCCCACCCCCCCTCCCATCCTTCACCACCTCTTGGCTCCCCTCAACTTCAGAACCACAGCAAAGGCAAGCTGATAGCTTTGTGGAGCCCACGTGGCAGAGAGCAAAGCAATTAAAATGGAGACCAGCCAAAGAAATCTGTGAAGCAGATGATGATGTCAAATATACATGCAGTGCATTTTTATGCGGTTCTTAAATGGAAAGTAAGATTTCTCTTCTTTCAATCCTTCTGTTCATAATTTTTAACAAATGGACTTCTTGGAATAAGCAAATTTCAAGATGAGGAGGCAGGCGTTGTATACATGGAACTGCAGTTGTAATTAGAGCGGGCATCCCAACGAAAATGTGCCAGGCAATTTGAAGACCCAAGTTGAGGGGTGACTTTCAGTCCACCCATGGAAAATTGCTCACAATATATTGTGGAGTGCCAAAGCAAGTTGGAAACCAGTAATACACAGAGTGATTCATTTTTGCAAATGCCATAGGCTCCATGTTGAGGAAAGGAATAAATATGCATCAAAAGGAGACTGAGAGAGTTTATTTATTCTAAATAGAGTACTTAGAGTAGCTAACGCTGAATGGAAAAATTGGTTCCTGGTTCTTTTATGCTTCGCTTCTTGTTCTCACTATTCTCTAATACAAAGTATACTTTGGCAATAAAAATTAGATCTTATAACTATTCTAATCTACAGCCCATTGTATCTGTGACGATCCATCCAAAGATGAAGCAATTCGTTTCTCTCCTGGAGAAGGGTCATGATACCAGATGTGTGAACAAGGAGTAGCCAAGGGAGAGACAGTAATCTCCAAGGCACTGAGCTGAGGCACACAGTAGGCAAAAATAGACAAGAAGACATATGGTATGCTAACAGCAGGAAGTCATAAGTCTAATATTCAGGAACATGCAGTACGCCCCTAGCTAGACCAACCAGATAGAGTACAAAAGGGATACAAATGTGATTCCAAATCTCAGTTCTTCAACACCCCCCACTCCACCATCACCTACAACACACACACATCTACTAGCTAAAAGCTCAATCCCAGTTCTTTTTTGTGTTTTTTTAACTCCTTTCTCTAGTATTTTTTTCTGGGATGCAACCCAAATGTTCACCAATTGATGGGTCCTTAGATTGAGTTCTCTAGGATTCATGAAGACAGCAATGAGGGTGTCTCCCAGATGACCCTGCTCCCTCCCTGTATTCCGCTACCCAGACCTGTTGACCACGATGGATCCACCACCCTCCAGCCATTTTCTCCTCAAGGGTGACTAACTCAAATTGGCACTAAGTCAATTCTGACTCCTAGCAATCATACAGAGTAGAATTGCCACATAGGGCACCCTAGGTTGTCATCTTTATGGAAGCTAACTGCCATACCTTTCTCCCGTGATGCTGCTGGGGGGTTCGTACTACTGACCTTTAGGTTAGCAGCTGAGAGATCAACTATAGCAGCACCAGGATTCCTCCAAGAACAATCAGCCTACTCGACGCCACCGAGCTCAGCTACTCATCACCCCCTCCATGCAGTTGGAAAGCCATTTGTCCCACAAACTCATAGAGAAAGGGTTCTGCAGGAGAGCTATTGGGTCTCTCTGGTTCTCCCTGTCCCACAGCCCCATAGAGGGAGTGGACAGGCACTACAGGGCTTGGAAGAGAGCCTGGAAGAAGAAGTGGGGGAAGAGCTGCCATGTGACAGTGATCAGCACAGACTCGGCCATATGTGAACACGCAATCACTGTCACATGGAGGCACTGGTGCTAGGCTTGACCAAACCTGCCAGAATCCTTCCTCACACACAGTGGTGTTTTGGGGTTTTGTTTTTGTGTTCTAGGTTTTTATCTCTGCCTCCATTCTGGCTTCCTTTGGAATGCACCTCAAAAAGCTCCACGTGTGGCACAACCCCAGAAATCAGCAGTATTCACTATTCCCCCTGAGCGCCATGAAAAGAAAAGTAAATAAGTATCATATATATTCATGTATAAGCTGAGTTTTTCAGCACATTTTTTTTCTAATCATTTTATTGGGGGTTTGTACAACTCATCACAATCCATACATACATCCATTGTGTCAAACACATTTATACATTTGTTGCCATCATCACTCTCAAAACATTTGCTTTCTACTTAAGCCTTTGGTATCAGCTCCTCGTTTTTCCCCTCCCTCCCTGTGCCCCCCACCCATGAATCCCTGATAATTTATAAATTATTATTATTTTATTATGTCTTACACTGTCTGACGTCTCCCTTCACCCACTTTTCTGTTGTCCGTCTCCCAGGGAGGGAGTTATATGTAGATCCTTGTGATCAGTTTCCCTTTCTACCCAAGCTTCCCTCCACCCTCCCAGTATCACCACTCTCACCACCGGTCCTGAAGGGATCATCTATCCTGGATTCCCTGTGTTTCCAGTTCCTATCTGTAACATTGTACATTCTCTGGTCTAGCCAGATTTGTAAGGTAGAATTGGGATCATGCTAGTTGGGGCGGAGTGGGGAAAGCATTGTATATTTCATCGTTGCTAAACTGCACCCTGACTGACTCATCTTCTACCCGTGACCCTTCTGTAAGGAGATATCCACTTGCCTACAGATGGGCTTTGGGTGCCCACTCCGCACTCCCCCTCATTCACAATGATATGTTTTTTTATTCTTTGACACCTGATACCTGATCCTATCGGCATTTCGTGATCACACAGGCTGGTGGTCAGCACATTTTTTTATGCAGCATTTGTGGTAAAATTAGGTGCCTCGGCTGACATCGGGTCAGCTTCAACTCAAGGATATACGGTAAATAAAACTCTGTCCCTGACTAGTCCAAGATAGTTGAGACATTATGAAATGCCCCACCCAAATAGGAGATTGGCCAACTCCAAATACCAGGAGAGTTTTCAGGGGGTGATGCACCAATGGCACAGGTCAGCCTGACCTTGTCTCAGGTATGGTGTGGCCCTATCTGCCACATGGATAACTGTACAAAGTAAAAGATGTTTCATCAAAAACCCTCACACAATTGGGAAGACCCTTAATAATCTGGTCTAAACTTCCTGCTTTACACATGTGGAAACTGGCTCATGGTCTTTCTATCCAGATAGGCATAAAACAAAGACTGGGTCCCAACCCTCCCAATTTGTAATTTAGTCAAAAGGAATACCAAGACTCTAGTCTGAGATGCTCACCTTCTTGGCATGATCACTGAAGACAATGGATGCACGGGCAAGTGTGGTGAAGAAAGCTGATGGTGTCTGGCTACCAAAAGATATAGCATCTGAAGTCTTAAAAGCCTGAAGATAAACAAGCAGCCATCTAGCTGAGAGACACCAAAACCCACATGGAAGAAGCACACCAGCCTGTCCCAACTCGATTGCTGAGGACAAAGTGGGTGCATAAGCAAAAATGGTGAAGAAAGCTGATGGTGCCCAGCTATCAACAGATATAGCATCTGGGGTGTTAAAGGCTTAAAGATAAACAGGTAGCCATCTAGCTAAGAAACAACAAAGCCCACATGGAAGAAGCACACCAGCCTGTCCCAACTCGATTGCTGAGTGGGTACATAAGCAAAAGTGGTGAAGAAAGCTGATGGTGCCCAGCTATCAACAGATATAGCATCTGGGGTGTTAAAGGCTTAAAGATAAACAGGTGGCCATCGAGTCATGATACCAGATGTGTGAACAAGGAGTAGCCAAGGGAGAGACAGTAATCTCCAAGGCACTGAGCTGAGGCACACAGTAGGCAAAAATAGA
>NW_022103907.1:11005781-11018965 GCF_000313985.2 Echinops telfairi | reverse complement strand
ATATAACCTCCTCCCTGGGGGACAGACAGCGGAGAAGTGGGTGAAGGGAGATGTCGGATGGTGTTAGATATGACAAAAATAATAATTTATAAATTATCAAGGGTTCATGGGGGGCGGAGTGGGGAAGGAGGGGACAAAATGAGGAGCTGATACCAATGGCTCAAGTAGGAAGCAAATGTTTTGAGAATGATGATGGCAACATATGTGCAAATGTGTTTGACACCATTGATGTATGTATGGATTGTGGTAAGAGTTGTATGAGCCCCTAATAAAATGATTTTAAAAAATAACAAGAGCAAGAGCACATTCTATATAATTACAGAGAGCTAGTCCACTTAGGTCCATACTCTGTAATGGTTTGTATTTCATTTTTCATTTACAAATTAATTTCTTTTTACAGATAAGTAAATTGAGACTCAGAGTGTTAGGTGCCATCCAGCCAGTTCTAACTCATAGTGACTCCTGAACAACAGAACGAAACATGGCCTGCTCCTGCCTCCTCTCACAATCGTTGTTTTGTTTGCGCCCGTCGTTGCAGCTGCTGTGTCAGTCCATCTCCTTGAGGGCCTTCCTCCTTTTCTCTGTCCCTTCTATGTTACCAAACACGATGTCCTCCTCCAGGGACTGGTCTCTCCTGATTACATGTCCAAAGTACATAAGACGAAGTCTCACCATCCTTGCCTCTCAGGAGCATGCTGACTATACTTTTTCCAAGACAAGATTTGTTCGTTCTTTTGTCAGATCATGGTATTATCAGTATTCTTTGCCAGCAAGTCAAACGCATCGATTTTTCTTTGGTCTTCCTTATTCAGTGTCCAACTTTCACATGCAGATGAGGCAACTGAAAACACAATAACTTGGATCAGGCACACCTTAGTCTTCAAAGTGACATCCTTGCTCTTCAATGCTTCAAGGGATCTCGTGAAGCAGATTTACCCAATGTGAAGTGTTGTTTGATCTCTTGACTGCTGCTTCTATGTACATTGATTGATGTTCCAAGCAAGACAAAATCCTCGACCATTTCAACCTTTTCTCAGGTTAACATGATGTTGTCTATTGGTCCAATTGTGAGGATTTGGGTTTTCTTTACATTGAGTGGGACTGCAATCCTTTACCTTCATCAGTAAGTGCTTCAAGTCCTTTCTCACTTTCAGCAAGCTCAGAGAACTGTCCCCAAATCAGATTATTTGGATACAGTGGAGCCACAATTCAAATTGAAGCTGATCTGACCCCAAAACATGTGTTTTCTCCACTACACTAAACTCATTCCTTGAGAACCAGAGAAGGCAGAGTGGATAGACCCTCCTATAACATAACAAAGTGGTAATTTATCAAATGAATTTACATAGTGGTCCAGAATCATCACATTAAAAACCACTTCCTGATAAAGCAATGTCTTGTTTCGCAAAACATCTATAATCTCTCCATTGCTTGCAAAGAAGTATGACAGAGAAGAACTACTGTAGGAAATAATATTATCATTCGAAGCAAGTCCCTATGGGGAAAACATAGTGCAATGCCAAGAGCCTGGCAAACAACAAAAAGCAATGCCTATAGAAAGACAAATATAATCTTTTATAATCAATGGATAATTGACTCCTGATCATTTAATTCCTTTTAAAAAAAAACTAGAATGTGATGAAGTACCAATCAATTAAAGTAGTGTCAATTGAGACCAAGGAAAAATCATCATATATTTGCAAAATTCTCCTGGAGAATTTTCACACTGCCAGATGTAGACCAAAAAGACAAATGAAGGAACACTTGTTGGCTGGAAGATTACATGAATAGACTCGTGTGTGTGTGTGTGTGTGTGTGTGTGTGTGTGTGTGTGTTGGGGTTTTATATGAGTTCATACATGAGTATGTAAAGATTTTGTCCTTACCAAATGATTTGGTGGAGAGAAATATGATTTGAGTGGCGTCTGTCAATGTTACTATAAGTAAAATCAAAACAAAATTTTTAAAGCTACACAACAGCAGGCCCACCTTCTGTTCCAGAGAGTCGGAGAATCTTCTTCCATCTGGACTCTCTCTCCAGCCTGGCCTAAATATTCAGCTGACTCTGCTTCCTGGGGAGAAGGTAGAGGGAGATGATGTGAAATCCGTGAGCATGCTCCTTGTTATCATGTCTCTTTCAGTTTTCAGAGTGCTTTTTAAGTAAATTAGTAGCAAATTTTCACTAGAAAAATCTTTCAGGAGTCCAAAAGGAAGAACCAATGTCATTGGGAGATGATCACAGTAACCATTAGTTGTAGTTTAAATATAAGCATAGGTTTTAATCTAGTTATCACTTAATAGATCATATATATTTCCCCACACTTGGAAACATTCTTTGAAAATATGCTTTTTAATACTTACATATGGTGTTATGAATGTCTAACAATGAATTGATACTTCCCTGTTGTTGGATATTTAGGGTCTTTACAGTGCTCTTCCATTCAGCTGTCACTTTGTCAGACTGCTTTCTTCTATTATGCAGATAGCGATGTGTTCAATATAACGCACATATAGTTTTCTCTGCATCCGGGATGAGTCCCTTAGAATTGATCGTATCAAATTTAACTTAACTACTAAAATGATCTCATTTAATTGCCAAAAGTAAAATTATCGAGTCAAATTAAATTTTTTAATTTTCTTTCCTTTTTCTATACTATTTTTTTAAGTCAAACAATATAGAATAAGTAGAAAAATGCCCCTTTCTTCTAACCTAACCCTATTCTCATCCCTAGATCATTAATCAAGCAGAATGTGGAGCTCATTCTATTACTTTCCCTTTTCTTTGATTTGTTAAAATTTATTTTTGTTTTCCTCATATATCTGATATTACTGAATTCCCCACTCATCTCTGTAAAGGAATGCCCACAGAAGAGATTTGGATACAAGCATGTGTGAACACATGGACCCAACTTGCCTGGAAAAGTAAAGGGAATGCATGAGCTCACAAAATGGAAACGTTCAGAGGTCATGTGAACTTCAGGTATAGCATGACCTAGCAGCTCAACATTTATACCAAAGACTGTCTCCTGTAGTGTCAGTTTCCTCCTAACGCATAAATGGGAAAGTGTTTTTTCTGCCAAGGGCCCTTTGGCTATGTCAAACATTATTCAAGGGCCATACAAAATTACCAACTTAAAAATTAGCCTACTGTATTTGGTCCAACATTTCATTAACTCACCCCTAATGTGATAGCTAAGGAGCCTTGGTTGCATCAGGGTTACTCGTTGAGCTGCTAATCACAAGGTCCATAGTTCAAAGCTACCAGCCCTTATTTGAGAGAAAGGCGAGGCGAGGCTTTCTACTCCTGTAAAGAGTTACAATCTTGAAACCCCGTAGCAGCAGCTCTCCCCTGTCATATAGCATCACGATGAGTAAGAATCAACTCCAGGGCAGTGAATTTTCCTTTGTTTTTAATGTGATGGCTGGAACTACTTCCTGCAGGAAAAGAGTATCTTTTCAAACAGTCTTTTAAAGTTTTTTAATGAAATTTTATTGTGAATTCGGTGGGAGCAGTTATATTTCACACCATCAACTTTGCATTGAATAGTTCAAGCCACTCATCAACCCCACCCCCACATTCTATTCCAAACCTTTCTCTTGTTTTCCCTTCTCCCTGTTATGGACCGCCATCCTCCCTTTCACCTAAGGCAGTATCTGTCAACCTTCCCGTTCCTGCTTCTTCTTCCCTCTCCCTCCCTTGGGGATCTCCAATGTCTGTTCCCTTGGGTATGCAAGTCTTTGTCCTGTCAATATTTTTGAAATTTTCAAGAATATTTCTTTCCCAAAGGCCCCAAATGAATGTCTTTTCACAGTTCATTAAAAATAAATTGGGTCATATGAATCAATCACTGTGGTAAAAGGGATGTAATTGGCTCATTTGGTTTGAACCAAAAAGGGCATACTCCTGGAACTGAGGCTGGTTGGGGGCATAGGTGTGCATGATGAAGATGGATTCTGAACAGAAACCAAGGTTTATTACCAAAAAAGGAGCGAACGCTGAGCCTTACTCACTTTTACTATTTCTCTTAAAACCTTGATACACAATGAGAACAACTTTAGATTAATTAGCCTGATGGAGAGGGTAAAAGAGCATATGGAAAACAGAAAGAGTCATTCCCACTGAGGTCACCCTTGACCAACTAACCTCCAATCGACCTTCTAACTAATAAAAGATGTCCAAATAAACCCAGCTAAGGTAAACCTCAATGAGAAGAACTGCTCAGCTTGGCTTAACCTAAATTCAATGCTCAATAATGAGCTAAGTAAGTGGTTCTTTTAAGCCACACCAAAAAAAGGAAGAGAAGGGTAAAAAAAAAAAAAAGCTAAAATAGCAAATATTTGCCACAGTCATAATAGTACTAATACCTGTCCTAAACAGACCCTCCAGAGGAATTAGCACATTTGAATCACACAGCAAAGAATCTAGTCTACCATGGGTAGTTGTGTTAGTCCGCATAGACTAGAGAAACAAATCCATAGAAATGCATATGTGTATAAGATAGAGTTTTATATAAAGGGTAACTGTACATTAAGAAAACATCCCAACCCAGTACAGTCCAAGGCCATAAGTCCGATACTAGACCATATGTCTATACCAATCTATAAAGTCCTCTTCAGACTCATGAAACACTTGCAATGACACCGAATGCAGGACAATCACAGTCCAGTGAGTAGAAAGTCTTTGGATCCAGTGGCAGTGTAAGCATCTCAGCGCTGGTAGGGGTCTCTATGTGGCTTCTGGAGCTTCAGAGGTCTGGTTGCATCAGGGTAGGTCCATGTGACTTCTCCAGCTCAGGGCACTAGTGCAGTTCCATGTGTCTTGTCAGCTGCAATGTCTCCCTTGTCAATAGAGTCTCCAAGGAAGTGAGTCTAGACTGAGGATTGTCTCTGGCCTCCAAGAAGGAAATCCCAGAGCTTTCCCGTGTGCCTGTTCCAAACAGAACTTCATAACTCATTGTCGAATACAGAACCGAAACTCAGAAGCAACAAAGCCCACATGGAAGAAGCACACCAGCCTGTGTGATCACGAGGTGGCCATGGGACCAGGTTTCAGGCATCTAAAACCCAGAACAAAATCATACCCAATGTGAATGGGGTGAGGGGAGGGCAATGGAGTGGATGCCAAATGTCCATGTGTAGACAACTGGTTATCCCCTCACAGAAGGGTCGCAGGGAAGAGATGAGCCAGTCAGGATGCAGGATAGCACCAATGAAACACACAACTTTCCTCTAGTTCTTTGGTGCTTCTTTCCCGCCCACGATCATGACCTCAATTCTACCTTACAAATTGGATTAGACCAGAACATGCACACTGCTACAAATAAGAGCCCGAAACACAGGGAATCCAGGATAGAAAAATCCCTCAGGGCCAAGAATGAGAGTAGAGATACTGAGAGGATTATAGCAGGGTGTGGAGAAAAGGGGAATCAATCACAAGGATCAACCTAGAACCCCCTTCCTGGGGGACGAATAACAGAAAAGTGGGTGAGGGGTGACAGAGAATGATGTTAGATATGGAAATAATAATCTATCACTTATCAAGGGTTCATGAAGGAAGAAGGGCAGGTGAGGGAGGAGGAAGAAATGGGGAGCTGATATCAATCAGGGGCTCAAGTGGGAAGAGTATGCTTTGAAAATGATGATGGCGGCATATGTGCAAATGTGCTTGACACACTGGATGAATATATGGATTGTGATAAGAGATGTAAGAGCCCTCAATAAAAGTATCAAAACAAAAATGGCACTGAATTGTTAAAGGGCTCTCATATAAGCATAAGCTTTCGCTATGCTGTAGGTTTGGGAATTAGGGTTAGGCTGGTCTCAAAAACCAAGAAGGGAAGTGTTTCTCTTTCATTCTCTGGAAGTGTTTGGATTACTATTCTCATGAATGTTCAATAGAAATCATCGGTGAAACCATCTGGACTTTGAGTTTTTGTTTTTTGCATAAAGGTTTTAAAAATAATCAATCAATTGTGATAATTAGATTGAGATCTGTTCAGATTTCCAGTGTCATCTTATATCAATTTTAATAATTTTTTTAATTTGTCTATTCATCTATGTTTTCTAATTTGGGGCATGAATTTATTCACAATATTCTCCTTTCCTCTTAGCATCTGAATGATCTATAATAATAATTTCTCTTTCCACCCCAATATTGAGGATTTGGCTCTTTTCTTTATCAGTTTAACTCGAGACTTATACTTTTCAAAGAATATGCTTTGCACCTTATTAATTTTCTCTTTCGTGAGTTTCCGTTTTGTCGATACTTGCTCTTGTTTGGATTATTTTCTTCCTTCCACTTACTTTGGGTTTACTTTGTTCTTCGTTCCTAGTGTCTTGAGGTGAAACATAGGGTCACTCCTTTTTCTTTTTCTTTTCCTTTTCCTAATATAAAATTTTTTAATGAAAATAATAATAATATATAATTTATCAAGGGTTTACAAAAGTGGAAAGTGGCGGGAGGGAAAAAGAGAAGCAAGAAAATGTTTTGAAAATGTTGATGGCAGCATATGTACAAATGTGCTTGATACAATTGATGTATGGTTTGTTATAAGGACTGTAACACACCCCCCTAAAGTGATTTATTTTTTAAAAAAGAATTTAAAGCTACAAATTTTCATATAAGCCCATAAGGTTCTTTTGATTCTTTATATTTTGATTATCATTCATTTCAAAAGGTACTCTCATTTCCTCTGTAACTCTTGTTTCTTGTGTTACATGTGGCCATATTTTAAAATGTGTTCCTTAAGTCCCAAATATTTGGCAGCCACTCAATATCATAATGTTACTGGTTACTATGTATCGTAATGTTATTGGTTTCTAATTAATTTCATATGGTCAGAGGATATATTCTGTACTATTTCTGTACTGTAAATTAATGAAGGGTTGTTGTATGGCTGAACATAAATCTATGTTGGGGAATGTGCCTTATGCACTAAACTGAATGTATTTTGCAATTGCCTCTTGAGGAATCCCATAATTATTAATTAGCTCAAGACACTAAATATTGTGTCTTGACTCATTTTTTAAATCTAGATGTCCTATCAATTCCTGAGAGAGTTAATAAAATCAGCTACTATGATTATGAAATTACTTCTCCCTATAATTATGTCAATTTTGACTGCATACATATTGAGGTCTGTCTTTTAAGTACATATAGGAAGGGTTATCCAAAAGAAATAGAATTTTATTTCAAAGCTAAATTTTTTTTTTATTTTACAAAACAACCTTATCGTCTTCAAAGTACTCTCCATTAAACTTACATTTGTCAAATATGCAATTTCATTCTTGGAAACATTTTTCAAACTCATCTGTTGGGGTGGTTGACAGCATCTCCCTCATTTTTTTTTCACCTCTTCTACATCTCATCAAATCGCTCTCCTTTCATGTCCCTCTGCATTTGCAGAATCAAAAAGAAGTCACATGGAGCAAGGTCAGGTGAGTCAGGTGCATGGAGCAAGAGAGGCCTGCTGTTTTCAGACCACAATTGGCACACTGAGATGGCTGCATGAACAGCTGCATTGTCGTAGTGGCAAAACCAGTCCCCCGTCTGCCACAAATCAGGTCTTTTTTGTCCCACATTATTATGCAATCTTTTCAAAACCTCTAAAAAAGCTTGATTAACAGTCTGACCTGGTGGAATGATCTCCAAATGTATTATCCCCCTCACATCAAAAAAACAAATGAGCATCAGTTCTTTTGGGGTACCCCCTCATATACTTATGCGTATATCTTCCTGATAACATTCCATTTCTTTCTTTCCTTCTTCCTTTCTTCCCCTCTTTGTTGGTTTATTTATTTTCACTTCTGATAAAGCTCATTTTGATGAGTCTTTAGATAGGATATTAAAAGCCATCAGGGGCAGATTACTCAGTAAGCAAGGTCAGCACAGCTTACTTGCACTGATTTACTACTCTGTAAACTGTTCACGGTAGATTAGCAAATAAGGACAAGTACTTCATGCTTGCTCACCTTCCTTACTGAGCGCTTAGTCCCTATCAGAGGCTGTACTTTATTCTGTAGGAAGGTGCTGTGGGGCTGGATGAGAGTTAGTGTGTTAGTCCGGGTAGGCTAAAGAAACAAATCCAGAGATACTCAGATATGTAAGAGAGAACTTTATATCAAAGAGAAATTGTACATTAAGAAACCATCTCAGCCCAGTCCAGATCAAGTCCATAAGTCCAATATTACCCCATATGTCAATACTAGTCCATAAATTCCTTTTTAGACCCACACAACCATGCAAATATGCCGAATGCAGGAAGATCACAAGCTAGTCGGTAGAAAGTGGTGGTGGAAGCAGCTCAACACTGGCATGGGTGGCTCCTCCAGTTCCAGGGCTCTGGCTGCATCAGTGTAGCTCCATGTGGCTTGTCTGCAGGAAGATGAAGCAGAGAGAGTCTCCCACCTCCAGTGAGGAATACAGGAGTTCCCAGAATCCTCAGGAGAAGGCCATGCCCACACAGAAGTCTCATTGACTATGGCCTTATCAACCGGCTAGATTCCACCCCTTCGCAAGTTGACAGGAGATTCTATAACTGCCACAGATAGACACCAGCCAGACCTAGAAGCAGAATCTTTGATGTGGTAAAAAAAAGAAAAGTGAAGTTGCTCACTACATAGTAGTAACTAAAGTAAACCCATGTTTACCTCCCATATTGGGTAATCTGACACAGATAGCTATTCTGATTTTTATAAACTTACTATTTGTATGACAAATCTCACATCCACTTACTTTCAAGAGACCTATTTCTTTGTATTTCAAACATAACTGTCATAGGCTTAACTCGTAACCCATCTGACAATCTCTGGCTCTTAATTGGAGTGTTCAGTCCATTACTAACGGGCCCCAGTTGCCCAACTGTATCGAGCAATTCAAACCCATCCAGCAGACCCTCAGACTTGGCTCTCTGCTTCCATAAAGGTCACAGCCAAGAAAGCCCTATGGAGCAGTTCTACCCTGTCACCTGGGGTCACTCTGAGACAAAAATCCACCCGACAGCACCCAACAACCCATCACTACTACCAGAAATGCAAACTCAGCTGTGGCGGTTACCTCCAAGACACAAAGCCGGGTGTTCAGAGATGCTGGCAAAGACGCCAACTGTAAATCTCCACACTGACAACCACCACAAAGACAGCCATGTGAAAGTGTCCAGTCAGGAAAGTGAATAAGGATGATTTAAGTGGACTTAAAACAGAATGTTTGAAACCTCAAGTGAACTTGACACAAACCAGCTGTGGGTTCTCCATTGTCACCGCTCTATCAGGCTGATGGGTTGAGGAGGTTCAGGACCCTTTCGCTATTTAAATATTTTTGTTTTACAACTGACTGGTAAAATTGAGGAATAAATTCCTCATGAAAATTCTGAGCTAGACATCCTATAGAGACCAATAAAATGATCAAAAGTCCATTTTTAGTTCTGAACTACAGATATATAAAACAATAAATCAAGCATAATTCTTCTTTTCCTGATAATACTCTGTCAGAGAAGTCAGAACTAAATTAATGGCTCACACTTTTAGGCTTCTGTTAACAATGTGATCCAATTTTTGTTGTTGTTGAAGGGTTCTTCAAAATGGATGACTAATCCCATAAAAACAAAAAATGTCCAGTTCATTTTCTGGGTAATATGCAGATTTTTTAAATAAGTTGTTCCCTAAGAAATGAATGAGTTAAATAAGAATGTTTGGTAGGTTTCCTATTCTCAGTCAGGGAAAAAGTTTCTATTCTGTTTGGAAAGCCCTGGTTCAAGACCTATGTCTTTGCTGAACTCTCCTTCAGATCCTTCATCTCCTCTTTCATTGCACTTTTCCAACAATGTGTGTTACTCTGCTTCTTTTGATGCTCCCTACACATTTGTCTAGGAATCCTAGCTACTTGCATGTCACTTTAAGATACGATTGGCAAATGAACTGATCAAACTAAGGGAAACTATGACCCCCAAAAGGCAGGGCCAATTTGATCTCAAATTTCACCAAGAAATCTACGTCCATGGGTGAGTGCAAAATGTTATTACAAAATATTATTATGTATTGAACCCTTTTTAAAACAAATCTATGAAGATATGAAGCTATTGTTTCTTGACCTATCCCCCTTGTAGGTCTATACACTTCTGAAGGCTGTTTCCTAAAGAATTCTACAATCTTCTATTTGCACCATGTCAATTTAGGCATCCTTGGGGCACTCAAATTATGTGACCTGAAATGTTCTTTGGCTTTGGGGCACACAAAAGGCACCTGAAGGTGCAAAAGCAAGGCTGAAAAGTGGATGGGGTAAGTTTTCTCAAAGAATTTCTCCTAGGACCTTTGTTACCATCAAAGACTAACTAAAGGGCAAAAAGTCCTTGCTGCAAGTGTACGGATCTTTTTCTCCCTAAAGCAATTTTCAAGGTTCTTAAAACTTCCTATGATTTTCCTGGATCCTTCAAGGTTACCCTTTGTTGCTGTTGTTGTTGTTGTTGTTGTTGTTGCTGATTTGGGGTACTTCCAGTTGGTTCCCATTCATAGGCCCTGTGCACACAGAATGAAACACTGCTTGGTCTGCACCACCCTCACAATCTTTCCTGGGTTTCAGTATATTGTTGCAACCACTCTATCAGTCAATCTTGTTGAGGATTTTCCTCTTTTTCTCTGACCCTCTACTTTGCCAAGCGTCTACGGAGCATTCATTCTGACTTTACTTCCTTGAATACAAATGTGTTCGTTCTTCTGGCAGTCCGTGGTATATTCAATACCATCATTCACCAACACTGTAATTCAGATGCATGGACTCACCAACACTGTAACTCAAACGCACGTCACTCAAATCCATGGCCTTAAGTAGTCATGATCCACCTTGCACATACATATGAGAGGACTAAAAATACCATGGCTTGGGTCAGGCCCACCTTTGCCCTCAAGTGGCATCTTTGCTTGTTAATGTGTTAATGAGGTCGTTTTCAGGAGATTTGCCCAATACAATACGCCATTTGATTTCTTCACTGCTATTTCCATGAGTTTGATCGTGGATTCAGCCAAACGAAATTCTTGAAAACTTCAAACTTTTCTGTTTATGATTACTTTCTTGATTGTGAGGCTTTTGTTTTCTTTACGTTGAGGTTTACTCCATTTTGAAGACGGCAGTCTTTTACCGCAGTCAATGCTTCAACTCCTATTCAGTTTCAGTAAGCAAGGTTGTGTCACCGGCATATGGCCAGTTGTAAATGTGTCTCTCTCTGATCTTGATGCTGTGTTCTTCTTCATAGAGCCCAGTTCTTGGATGATTTGTTCAGCATGCAAATGGAATAAGTATGGTGGAAAGATATAACACCTTCCCTGGTTGTAAATCACGCGGCGTCTGCTTGCTAGTTCTCCTTCAGTGACACCTCCTGAGCTCCACATCAGCACAATTAAGCGTTTAGAATTTTCTTGGAGCGCTGGTGGTGTAGTGGTTACAAATTGGGCTGTGATCTGCATGGTTGGCAGTGAGAAACCACAGCAGCTCCTTGGGGGAAAGATGGGGTTTTCTACTCCTGTAAACAGTTACCGTCTCAGAAACCCACAGGAGGTCACTGTGAATCAGCAATGACTCGCTGGCAGTGAGTTTGGTTTGGGTTTTTGGTTGTTTTTAACATTTTTTATTATTTACAATGTTATGCATAATGCGTTATGATCCCCATAGTTGAATAATGCCTTTGCATAATCAGTAAAGCACAAGTAAATATCTTTCTCATAGTCTCTGCTTCCAGCCAAGATCCAGCTGATGTCAGTAATGATATTCCTCATTCTGTGTCCTCTTCAGAATCCAGCTTATTAAATTGCTGGCAGTTCGCTATCAATGTATTTCTGCAACCATTTTTTTAAATTATCTTCAGCAAAATTTACTTGTATGTAATATTACTGGTATTACCCTTTGAAATTCCCCAAAACAGTCATTATACCCTTCTGAGCTGACCCATCTGCCTTGAATTTAGCTGGTCCAGTAGGGTCCTCAGAAGCCCCTATTTTGATTGCCCTTTTTCATTTTTCAAGGCACCCAAACAAAACTAAGACAAATCTGGGAGAACTCATCTTCAGTTGAGCACACAGACATGTGTAAGTAAGCATTTTTTGTTTAGAATGCATATATGAATATTTTTTAGTTACTCTCATAACTAAAAATGCTTATTGCAATTTGCCTAGCATAACATTTGGTAATAGCTGGAGTTGTCTGCATAAAGCAGAGTGAATTTCTCAATAGGCCTTCTGCCCAAGAGAAATAGAGCTCTAGTTTAATGGTCAATGTCAGTTACCTAGACAGACTATCTCCAATGAACAAATGTCAAGGTAAGATGCCCAGAAAGAGATGTCTCTCCGCAATTCAATGACCTTTCCTCTAATTCCATGCCACCAAACAGCCTTCATGTGTGTTCGTGTTCTTGTTTTCCTGAATGAACCCAACCACACTATTGCTGACTGGGAGGCGGGGAGAGGACACAAAACAACAGTTAAAAGCAGGCCTGGATCACCCAATGAGCAAAGTAAGCCCACGCTTCGGACAGGAACGAAGTAGCAGCACAAGCTGACCAAGCCAACAACACATAGATGCCATGCAAACAGACACAAGGAAAAGCGCACACTGCATCGGAAGAGAGCTGGCAGGACACTGAGTAAAATTTATACCAGCTCCAGTGCATGAGAACAAGCCAGCCAGAAATAAAGTTCACTCAGGGTCACCATGTTCTCTGCATGCCAGATTCTTTACGTGATGAGGGAGTCCTCTCTGTCCACATCTACCTCCCCTTTACAGCTGAAACCCCCTATAATGGCAGGTCTTGGGAACCTACTATTTCTTTCTAGTAAACGAGTGGTGGGGTGGACCATGGGGTCTAATGCTAAGTAAAATTAAATACAGTTTGTCACCAATACTTGTTTTCTGATCAGTACATTTTTTTATGACATATTTTATTCATTTCTGGTTCTATTATTCATTTGTATTATACTGATACTTACAAATATATTTATAATTATGATAAAATGTATTTTAAAAAGCAAGCATAAAATTAGAATGAGAGCCACTTTAAGCAAAATTAGTACAAGTCATTTTTTTGTTGTGGGAGATCAATGGAAGTCTCCATTAATTGTTGAAACAAGGAAGTTCACTGACTCATTTTCTTTATTTTGGAATGTATGCAATTCTATTTTTGTAAACAAGTGTGGTGGTGG
>NW_022103907.1:11002868-11005464 GCF_000313985.2 Echinops telfairi | reverse complement strand
CTAGCTGCTCCAGACTACCATCACCTGTCACCTGGGTCCGAAGATATATGGAGACATGCTCGCCTCGCCTTTTAATACTTTGTTTAACAAAGGTTGGTGGAGGTGGAGGTGGAGGTGATGGTGATGGTGGTGGTAGTGGAGGAGGTGATGGCGGTGGTTGTGGTGGTGGGGTGGTGGTGGTGGTGGTGGTGGTGGTGGTTCGTGTCCACTGACCTCAAGTCAGGTCTGAGTCAGTGACTCTGTGCCACAGAAGAAACATTCTGTGGCAGTACCACCTTCACAATCTTTGCTATGATGGAACCCATTGCTACAGCCAGTCTGTCAGTCCATCTTATTGAGGATCTTCTTCTGTCACCAACACTCCTCTTTGCCAAACATAATGTCCTTCCCCATGCCCAAAGTGTGGGCGGCAAAGTCTTACCATCTTTGCATCTAAAGAGCATATTGGCTGTGCTTCCTCCAAGAGAGATCTGTTCCTACTTCCAGCAATTCATAGTCCACTTAATATAATGTGGGACATAGTCAAAATCTTATCCTCACATACATTAACAATTATATAATCCAATTCATCAGATTGTGTTAAAAGGGCATCTGCCACTTTTGCATTGTCGCTAATATTTTCAATCAATCACTAATATTACCATTCCATTTTCAAGGGAACATCATGGATAGCTAACACACATACATCTGCATATGTTTACCTCACATAGCCCATTACCTCAATCTCACGGACATCAAATCTGTTTTTGACTCATAGCAACCCTATAGAAAAGAGTGTCTGAGACTGTGGCTCTGTATGGAAGTAGAAAGCCTCATCTTTCTCCCAAGGAGCAGCTTGTGATTTCAAACTGCTGGTTTGGCGGTTAGCAGCCCAACACATAACCACAGAGGATTTTTTTCGTATCCCATTAGAACAGGTGAACAGCCAGAGTAGGAGGCACCACATACCTTAACTTAGGGCTTTCTCTTGCCTTGCTCTGGCCCCTATTGGGATGTTTCATCACTGGTTCAGCATGAGAGTCTACCAGGCCAAACGGATACCCATCCGCAGAAACAAGTCAATGCCAGCTGAAGACCAGAGTACAGCTGAATCTTTACTGATTTCCACTATGAGTTCATCATGCATAATGTACCCAATACTATGCTGCCTTTTATAGAAATTTTAAAAAGCCAGGTGAGTTAGTTAATTGTGCCAACCTGGCCGATAAACACATGTGGGGCTAATTGAAAGGCGAAGGGATAAATGGGTGGTGAGCCTCGCCTTTCTAGTTCTCGGGTCTCTTGCTTTGTGACGGTCCCACCAGGGTGGAGCTGCCTTAGCAGTTCCCTGCTTCAGCTTGCAAGATTGACTTCCTACAAGACAGCCCCAAGGAGAAGCCACATGGACCTATCCCGATGCAGCCCTGGGTGCTGGACCAGCCATGTGGAGACCCCTGCTAGTGTTGAGATGCTTATTCGTTCACTGACTCAGCTTTCCTCCTGCCGTCGGCATCATTGCCTCTGTTTTGTGAGGTGGAGGGCTTTGTGGACTGGTGTTGGGTTAATGGGTTAATGTTGGACTTGTGAGCTTGGGCAGCATTCAGTTGGGATATTTTCGTGATGCACACTTTCTTTACATAAAACTCTCTTATACATGAGTTGCTGTGGATTTGTTTCTCTAAAGTACCTAGACTAATGCACCAGGCTACATAGAGCTCCATGCCACAGACCCTATGGCTCACATCACATGAAAAACACCGGTATCACTATCATGATTAGTCTTTCTCCACCTTTCCCTGTGCCCTCACACACTACAACTCACACATAAATACTATGTGTACATGCCACATAACGTCACACATACTAGAACTCACACATATCACACACACCATATATACACCAGACATCATATATGCCACATGTACATATAGCACACATCCATACCACAGATGCACAAACACCCCCCCGCTCCCACAGCTGGGTAAACGGATCTTATCTTCAGGGAGCAGCTCACTCTCCTCTCACATAATATGGTTCTACTTGGAATCACCTCTAAGGCCCTAACTCTGGCCTCCTGTGCCGAAGTAGCCGTTCTTTCAAGCTGATGGTAAGTCAAGACATGCTCTCATTCCTGTGAAAGAGCAGAAGGACCCTCTCCACTCCGTTGCGAGGAGGCAAAAAAAAGCCCCAGAACTCTGCTCTGGCCTCTTCTCTCGAAGTACACTCAGCCATCAGTGAGTTCACCCAGACTCTTGACTGTCCCTAGCATCCATCACTGGAAAAGGGCAGTTAGCTCTAGCTCAGACATCCCCCCCTACTTTATAGGTCTCAAGTTGAACCTACAAGCCTGCCCCTAGCCATTCTTCCCCATCTCCACTAAGAATGATACTTTTCCCTCCTATAGCTCAGATGCAAGATTCTTCTCTTTCTCTAAAACCCTGCCTCCTTCCTCTCATGACATCCTGTTGGCTCTACTTTCAAAATGTACCCGACATCCAACTACTTTCCACCTCCACTGCTAGCTAGCTGCTCCAGACTACCATCACCTGTCACCTGGGTCCGAAGATATATGGAGACATGCTCGCCTCGCCTTTTAATACTTTGTTTAACAAAGGTT
>NW_022103907.1:10996322-10999102 GCF_000313985.2 Echinops telfairi | reverse complement strand
TACATGTTGTGTCACAAAAACGAATTGGTTGTTATTGTGGGTCGCCATTGAGTTGACACTGACTCATGACACCCCCACGTGTGCAAATTAGAACTTGACTCGATAGAGTTTTCAAGGCTCTGAGCTTTTGAAAGCAGATTGCCAGGCCTATATCCCGAGGTGCAAGGGTGCGTTCGAACTACCAACCTGTCAGCCAGTGGTCAACCTGAACTATTTGCACCACTCTGAAACTAACTAGAGAATCAAGATATTAAAAGTGACTTCCATAACAGTTCGTCCTTCTTGCGAGAGTTTTGAAATACTGCTTCTAAAATAAGAAATGATTCAGACAGTTATTCTTGAGGGAGCTAAGTACAGTGTTTAAGAGCCACTCTGAGCATGAGCCATCTTGATTTCAAACTTGGATGCTTTAAAAGTTGGGTCATCTGAGACAAGCTACCTTGCCTCTCTGAGCCTCAGCTTCTTCAGTCCAGAAATGGAAATAAGTAGTGTCTATGCAATGGGTTGCTATAAAGACTAAATGCCTGTAAAAGGAATGCTCAGTACAATGCCTTCCCTGAGTCAGTGCTTAATAATGATGACTATTAGTACCATTATTTTTATTAATCAGAGTTTCTCACAGCTACTCTTTAACCTTTCCCTACTGTCTAAAGTCCATGGAAGGTCACCCAAGTTCCCTTCTTGGGACCATGCCCCTTCCCCCCACCTTCCCCCCACTTGCCTTTATCCTGAGAACATTCTTACTTGCAAATTGTAAATAAATAACTTTTCACTCCTGACATAAAAGGCAGATTCTGTTCGCTCTCGCTTCAGTGCATTCTGAAATTACCCTCCTTCTTCCTTTTACAGTATTTGCAACTCGAGGGCCACTGGTCAGCACTAGCACTAGAGCTATTTCTCAGCTCCCCAACATTCTTCTCTCATCTCTTTTTTTGGGGGGGTCCGTTTTTTCCCATGGAACACCCTACTTACCCTCTTAGCTTTCCTTTGATTTAAGAATCCTGCCCTGCTCCATGATTAATGCCTTTGCTTCACCCCTATCCTCTCTGCACAGGGCCATCTCGGCTCTCAGAACAATCTCCTCCCACCTTCTAAACTGGTTGCGTCCTCACGTGCACCTCGAACACAGGACTTGCATGACCCAACTGATAAGAGTACTATTACCCTTCTCAATACCTGTGTTCTAGTTCAGCCCTGCTCCTGGCCACCGTGTGTGTGTGTGTGTGTGTGTGTGTGTGTGTGTGTGTGTGTGTGTGTCACCAGAATTCCAAACGTCTCTGAAGTGCAGTGCTCCTTGAAGCTCTATGGTTGGGTGGGAATTCATTCGGTTCTCAGTTAAAAGGCAGCATGAAGGAGGCAAGCCCAGCTCTTTGGGAATTCTCTGGCTGAGTGAGCCAAGTCCTGCTGGCTTCCTGAAGGCTCAGCCTGTTGTCATTACATCTGGCACAGAGCAGGGACGCTGGAGCCAGTTACTTGAAGTTGAATCCATCAGTGATTGAGCAGCTTCCTTCTCAATGTCTCTCAGAGGCCAGCGGCAGCCAAGAATGTGGTGTGAGCTCTGCATGATGCTGGGCACGTGAGTGGCTTTGGTTGCACGCAGCTTTGATTCCCTCATCTGGACCATCTTCACATGGTGGGTACAAACCTCAAGGGGATAAGCTAGAGGGAATGACTGAGCCACTGAGGTCCAAAGTGCCTCCAGGCTGTGAGTTCTCTAGAATCCGAGGTGGTGTGATCTGGATGTGATTTGTGTATTAAACAGAACACTTCAAGTTAAGGTATCACATAAGGTAGCCTTAGTGCAGGGACTCTATCTGGTCTACTGTCCCTTCGCCAGCACTAGTCTGGTGCCTTCTATGTGATGTTACTCAGTACATACGTTGCACTACCCTACTCTGCCAGCCCCGCATGTGTGTCTGCTTGTTATGCTGTGGTAGCTGATGTGTCACCCTGATGCTACAAGTTGT
Organism: Echinops telfairi; assembly: GCF_000313985.2. Classification (NCBI taxonomy): domain Eukaryota; kingdom Metazoa; phylum Chordata; class Mammalia; order Afrosoricida; family Tenrecidae; genus Echinops; species Echinops telfairi. The sequence continues at coordinate 10,997,135 of NW_022103907.1, read as the reverse complement.
GACACCGGTATTTCAAATACCAGCAGAGTCACCAAAAGTGAGCTGGTTTCAACTGAGCTTCCAGAGTTAAAACAGACTAAGAAGGATTAGGCTGTCCACCTCAGAAGGATTAGCCACCAAAAACACTCCGGACAGCATCCGAACTTCGTCAGTTCCTGACGCCCTACCTTGCATTGGAAAAACCAGCTGCACAAGACCTCTTTAAAGTGTTAAAAAGTGAGGCTGTGACTTTGAGGACTCAGGTGCACCTGAACTAAGGCATCGTGCTTTCAATGGCCTGATGTGCATGTGAAAGTTGGATGTTGAATTAATAAGACCAAAGAAAAGGTGCTGCCTTTGAACTATGGTGTTGGTGAAGAATATGGCAAGTATGGTGGGCTGCCAAAAGAATAAACAACTCTGTCTGTCTTGGGGGGGGAAATGCAACCAGAATGTTCCTTAGGGACAAGAATGAGAAGACTTGTCTCACGGACATGAAGTCAGGACAGATCAGTCCCTGGAGAAGGACATGATGCTTGGTACAGTGGAGGGGCAGCGAAAAAGGGGAAAAGCCCTTGACAAGATGGCGTGACACAGTGGCTGTAACAATGGGCTCAAACATAGGCGCCATGGGGAGGATGGTGCAAGACCGGGTGGTATTTCCTTCTGTGGTCTACTGGGTTGCCAAGACTAGGAACGAACTCAATGGCATCTAGCCACCGTGACAACAACCTTACGCTGCCCATAGTCTCTCAGTAGGATTCCTGCTCTCACTTTGAAATGAGGAAAGGCACACATTTATATTTTCTTGGCACTTATCATTTCAAAATTCTC
>NW_022103907.1:10981744-10996222 GCF_000313985.2 Echinops telfairi | reverse complement strand
GTGTGCTTCACCAGATTTCCAAGGCTGGTTTTTCAGAAGTAGATCACTAAGCCTTTGGGTTATCAGCCATGCGCATTAACCATTGGCACCATCCAAGGACTCTACCTCTCCCAGCTCGCAGAACAGTTCTTTTCTCTACCCTTTGGTAGCGGGAGTCGACCTGCTTAGACTTGCTTTTGCACACGCCTTACCCGGGGCAGAATCTTCGTCGGAAGGCAGTAGGTGCCGCTTTGCTCACCTTGCCCTGAGCCAGGTGCGCCCTGACCACTTACCATCTTTCCAGTCCTCCTCAAGCCAGAAGGAAATGCATGTCCAAAGCCTTTGGCCCCCACCTTCCTTTTCGTCCCCGACACGCCCCCTACTAATTAGCTTAACTAATAAGTTAATGAGGGAACATCTGCAGGACACTCTGGGCATGGAAGGCAGGGCCCATCTGTACAAAGCATCAGAGGTGCGGTTGTCATCTTCCCCATTTCCCTGTCTTCAGGTTTATTAACACCTCAGAGCCTGTCTTCAGGAGCACAGCGGTGCCCCTGGCAACAGCCCGTCCCCTTGGCAACACTGCCACTCAGCTTTGTGCCTGACTCCAATGAAAGAGGAAACCCAGTACGTGTGGGAGTCACAGTGCAAGGAAGCTGATATTTGGGGCATGCACATTGCTTTATTAAAGACGTTCACATCCAATTTACTGACTCTGCGTTTCAGGCCAATGGCCCATTCAGCCACATCAATATGAATCAGTGTGACTGAATTCAGTCAAATATGTATATAGATTATTCAACCAGATAACTGCATTTTCTTTATCCACACGACACCAGGGATGAATTTTTCACTCTTCAAGCCGTTGTTTTGACAAATGGAGTCATAGACTAAGCTGCCATTTTGCTTTTCCACTTTATAGAAGCTGGGATAGGAAAAAAAAAATCTTTTGGCACAATTTTTAAGTGGTATTTTCAAATCACACAGGGGATTTTCCATTTCCTCACACGTTGTATGGTCTTTCGGATTTGTGTTTAACTGAATTCTCACCGTATCTTGCACAGCACAGAATTTATAAGCCTCGGTGGAGAGTTTGGGACCAATTTGATCATTTAGTGCACTCTGGAATGCCCCAGGCAAGGTCGTTAACGTGTCTCCACTACAAGCGACATCTCTAAATAGCCACCTCCGTTTTGTGGGCTCCCACAGGGCTCGGGGTGTGCCCCACAGCCTGCCCCTGGCATAAGAAGACAATTAGACCATTATATTTGCACCAAGAGCAAGCAAGCAGCCAGCTCTGTACTCAAAAAGAATGGGGCCCATATTTAAACCAGTGGGACAATTTATTTGTACCTTAAGAGGTTTTAAGACAAACAAGCAAGCCCCAGTGAGTTATAAATGGTCAGCGTCATGCAATTAAACACAAGTCTGAAAGAGGTGGGTTGTTCTGTTTAGAAGCTCTATGGGTCACATCACGTCGGTGGCCTGGTGAAGGATGCCCCTCTTTGCACGGATGACAGCCCAGGAGAGGGGAGAACCCACTTCCCAACACCCTTCTCTAAATTGTGTGTTCAAAGATCTGTGGTGTTGTCGTGTTCAAAACGTCCACATCTTTACAAAAATAAAATGGTACAATTAGTGAGATTCTTAGAACGTCTGCAGTCTCTTCATTGCAGTTGCTAATCTTCAGTAGAGGACCCTGTTGAACACCCAGAGGCGTTCATACACCAATTTAGCTGGCTCTATTGGAATCCGTGGCATGCCGGTCGTATTGGGCTGCTAACCACAAACTAGGTCAACTGTTCAAATCCACAGGAGAAAGATGAGGTTTTCTACTCCCAGAAAGGATTTCAGTTGCAAACTCACAGGAGCAGTTCTACCTTGTCCTATAGGGTTGTTCTGAGTTGGAATTGACTCAATGTCAGTGAGTTTGGTTTTGTGGTTAGTATTGGAATCCAGCTTAGCTATAAGTTCCCAGTCCTAGATAGAGTTGTCAATAAGGATACAGATTAAAACTTAATTGAATTTTAAAACTACTGCTGTGTTAGTCTGGATACATTCAGAGAAACAAATCCACAGACACTCATGTATAAGAGAGTTTTATATAAAGGTTAAGTGTGCCTCAAGAAAACATCCCAATCCAGTGCTGCTCAAGCCCACAAATCCAACATTAAGCCATTAACCCATATGTCCAACACCAACCTCCTCCATCTCACAAAACAGATGCAATGATGCCAACCGCAGAAGGAAAGCCAAGTCAGTGAATATGTAAGCATCTCAGAGCTGGCAGGCGTCTCCACATGGCTGTTCCAGCACCCAGGGCTACATCGGGGTAGGTCCATGTGGCTTCTCCACCGGGATGTCTTTCAGGAAGTGAGCCTTGCCAGCTGAAGCAGGGAACTGGCTAAGGCAGCTGCACCCTTGTCCAAACATCAGAAAGCAAGAGACCTGAGAACTAGAAACATGAGGCTCACCGAGCCATTTATCCCTCCGCCCTTCAATTAACACCATGTGTTTATCAGCCAGGTTGGCACAATAAACTAACTACCTTAATATTGGAATCCAGCTTAGCTATAAGTTCCCAGTCCTAGATATAGTTGTCAATAAGGATACAGATTAAAATTTAATTTACTTTAAAACTACTGCCTTCAAGCCAACTCTGGCGCATAGCAATCCTACTTAAGGTTTCCAAGACTGTAAATCTCTATGGAAGCAGACAGCCTCATCTTCTTCCTGAAGAGCAGATAGTGGGTTTGAATTGAGTTACAACTCTTGTGGGTAGCAGCCCAATGCCTAATCTATAGTACTGTCAGGGATTCCTATAGATAGAGACAGGACTAGCGAGAGAAGTATACACGTATGAATAGAGATATATTGGGCCTAGATCCCAAAGAGGTATCACCAAAGCCGTTGGCTGTGACTAGAGCACACAATCTATGAGGGGGGAAAGAAAGGGAAGAAGGTTAGAGTCTGTGTTTCCATTCAGACCATGGGTAGCTTTCTTGTGGGGAGAAGTCCTGGGAAAGCACCCCTACACACACACAAAACCCTCTCCTCTACATCATAGCACTCTCATTTCATCCTCAATTTCAGAAGATTTCAACTCGTTGATCTGGCCTCTCACCTTGAAGTGAGCATGCTATCACTTCCTGAATTTCATCACTGCATTATACACATGGGAACCCTGGATATTGCAAAGAGTTAAACTCTGTGCTACCAACCAAAAGGTTGCTTGTTCAAGTCCACACAGAGGCACTTTGGAAGAAAAACTTGGCAACCTCCTTCCAAGAAACCAGTAATTAAAACCCAATGGGGCAGAGTTCTGCTCTGACACACATGGGGTCCCCATGAGTCAGGTCAGCTGGATGGCATTTGGTTTGGTATTTAGGTTTGTGTTGAAGGAAGGGGGAGCCTCGAGGTAGTGTCTTATGTTCCCTAGAGGAGGCTGTCATGGCCCAGGAACACTTTGAAGTCTGTGATGTCCAGTCTCATGACCGAAAGGGTCCCTGGGAGAGGCTACGTAATTGAGGGGAAATAAATAGACAAAGCATGCAAGAGTCCACTTCCCAGGAGTCAGAAACAAGAAAGAGAGAGCAACGTATTCTCCAACAGCCTTATACAGTCTTAGAGCATGCAGGCCCTGTCAATCACACATGTGACAAGATAGGCAGTGTTTAACCCTAGATGTCCCTGAGCTCATTGGAGGAGTAGCCCAAGACCAGTATTGGGGGCAGGCAGTGGGGAGTTGACTGCCCTTTGGGCAGGGAGAACAATAGGTAGCCTTGGGCATAGTGAGCAGCCCCGTGCTGGTGACAGGCCTCTTTAAGTAGCACCATTATGGGGGGATAGTGTGGGGCTGGTTTTTAGAATGGAGAATGTGACTAGGAGTCATCTCTAACTCACACATGTGAAGGCCTTCCTCCACCAGTCGGCCTTTCAGACTCTTAATGGTAAACATAGAGAATTTGGCTGCATACATGCTTTTCCGGTCCTCAGTTTCCCACAGAAGTCCTGGGTCACAAGGAGAGTGAGTTGTTCAAACAAAGGTGGTTCTCTGTCATGACAGTAGTACAGTAAAGGTGTGAATAAAGACAAAGGTTACCTGAGTGACAGCCATGAGACACTCCCTTGAAGGCAGGCAGCGAGGGTATGGAAGCGTAAAAAGAAAGAAGAAAACCCATCCCCATCCCAAAATGGTCAGGTTGTTCAGTTTATATTGCAACATTGCCACGTTCTCAGCTAAGCAAACTGACAGAAAGGACCCACGGTTCCCTCGAAGCCCCTGCCCCTCTCGGAAGGAACTGTTGATGTCCACTATTGGCAGAGTGGTGCAGCCAGTTCCAAGCCAGACTACCGCAGAGACTGCCACAGAGGACTCTTGTTCCAGCTGCCCAGTCACCTGAAGCTTGTCTTACCCTGCACCCCAAACACAGGCAATTTCCATTGGTCTCATGACCCAACCCAACTGGGAAGCAAAACCCAACTGGGAAGCAACCCAGCCACCGGCCCTAGTTTTAGCTTTCCATGACATGCAGGAGATTCTGAAACCCTTGGCATTCGGTGCCACCAATGAACCCTCTTTCTTCTCTGTGGCCTTCTGCAGATGCTGGGCCTGTAGCATCAGGGAGGAATGTTCGGGTCCAGGAGAAGGAACACCACATCCCAGGTTCTTCTCTAAGCAGCTGGGAACTAGAGTGAGTCCATTAACCTATCGGATACAGCACTCTCACCCATTAAATGGCAATAATAACCAGCAGGCAGTCTAGTAAACAGATTCAGCTCTGAGGTCTGAGATCTTGAATTTAATACCACAGACTAGGTAATGAAGCTTGCTGCTTCCGTGGTAGAATTTTAACCTTCCATGCAGCTCACCTGGATTCTATTTCTGGCCAAACCATCACCAGTTAATCGACTAAAAGAAAAGCAAGCCCCGCCTATTTCTGAAAGGCTGCCAATCAAAACTCTATGGGACTCAATGGTCCAATCTGCAACTGAGCATGAGCATGGCACCAGGACCAGACGAATGGTTTGTTCTGTTGTGTCTGAATCAGGGGCTCACTACGGCAACGAACCAAACAAATAGGAAAGTTGCCTTACTTACTTAAGTCCCTGCCCCTTTGGTACTTCCACTTCTGCATCTGAAAAATGGAGGAGGGGGCATGTTCCCTTTTGCAAATAAGGAAGCAGAAGTGTGTTGATAAATGGAGACAGTCCGCATAGAAATCAACTGTGAGTGTAAGCGAATAACACAGGGCTTGCTACAAAGTAAAAAGGCAGTCAGTGTGAACCCATCAAATTATCCACCATTATCACCGTCAACAGGGCAGTGAAGCCGGGAAACCTCCTGAAAGGAACCCTGCACCTGCTCTTCCCTTACCTGATGAGGGTCCACTAACCAGGTGGTTCTGTGCAAATCGCTGTGAAAATCACTTGCCAACATGGGAAATGACCGCCCCAGATCACAAAGCGGAAGATGACAACATCATTACACAAATGCCAAGATTGCATCATTGTCTAACTGCCAAATCACCAAGCATCATGACCCAGGCAATCTACCATATAACCTTCACTCTCAGCGTCAACTTTACTATTACTCTCCTCTCACCTCTCAACATTTGGTACTGCCTGACAGACAGTGTGATTGTACAAAGTAGTTAGATAGTGGATTTTCACTCTTCTTGTCCATATACAATGTCAGATAATGAGATACTATATGCAGGATAGCTGTATGCTGTCCTTATCCCAGGCAGGCCGACTGCTGTGACATTTTCTTTACTCCATTTCGGTAGATAACACTAAGAGTAAACCATCTTTTTTCACTTATGGGCGCTAATGGGATCTGAGAGACTCACTCTGCCCTGGAGCCTCTAATGGATTTAGAACAAAAGAAACGCAGGACTCTCAGCTACATAGGGAACAAAAATCACCAACCCCTCTTTCTAACTTCCTTGAATCTTGGGCATCTCCTAGTGGTAATCGCTGAAAACAACTCTGATAGCTCATCCTTCAGACACAGTAAGGGAGCATATGGGAGAATCATTCAAATTTCAAGGACAAAGTCTGGGTCCAACAGATTTCAAGGACAAAGTCTGGGTCGATGCTTTGCTGTTAGATAGTAGCCCTTTTTTCCCAAAAAGGGCAGCAGTGGAATTCAGGAGTACCTCCTGAGTACATAGCCCTGCATCACATTGTAAGAGGAATATGTGAGAGTAAGAATGTTCCTTAGCAAACTCGTGCCCCCTGGCGGTCCACATCTAGTCCATCCCTTGCTCAGGCACAGTCCCTGACAGAACAAGATCTTTCCCGCCTCCAGAGGGTTCTCTCTCCTTTTACTGTGTGTCCTAGGAGAAACAACAAGGAAATTAGTGATAGAATGGTTACCTTCCGTTCGGGAGATTCTGGTTTGAGGGAACCCGAGTTTTGCCATCTCTTTAGCTTGGCCTTGACAGAGGGTGTAAGGACCCTTTGTTGGCCTCTTAGCTTCTCTGAACGTTTCTAGGAATCCTGCTTTCCCTATCTCCAGGCCACACCGCTTCTGATAGCCTTAGTCTTTCCATTCTCATCTTCTTCCACCAACTTGTAATGACCTATTTGATAAAATAGGAAGAGGATTCTTCAGGGAAATGCTGACGGATGACAAATTCCCCCAAATCTCTTTCTTAAATCCACAATTCTGAGCTTTTGAAACTGAAAGCCAATAGTTGAACCTCACTTTCTTCAATGTTGTTCTTTCCCTGAAGCAATAGATGTCTCCCACTAAACCTGTGGTTCTCAACCTTCCTAATGCCATGACTCTTTAATACAGTTCCTCATATTGTGGTGTCCCCACAACCATAAAATTGTTTTCATTGCTACTTCATAACTGTCATTTTTCTACTGTTATGAATCGGTCGACCCCTGTGAAAGGGTCGTTCAACCCCCAAGGGGGTCGTGACCCCAGGTTTATAACCACTGCACTAAATGGAAAGACTGGAATGTAGAACCACATACCCCAAACAAAATGTTTTTTTTTTAAATATGTGTATATCAATTATCAGTATAGATTGAAAAAGAACCTAAGAGAGAGGATGAATGCTCAGGCAGAGATCGGACGAATGAAAATATATAATTATAGACCATAATTGCCATCTTCCAACTTGAGGGCTCTTTTTAGGTCCCCTAAGTTAAAGTCTGGAAGATAATATTTAAACAGATAATATCAATTGATAATTGATTGTTATAAGAGTGGTAAAATGCCCCAAATAAAATGACTTATTAAAATAAATAGATAATATTTCACCCTTACGTCACGGTCACCCCCTCTTGGTTCAGCTTCATCTGTGACAGTTTTTTATCACTCCCAGCCCCACCTCTCCACTATAAGACCACAACCACTCGATGGATGGGAAAATGATAGAGCTGTCTGCTCCCATAAAAATTTACAGTTCAGTGACCCTGTGTACAGGATCAATATGAGTTGGAATCAACTCAATGGCAGCGGGTTGGATTTCTGGCTTGTGACCTTAACCCCAAAAAGCCAACTACACAGAATCAACCAGTCATTCCACTCTTCACTGTGAACTTCCACCTTTCTGTGTGGTCAAAGATGCTGCTCCATCGCCTGAAATGGTCTACTGCCTCTATCTCCATGTTAGTTCTGCCACCACTTGGAAAGCAACAATTCGCTCACTTCTTGAACCCAGCACAAATGTATTTTCTTATGCCTTGCTAGACTCTGTAGGCAGAATAAGGCCCCACCTTCCACGTACATTCCCATCTGACTGTGAGTGCTGCAAGAATAAAGGCTATGTCTGGGTCTCTTTTTCTCCAGTGTTTACGACACTAAGAGATAAGGATAGCCATTTCATAAGCTTTATTCTAATGAGAGGTATCTGGGAAGGGCAGGTGGTTAGTGTGCTGGGCTACTAAACAAAAGGTAGGAGGTTCAAGTCCTTTCAGAGGCACCTGGGAAAAAAGGGCTGGAGCTCTACATCCAAAATGTTCTGTCATGTAAAGGCCTATTGAACACAGCTCCTCACCTACAGTCACTATGAGTCAGGGTCACCTTGACTGAGAGGCCACTGGTTTCACTCTGAAGAGAAATCAGGCTGCAGCACCACACATCTCAGGAGCTTCCTTCATCCATGTTGATCAGGAGCATGTACTCTGTGCTGCAATGGTCATAAGTGAAGTCCAATAGCATTCAGTCCTGAGCAGAGCTCTGTAAACTGGGTCATGACATGGGCCTTTAAGATGCCTGTAAGGCACAAGAGCCTGATTAACACCCTAACATCTCTGACTCTCACATACAAATTTACCCCACTCCTTACTCTTTTATAGATGCCATTGGAAAAAAATATATCCACAGAGACACCTGAGGATCTCAGTTGAAATGATACTGATAAAAAATGGGACGAAAGCAAGTCGGTGGGTGTTCAGGCCCCTTGGAAACTAGGTCAGTTAGTTGCTAAAGGGTATGGAGGGAAAAGAAAACCAGGAATGAGTCTGGCTTGGTTGAGACGCCTGCCTCTCACAGTGCCGTGTGTGTGCAAGCCAATAGCATGGTCCCCGTGAGGACAAAACAGCCATCTCCTTGCCTGCCAGATGGCCACGATGATTCCAAACAAAGAAGGCACCCGGCGGAAGGGCACTCAGCCCAGCTTCCCTGACACAGAGCCTGAGGGCACTTCTGGCAAAGGTCAGGACAGGACAAAGCAACTTCTCCGGGAGAAACACTTAGCTCCCTTCCCAAGTTCACCTAGCTTCAAGGCACCTGATGTCAATCACCCTGCCCACTACAAGGCTTCAAGTCCATCTGCTGGGTGACCAACATAATCAAATCCCATTCACATGAAAAACAAAGGGAAGTAATGTGCCTTAACCATGCCATGTCATCAAGCCACTGTGTTATTATTGTTATGTTATTGTTGTATATTAAGTTGGCTCCAACTCACAGTGACCTTACATTGAACGGGATGAGACAGAACCCTATCCTGTCCCATCTATATGGTTATTGTTGTTTGTGTCCATTGTTTCAACTATGATGCCACTCGAAATCATTGAGAGTGTCTCTTGTTTGTGCTAACCCTTTCTAGCATCAAACCTAGGGTCCCTGTCTAGCAATCGGCCCAAAGGACACAGCCTAAGTGTCAACATCCTCTCTTCTGAGGTGTATTTTGGTCGCATTTCTTATAAGACTAATTTGTTTCTTCTTTGGGAAGTCCATGATAGATTCAATATTCTCGATCCACACAATTCATTTGCTTCTATTACTTTTTGGTTTATCGCTTTCCCTTGTCTACCCTCTTTGGCATGTGCTGTCTGACTCCACTTCCTCACTTCTGCTCAGGCCTGAGATCTATGTAAACATTTTTTCTCAAGGGTGGCATTCTAAATATTTAGGAACTGAAATGGCACTTGGCAGAAGAAAGAGTATACCCAACACACTAGGCTGCAGCCTGACGGCCCCAATGTGGCGGTATGGGGTGGCCCCAGTAGCCCCACCACACACATTCACCTCCCACCCCCCTACAAATGAAACTGTCTTGATATTATATAATTAATCAGCAAAATACACCCAATGTATTACTCTTGTGAGGAATAGTATAAGATGCTGGCAAATTCTCATTTCCCTAATTTCCTACAATCTCTGTATAGGTCTTGCAAGTTCTCACTCAGAATGTCAAAGCACAATCTTTTGGTCCATCCCGTTCTCATTGTTCTACAGTTTACCTCTGTTAAAGGTTGGCTTGTGCCCTCCCAAAATTTATGTTGAAGTTCTAACATGACCTTGTTTGGAAATAGGGTCTTAGTAGATGTGACCAGAGGGTAGGTCCATTAGGTGGGTCCTAATCGATCTGAGTGGCATCTTATAAAAGAGACGCAGAGGAAAGCAAAAGGGAGACAGCTATGTGACGATTGAGTTATGCTTCAGCTTCCAGAAACACAGAGACAAGGAAGGGTTTTCCTCTGGAGCCTTCAGGGAGAACACTCCTCTGCTAACATTCTGAATGCAGACTTTTAGCTCCCAGAACTTTGAGATAATAAAAGTCTGCTCTTATAAGTCATCCAATTTGTAGCATTTTTTTGAAATAAGAAACGATGGCTGTTACATTAAAATACCCCCCTTTCACAACCCTGAAAGTCAGGACCTGTACTTGCTTGCTATCTCTCACCTCCTAAGGAACTGCAGGCCACTCGGCAGCCATCTTGAATTCTCACATACCTTAGACCACACAGGAGCCCTGGTGGTGTCGTGATTACAAGTTGAGCTGCGATCCTCACGGTCGGCAGTTCGAAACCACCAGCAGTTCCTCAGGAGAAAGATGAGGCTTTCTAACTCCCTTAAACAGTTAGTCTTGGAAACCCACAGTGGGGTCCCCAAAAATCAGCATTGACTCCATGGCAGTGAGGTGGTGGTTGTTGTTTAGACCGCATGCCCTGCTGACATAGTCGTAAACACTGAGTTGTTACCTAAAAGGTGGGTGATTTGAACTTGAGCTTCTCTGTAGGAGAAAGATGTGGCAGAGTGCTCCCACAACGATCACAGCCTTGGAAACCAGAATCTACCGTTCCACTCTGTCCTCGTTGGACCCTGTGAGGTGGGATAATCAGTGTTGGTTTAAGTCTCACACTTTTTTCCCTGTTTTTGGTTCTTCTTCCTTTTGTGATGGCTTCTTCCTCCTAATATTGTATTGTGTGATCTCCTCTCTCCCCGTGCAATCCTCTCCAGGGTCCCCGGGGCCCTCTCTTCCCCACCTAGAACTCGATGACAGCAACTCTCTTTTATATTTTGAAAACCAAGATAAAAGACTATTTTTTAATTCAAGTAGGAATTATCAACATTTCTAGGTTAGCCTCTTAGAAATATGTTTCACCCCACACTGTGATTTGAGGGGGCAAGTCTGACTAATGTCTCTGAAGAGACGGTCTATCTAAGATCTATACATGATTTTTGTTCTGTTTTGTTTTGTTTTTCCAGTATTCCTGCCACATTAAACCTCCAAACCAAAACCAAACTCACTGCCACAGAGTCAATTCCCACTCCAGGCAACCCTATAGGACAGGATAGAACTGCCCCTGTGGGTTTGCCAGACAGGAACTCTTGATGGGACTAGGAAGCCTCATCGCACTCCCATGGAGTGACTGGTGGTTTCAAACTGTAGACCGTATGGGTAGCAACCCAACTGCTAAGCCACTATGCTGCCAAGGTACCTATACTACATCTACTCCTCACTAGCTGACTATCTTATTATTCCACGTTTTGCCATTACAACAATGGTAAAATAAATCAACCATCTTGACTATGTTGCATGTGAACAATGTACAGCTGGCCATAATGAACACAGAGGTGTAAGCTGAGAGAAACACTGACGATGAAGGGTAAGACGATATGTCAACTTGGCTGCCCCTTGAGTGGTTCAGCAGCTACATAATGGTGTGGCTCCCCTCCCTTTTGTGATTGGATGTGGTCATCCTCCACTTTTGCATAACAACCTGGTCTTTAGAACATACTCATGTTGATAAGAAATGTATTCACATATATTCTGGACTAGACACACTTTTTTAAAACTTTGAAAATGTTCATTAGTAGAAGTTCGCCTATTACTAGAAATATATCTTGGGTGTTAGACAAACTGTGTTCAGAGAAGAAGGGTAAGTGAAGAGCATTGAGAGTACTTATGAGTGTACATATGTATCACAAAGTGGGTTCACATGACTTTTCGCATGCCACGCAAATTCTAAATAAAAGTGTGTCTGTATATGCTTCTGAATTTAGAATCAGTCTTTCCAAAGGCCTTAGGTTACCAACTTGCTTAATGAGAGATTACACGCTGCAGTTAAGGCTGTATTTCAGCTCCCATTTATTGGGTGCTTGCTAAATACTTTACAGACATTATCTCATTCAACTTCTCAGGATCATGGTTTCCTCATCTATGTTCTGTAATTCTCATAACTCTCTCACCATGTGATCATCAAGATCAAGTAACCCATCCGTAGTTAAACAACTTGGGCTTCAATGAGTCATAAGTAACAAAACAACAAGCAATAATGTTTATGTCCTGAATAAGGTGAGACATCCTGAACTTCCAAGAGATGATATCCTCAGAGAACGGACAATAGACAAATCACAAAGAGGAAAACTATCAAGGTTTACATCATGAGAAAAAAGCATCTCCTCTGAGAATGTATAGCCACAAGCTGATCTCCAGGTGGGTCAGAAACAGGAATTTACAGCATAGCTGCAGCCAAAACACATCTCAGTGTTAGTCTAGGTAGACTAGAGAAACAAATTCATAGACACTCAGATGTGTATAAGAAAGAGCTTTATATAAAGAGTAATTGTACATTAAGAACACATCCCATCCCAGTCCAGATCAAGTCCATAAGTCCGATCTTAGCCCTTATGGCTGATACCCACCTATAAAATCATCTTCAGACTCACGAACACATGCAGTGATGCAGAATGCAGGAAGATCACAGGCCAGTGAGTGGGAATTCTTGTGGATCCAGGGGCATTTTAAGCATCTCAGCGCTGGCAGGGGTCTCCACGTGGGTCAGCTAAGGGCTCTAGTGAAATTCCATGTGTCTTGTCAGCTGCAATGTCCCCCAGGGAGTGAGTTTGTGTCCCGTCTTCAGTGAGCTATTTATCTCCTTAGTGCCTCCAAATGAGGTCATCAAGCTGCGACCTGATTGACAGCCTAAACTCCACCCCCATCACTCTTAAGTCTCAAACTGACAACAGATTATGTAATTATCACAGTTTTCAAGTTGAAAAGTTCATTTCAAGCAGTCCCAGATTGGTAGTGTCGCTAGCCATCTTTAAAAAACTGGATGTAAATCCTCCCTGAAGGAATGAAACACGGCCTAACTTCCACAGGAAACATTCCCAGAAATACGTGCTCCTTCTTGAGATTTCAATTTTAAAATTCAATTGTTTGATTTTCTAACCTTCATCATCCTTTTAAATGTGTTCATTCCCTTACACATCTTTAACTAAATGTATATTCTATATGAGATCATTGTAATATTTAGTCCATTGACTCTCAATTACACTGGCTTGTTCCCTTGGTTTCCTTTTTTACTATGTTTTTTGCTAAAAATGTCATACACAAAATTAATAGCAAACAGGAAAATAAGCCAAGAAGATCAAGAATCAATAGAATAGCAAACTGCTGAATCATGCACAAAATAAATGTAAATACTGAAATGATCTAATATAGAACATAAACTGTATTAGTCTGGGTACTTTGGAGAAACAAATCCACAGAAACTCATGTATAAGGGAGCGTTTTATATAAATGTTAAGTGAGCATTAAGAAAACATCCCAACCCAATGCTACCCAAGCCCACAAGTCCAACATTAACCCATTAGCCCATATGTCCAACACCAATCCAGTAAGTCCTCCCCCATCTCACAAAACAGATGCAATGATGCCGACTGCAGGAGGAAAGCCGAGTAAGTGAATGTGTAAGCATCTCAGCGCTGGCAAGGGTAGGTCTTGCAGGAAGTCAGCCTTGCAAGTTGAAGCTGGGAACTGCTAAGGCAGTTGCACCCTGGTGCGCCCATCACAAAGCAAGAGACCCGAAACTCAAAAGGCAAGGCTCACCAAGCCATTTATCCCTCTGCCCTTCAATTAATCCCACATGTGTTTATCGGCCAGGTTGGCACAATAAATTAACTCAATCCACCCATTGCCAACCTGGCACCTGTACATAATTCTTTAGCTTCACAATTGCAAGTAAGTAACACCTACACCTTAACCCTACAATCCTGTGAATTTTTCCCCCACCTATGAAAGTTTGGAAGCCACCACTTCATGCCTTTATATCCCCCAATTTTGGGTATCCAATTTATATACTGCCCGCTTATATCAACCCAGTTCTCTGAGAAGACAATCAGATTTTTTGACATGAAGAGTGTTCATTCCAATTGGAACCTTGTAAAGTCTGCATTCATAAGCAAAGTCAAATCCAACAGGCCATCCATAAAGTCAGCAAAAATATGTGTCGGACAGTTCAAAGGCTCAAATATCTCCATCTGATCCAGTTTAGGTCAACTCAATGTAGGCTGCCTCACTCAGCCTCCACAGGATGCCAATTGGTCGTCTTGCCTTAGACCATGGGCTCTCACCAACTCAACAAGCCTAGCCCCCTCAGGCTAGGTCATGAACTTTAGACCAGTCAACCCACTCTCATCTTCTCCTTTTTTTCCTGTAAACCAAGTCTACAGGTATCAGTGGCCAAACTCAACCTGTCTCTTTATTGCTGAATTTCTCCCACTTCCACTCAACAAGTAGATCCAGGTGGTCACCTAGCAAGCTTTTCAGCCTGCTCTCAGGCTCCCTTTAACATTCAGTCCCAGAGAAGAGTTTTCTTCATGGCTCCAGATTTTTTTCAGCTTCTGACAAAGACTACTGGTTCCTGAGTACTCCAAAGCACTGGGTGGGGCATATATTTTCAAAGCTTTATTTGAAGGCATAACCTAAACCCATTAGAGCAGCCAGTCCACAAAGAGGA
>NW_022103907.1:10978268-10979752 GCF_000313985.2 Echinops telfairi | reverse complement strand
GATGAGGGCAATGAATGTACAAATGTGCTTTACACAATTGATGTATGTATGCATTATGATAAGAGTTGTATGAGCCCCTAATAAAACGATTAAAAACAAAAAGAAAATAATGGGATCAGGCGACAACACCAGGAGGAGTGAAAAAGTCAAAGTTAACAGAGACTAATACCCTTAAACAATCCTGCAATAACAATGATCTATGAGTAGATGCATGGATCAACACACAGGCTGAATGAGTGTGGTGTATACCCACAAATATATAGAGATTTGACAAAGGTATTTCTACATGTGCACTTATGCTGCAAATATATCCATGGATGTGGTGGAAGATACAGGAGATAGTCATAAAAAGTCCTTGGATATAACCAAACACCTTGAGGGAATGAGTCACTAGGTCTGGAGTCTCGGGATCTTGTACCTGGGGGAAACCAAGGTCAATTGGCATAGCATAATCCACAAAGGCAATATTCTTCATCCTACTTTGGTGAATAGCAATTGAGGTTCTTCCAGAACAAAGGAGAATGAAGAAAAGCAAAGACACTTGGAAACAACTAGTCCAATAGGCTGAACCATGCAAGCATCAGAAGGAGACAGAGACCAACTGCTCTGAAAACAATCACATGAGAAAATCCTCGAGAGAGTAGAAGAAACAACTGGAACAAAGGTTAAAATCACAAAAGAGATAAGACTTATTGGATAAAATTGGGCATCACTATTAACATAATTTGTTGTGTAAACTTCCAGTGGATCTACAATAAAGTATTATTTTTCAAAAAATAAGAGTGAAATGAAAGTACATTCCCCAAGATAAATAATCCTTGGCCAATATAGGGTCACTAGGATTCAGCATATATTCAATGGTAGTGAATAAGTGAGTGAGTGAGTGAGTGAGTGAATGAATGAATGACCTATATACTGGATACCTGCTCAAATATTGAAAGAATATACTTGTTTCTCTTTGTCTTAACAAATTTCAGATAAATTTTCTTACCATGTATTAGCCTTGTTGGTTCATATAGAATCTCTCCTGGGCAAGAAGAGTCACAATAGTAGAAATACAATTATAACTTTCAGTAAAAAGGACAAGAGCCATCAGCTCAACTGTGGTTCTGGTAGAGCTCCCTTAAAACCCACATTTCCTAACAAGCTCCTGCCCAGAAGGTCTATGAGTCTCGAGTCTCATACGCAACCTGGGAAGTACACACCAAGCTTCTGTGATTCTCAGTTTGTAGAAGTTATACCCCAAACTTCTGGAATTCTCGGTTTGTGCAAGTTGTGCCACCCACACCCCACCTTGTGGCAGCCCCATCGAATTTTTGCCACTTCCATCCTTTTGTGCCTGTGTGTTTCTGATATTTGGTGTAGTAGCCTGCTTAAACCGACCAAATTACCATCCTACATACCAGTTATTGTTCTTGTGAGTGAACTTATTAGAAAATTGCCTTATTTTTAGGGATATGTCCCAATCTTGTTGTCCCCACAAA
>NW_022103907.1:10968484-10977691 GCF_000313985.2 Echinops telfairi | reverse complement strand
AAAGTTAGGGTACTAAACTTGCACTTTTTAAAACTGATCTGTAAGGGGGTTCAATCAATTCACATCCAGAGATTGCTCTTCTCAGAAACGATGATTGCCATGGGTGCAGGAATCAACATGTTTTTGTTCTTTGCCTGTTCTTAATTGAAAAAACATTTCTTTCAGATGAGTTAACACATAGGACTAGTGTCACCGGTTGGGTTGTATGGCAGACATTTTCTCAAATTAAATGAATTCTGTCTGCAGTGAAAAGGTATTGACCAAAAATATTTAGATTTTACCAAAATTTTGTACTGTCAAAAGTACACTGATATTAACATGATCTACAGCTTCCCAATTGTTTGAGTATATTGGGTTACACAGGATGAAAATGTAGCAGCTTTAAATAAATCATAGTCATTTGATGAATCTTGGTCAAGCCTTTTAAATTTACCTCACATAAATTTAAAAAGTGAATGACTTTAATGACTGGATAATACATCTTTTGGCAAGCCAGGTAGTTTCCAAGTCTTTCAACAAAATCTAAAATATTAATAAAGGTTAAAAGCCACATGTTCCTCTCAATAAAGGCAGAAAAGGCATTTGTTTAAATCTGATAGTCCCCCATGCTAAAACACCCAGTAAAGCAGGAATACAAAGCAAGTTTCTCAACCTAATAAAAGTTATGTACAAAAGAAATCCACAATTGATCAGATATATAATGGTCAAAGACCGAAAGCTTTCCTGCTTGGATCAGAAACAAGACAACAATGTCTATACTCCAAGGTTCTAGTCAACACTGATTGTACTGCACGTTCTGGTCAGAGCTATTAGACAGAAATAGAAAGATATTGGAATCAAAGGCTTCCAATTGGAGAGAATGAATCAAAGCAATCTCTATCACAGATGACATGATTTCAGACACAAAAAATGGCTAAGGAGGAACTATATGAAAATAATAATAATGTATCATTTATCAAGGAGTCAGGAGGGGGAAGGGAGGGAAAAATGAGGAGCATCTGATACCAAGGGCTCAAATAGAAGTAAATGTTTAGAAAATGGCGATGGCAATGTATGTACAAATGTGCTTGATACAATTGAAGTATGGAATGTTACAAGAGCTGTGAGAGCCTCCAATAAATTGATCTTTAAAAAAAACAACTTAAAAAAAAAAAAACAACTTAAGGGGAAAAAGGGTGTCAATATGAGGCACAATCACAACATATACGTATGAAAGTTGACACTGGATAAGGAAGATTAAAGAAGAATCGATGCATTTGGATTATAGTGCTGGTGAAAAAGATTGAAAGTACCACGTACTGCAAAAAGAACCAACAAATCTTAGGAGAAGAACAGTCAGAACATTCCTTAGAAGCAAGGATGGCAAGACCTCATCTCATGTATTTTGACAAGTTATCAGGAGACACCAGTCCCTGGAAAAGGACATCCTGTCTGGTCAAGTAAAAGGGCAGTGAAAAGGGGGCTGACTCTTGACCAGGTGGATTGACACAGTGGCTGCGACAATGGTGAGGACGGTGCAGGACCAGATAGTGTTTCGTTCTGCTATGAGTCAGTTCTGACTTCACAACCACCACAAGGAATCTATAAGATAAACTATGAGAACTCATAAACAAGCTCAGTAAAGTTGCAGGTTTCAAGACCAATATGCAAACTCATTTGTACATTCTCACAAGAACATTCCAAAAATGAAATCAGAAGAAAATATTTTCATTTTTAAGAATGTCGTAAATAAAATATATGTTTATAAATAAATGTCACAACATTGAAAACGATAAAACATTATTGAAATAAATTAAATTAAAGGAGCACAAAATAAATGAAAAGATATATCATAACCACAGATTGAAAGAAAATATTGCTCAGATAGTAGTAGTCTCCAAACTTAAATTTTCCTATCAAAATCCCAGCAGCTATTTTTAACAGAAGTTGACACTCTGACCCTAAAATATATATGTAAATCCAAGAAACACACACTTGACAAAGCAATCTTGAAAAAGAATGTAGTTGGAGAGCTCATACTTCCCAATTTCAAAATTTACTAAAAAATTACAATATTTAAGATTACTGGCATAAATGAGACAAGGATGCCCTTTTTAAAAAATATTTTGGGGAGGGCTTGTACAATTCTTATCACAATCCATACATACGTCCATTGTGTCAAGCACATTTGTACATTTGTTGCCCTCATCATTCTCAAAACATTTGCCTTCCACTTTAGCCCCTAATATCAGTTGCTCATTTTCTTGCTCCCTCCCCACTCCGCCCTCCCCCATGAACCCTTCATAATTCATAACTTATTATAGTTTTGTCATAAGTTACACTGTCCCACGTCCCTCACCCCCCACCCTCTTCTCTGCTGTCCCTCCTCCAGGGAGGAAGCAATACTTAGATTCTTGTAATTGGTTCCCTCTTTCTACCCCACATTCCCTTCACCCTCCAGGCCTCGCCCCTCTCACCATTGGTCCTGAAGGAGTCGTCTGTCCTGGATTCCCTGTGTTTCCAGTTGCTATCTGTACCTATGTACATCCTCTGGTCTAGCCAGATTTGTAAGGTAGAATTGGGATCATGATAGTGGTGGGGAGGAAGCATTTAAGAACTAGAGGAAAGTTATATGTTTCATTGTTGCTGCCCTGCACCCTGATTGTGCCTGTTGGTGCCCTGCACTGTCTCCTCCCCACCACCCTTCAGCAAGGGGGTGTCCAGTTGCCTACTGATGGGCTTTGAGTTTCCACTCTGCACTCACCCACCTTTACAATGATATTTTTTGTTCTTTGGTGCTTGATACCTGATCCCTTCGACAGCTCGTAGTCACACATGCTGGTGTACTTCTTCCATGTGTGCTTTGTTGTTTCTGAGCTAGTTGGCCGCTTGTTTATCTTCAAGCCTTTAAGACCCCAGACGCTATATCTTTTGGTAGCTGGGCACCATTAGCTCTCTTCACCACGTTTGCTTTTGCAAAGGATGCCCTTTATCACCACCTGTATTCAATATTGTGTTGAGAGTCTTAACCAGAGTTATTAGACAAAAAAAAGAAGCAAACATTGTAATGGCAAAAAAAAATTAAAACACTCCCGATTTTCAGATGATGTGATTCGCCTAAATACATGACAAGAAAATGTTGGTTATAATTCAAAGATTCAACAAAGTGGCAGAGTACAAGACTAACATAATAAAAATCAATCCAATGTCTGTACACTAACAAAGAAAGCTCTGAAAAGGAAGTAAAAATAACACCATTTAAAAGAGCCACCCAAAAGATGAAGTATTTAGGGATAACTCTAACCAGAGAAACAAAAAGACTTATGTTACGAAAACTACAAAATGCAACAACCATAAACCAAAAGAGAGATACATATTATATACCATGTTCATGAATAGAACGTTGTAACATTGTAAAAGTGTCAATGCTATCCGAAGCAACCTGTGAACATTGTATTATGGGTACTGTATTGTACCCATCCAGATCCCAGCATAATTCTTTAAAGAGATTGAAAAATGAATCACCAAGTTTATATGGGCAAGAAAGGGACCTAAGCAATGAACTACACAGAAAGAAAAAGAATGTAGGAGACCTCTCCCTTCCTGACCTCAAAACCTACTAGAACAACCACAGTTAAACCAGCCTGGAACTGACACAGCAATAGATATGTCGGTCAATGGAGCAGAACAGAGTACCTAGAAACAAATCCATCCACCTACAAACAGATGATTTGGGGGAAAGGGGCTAAAATACATTAAATGGGGGAAAAGATAGTCTCTTCAACAAAAAGTGTGACAAAATTGAATTCCCATTTGCAGAAGAATAAAACAAGACACAAAGTCACTCTGTATATAAAATGATCTCAAAACAGATTAAAGACCTAAATGTAATACTAGAACTATAAAGATAATCCATGAAAATATGGAAACAAACTTAAGGGCATAATAGAAGGTATAACCGTATCAAATGTAATGAAGAACACACACACACAGTTAGACAAAATAAATGACCAGATCTCTGAAAAATAAGACACTATGGACAACAAAGGGCTTTACCAAAAGAGACCCACAAACCAGGGTAAAATTTTTTGAGTCATATACCAAACAAGGACTGATCTCTAAAATCTGTAACAAATTTCCATCCATCAACAAGAAAAATATTAATAATCCAGTTTTTTAAATGGCCACAAGATATGAACAGACAGTTCAACAAAGAAAACATCCAGGCAGTCAACGAACATGAAAAAATGCTTCTGGTCAGTAGCTGTTTGCGAGATGGAAGTCAAAACAATGAGATCTCATCTCACACCAGCATTGATGGAAAAGTTTAAAAATTATACTAATAACAGAAACTAACATGTGCTGGAGATGGTGCAGAGAGATTAGAACACTCCTACACTGCTAATGGGTCTACCACACTGTACAACCACTGTGGAATGTGGTATAGCACTGCCTCAAACAATCGGTAATAGAAATATCATGCGACCTAGCAATCCTTCTACTGGATACAAAGCCTAAAGAAGTTTTAAAAAACACAGCATGAGTACATATAGGCACACTCATGTTCATTGCAGCACTATTCACAAAATAGCAAAAATATGGAAAGAATGTAAACGCCCATTGGGGGAAGAATGGATAAATAAACTTAATTATGTACACCCAATGGGCTGAAATACATGAAATGGAGAAATGATAGTCTCCTGGAAAAAATGGTGTTGGCAAAATTGAATTAAATAAAAGGTGTTTAAGGGTGATAAAAAGAAAGGGATTGTTTCCATTAATTAGGAGAAGAGGGGAGACTTGGCCTAAAAGAAAGCAATGAGATTATTGTAAATGGCTGTAATGGAAGATGAAATTAAAGTTATGAGAAGGATTCAGGTATTGGTCTAAGCCATGTTAGAGGTTTCAATAATAAGGTCTTTTGAATAAAATCCAGTAAGGAATGGTATATACCTATTAGTGCTAAATCTCCAATTCTTAGTGCTGATGTTGTGAATGGAAGTGCTTTGTATAGGCCCCTATTATACAAAAATATCTGTTCATAGTTACTGCTATGGATGAGTGAGTCAGAGCTTATAAATAGCTTTAAAGAATGCCTGAGTACACATAGGGAGGAAAGATAAATGCAACTGATTAATTCTAGATGTTACCATCTATCATGACCCCAATTCTACCTTACAAATCCATCTAGACCAGAGCATGTACACTAGTACAGATAAGAGCTCGCAACACAGAGGTTCCAGGACAGATAGTGACACCAGGAGGGTAAGGAGAAGGTGGGAGGAGAAAAGGGGGAACCGATCACAATGATTGACTTACAAACTGCCCCCCCCCAGGGGAGGGTGGGGAATGAACAACAGAAAAATGGGTGAAGGGAGACAGAGGTAGGCGTAAGACATGAAAATAATAATAATAATTTGTAAATTATCAAGAGTTCATGAAGGAGGGAGAGTGGGGAGGGAGGGGAAAAATGAGGAGCTGATACCAGGAACTCAAGTAGAAAGAAAATGTTCTGAAAATGATGATGACAACATATATACAAATGTGCTTGATATAATGGATGGATGTATGGATTGTGATAAGAGCTGTAAGAGCCTCCAATAAAATGGTTGTTTTTTAAAGAAACAGAAATGGATATTCTAAAATATTTTTCAAACTACAAAAATATAAGAGCCACTTGACTGTTTAGTTATGACATATTGTTAAATTTGTTTAAAATTAAAATAAATCTTTTAAAAAAGTAATTCTGCTTGAAAATATGGCTCTTTTTTGTTATGTTAATGATATCTACAGGGTGGATCCTAAACATTTCTGACATATAAAAAGACTAGACTAGACATATAAGACATATCCAAGCCAAAAAAAAGACATCCAGGCAAGATAGTCAGCATGTGAGGACCCATCATCCACCAGCAAAGACTCACCAGTAGACACCAAAAGCTAAGTGTGGTAGTCACCTAATCTGGTGTCAATTTAAAGATTGAGGGTATAGGGGTGGAGCCTAGGCTGTCAATCTGGAGATCACCAATGAGATGCCTGTGGGCGTGGCCTTCTCCTGAGAATTCTGGGATATCTGGTACTTCCTCGCTGGAGGCAGAAGACACCTCTCTCTCTGCCACTTCTTGGGAGACACTGCAGAAGACAAGCCACGTGGCTTCAACAAGACCTTGGAAGCTGGAGAAGCCATAGAGAGACCCCTGCCAGTGCTGAGATGCTTACAATGCCACTGGACCCAAAGACTTTCTACCCACTGGCTGGTGATCGTCCTGTATTTGGCTTCATTGCATGTGTTTCATGAATCTGAAGAGGACTAGATTGGTATTGGACATATGAGCTAATATCAGACTTATGGCCTTGGACTGAACTGGGCTGGGATGTTTTCTCAATGTTCAATTGCTCTTGTATATTAATCTCTTTCTTATACACATAGGTGTGTCAATGGATTTGTTTCTCTAGTCTACCCAGACTTACACATTAAGATAGGGAGCCACAGATCTTAATTTGGAATTTTAGCCTCCAAAACTGTGCAAACATAAGTTTAAAGCCATTCACCTGTGGAATTTTGTTATGACCACCCTAGGTAACTAAGACACCTCTTTTCCATTACATCTCTATTCCTCCTGACTGAACTCTGCCTCTTCTAGCAAATGCAAACATGAGTCAGCCAGGCATGTAGATTACTGAACCTACCTGTAAGGGAACCCAGAAAATCATAAGCTTCTCCCCATTTCCTAATCTCATTTGAGGACCAAACAATTTACAATTTTTTTTTTGTCCATGTAAACTGCTTTCAAGAACAATTTCTTCTTTTTCTCCCCTTTGGAGTATATAAAGCATATTTATAAAGAACACAAAATATATAGCCAGCAGTACCATGGTATCTTAGCAACAGAAAGTAAGCTGCAGTTCATGTAATTCAGGAAGCTGTCAGTAAGACGTCAGTGGGTCCTATCTGTTACCATGGCCACATGAGCCACAGCAAAGGGCAACCATACAAGGAGGCCTCAGGCCACAATCAACGTGGGAGGACAGTTCCCTCTCATAGCCTTACGTCCCCTGTACGAGGTACTAGTGAGAGCTTGGTTAAACAGAAACCTACAATGTGGCTCAGTAATTAAACTCCTGGGTATCTACCCAAGAGAAATGCAAATGTGTCTACACAAAGACTTGTAGATTCATAGAAGTCAAAAATTAGACTCAATGCAAGGACCCAACAACTGATGAATGGATAAAAGTGACATGTCTCATATGGCAGCCAACTAAAAAGGAAAGGAAAGGGACAAAAAAGAGAGGGAGAGACAGGGGTAGTGGGGGAACAAGGAACTAACCCACCCATAGGAGAGTGAGAAAGGGACCAGACTTCAGCCCAGCGAGCCAAGGTATGAATGTAACATATAGGCATGAAGCAGGGAACCAGTAGAGAGGCCTGTGCAGCCGATCCCCAATTCCAACTATGTGGGCACTCCCACCCCAGAGGAATGCACTTCAGAGGACAACACTGAAGCTGCAGCTCAGGAAGAGCTGAACTGCTGATCAGGAGCAAATGAAGAGAGAAGGAGAGAGAGTGGAACACATCCCGGCCCACTAAGCCCTGAGGACAATATTCCAACTCAGAGCAGCCAACGCACAGATAGGACCTCAGGGCCGGCCAGCCCCACCATGAGACACTACATCCTCACTGACCCATAGCACTATGGGAGACAGCACTAGGGACACGGTTCTGGAGATGTGCCCAATCCAACCCCACTGTACCAGGGTGAAGCACTAAGTACGTGCAGCGGAGCAGCAGGGGGAGCAAAGCAATGAAGTCCCAGAGGAATACCACAGGTGGACTCTGGGGCCAGGGCATGGCACCCCAGCAGACGTGACTGGAAAACACTCATAAAGGTCAACGGACAGACCTGGAATTGTTTGAGGACTTTTCTCTTTTTGCTGTTGGATTTTAATTGTCTTTTGTTTGTTTGCTTTGTTTTAGTTGTTTTGGTTTTTTGTTTCCTTTTGTTATGTTTTGCTTTGCTTTGTTTCTGCTCATATTATTGTCTCTGCGTGTCTATCTGGACAAGATAGGCGGGATGAACAATGTGAAGGAAAGAACAGTGGGACTGGCGGTTCAAGCGGGACGGGGAGAGAAGGAGGTGGGGGATGGGAAGGGGAATGCCAACAAACCCAGGGACAAGGGAAGAACAAGTGATCTAAAAGTGATGGGGAGGAGGCATAGGATGCTTGGGGCGGGGGGGTGCTTCATCAAGGGCAATGTAGCTGAGAGGAATTACTGAAACCCAAATAAAGGCCAAACATGATAGTGGGACAAGAGCAAAGAACTGGGAGGCAAAGGACATTTAT
Organism: Echinops telfairi; assembly: GCF_000313985.2. Classification (NCBI taxonomy): domain Eukaryota; kingdom Metazoa; phylum Chordata; class Mammalia; order Afrosoricida; family Tenrecidae; genus Echinops; species Echinops telfairi. The sequence goes on along the minus strand of NW_022103907.1, from coordinate 10,969,369 downwards.
AGAGGTGTAAATACAGGCATGTATATATGTTAATATGTTTGTATATAATGATAGGGGAATAGATCTATGTGCATATATTTATAAAGTATTACAGCAGCAGATGGGCATTGAGCCTACACTCGAGTACTCCCTCAATGCAAGAACACTTTGTTCTAATAACACTGCATTCTGTGGTGCTCACCGTCCCTGACATAATCGCTGAAAACAAAATGGATGCATAATCAAATGTGGTGAAGAAAGTTGATGGTGCCTGGCTATCAAAAAGATCGTGTCTCGGGTCTTAAAGGCTTGAAGATAAACAAGTGGCCATCTAGCTCAGAAGCAACAAAGCCCACATGGAAGAAACACACCAGCCTGTGTGATCATAAGGTATCGATGGGATCAGGTTTCAGACCTCAAAGACCCAAAACAACAACAACAACAACAAAAATCATATCGATGTGAATAAGAGGAAGGACAGAGTGGAGACCCAAAGCCCATCAGTAGACAATTGAACCTCAAGAACATATACTGAGAGGAGGAACTAGCCATTAAAGGCAACATATTTAATGCTTATATTTCTATAAAACGCCCCCCCACACACACACAAAAAAAAACTTGAGAGAAAACAGCTGAGTTGTCTCAGTTTGGGGGACAAATAATGATTGAATACAAACAGGCACAAGTGATTCCTTCAGGATAAGAATATTCTAAAACTAGTGTACCACAGTGGCACATTTAATTATTGTTAGCTGCCACCTAGGCAATTCCAGCTCCTGGTGACTCCACGTGTGCAGGCTAGGAACAAGTGCTCCATCGGGTTTCCAACACTCTGACCCTGCAGAAGCAGGTCTGCAGGCTGGTCTGATGTGAAGGGAGGGGTTTGACGTGTGACAGGAAGATTAA
>NW_022103907.1:10966069-10967263 GCF_000313985.2 Echinops telfairi | reverse complement strand
GGATGTCTGGTTCTCAGAACTGGTGATTTTCAGCGAGGGGAGGGGAGGCCGATGTGAGGGAGGCCCATGAGAGGTGAGTTCTGAGAACCAAGACGGTATCGGATTCAAAATGGAGTCCTTTGTGCCAAGACCAGGCAGGTATTTTTTCTCAAAATCAGGTCGGCAGCAAGTATGTTACTGCATTGGATGAAATCAAGCTGACTGAGTAGGCAAGATAGCCAGATTGCAGCCCTCTGGCCATTGTGACTTGAGTTCCATGGGAGTCATTTTAATATTTGGACAGCAGCAAACTCCCTCGATGCATAAATGCATTCTATCCCTGTTGATGCTATTGGTATCCCAAGTTTGCCAGAAACAACCATTAGAAAGAAGAGTAGAAACCGTGAGGCAAACATGACACCTACTGGTGACCAGAGGCCTGTGCAAAGGCATTGTTCTCCAGTTGCTTAGCAACCACCTACAGGGATTAACCCTTAACACATGCAACTTTAGCCCCAAGGAAATCAGAGATACAACAAAGGCTCATGTGCAAAAGTTTTGAATGAAGTTTTATTTATAAAAGTGAAAAATTGGAAAGGCTTAACCAACTGTGGGAAATGAGTACATTTTGGTACCACCATACAATGGACTATCAATACCCCCAAACCAATCCCACCTCCATCTAACAGATTCCAATGCATAGGAGAATGAGTGACCAGGCAGCCATGAGAATCTTTGCTTCACATCATTCCAATAACAGGGAGAAAGACGGATAGAAATAAATCTGTAATTAAATGTGCAAAACAGTGGTCATCTGAGATTAGCAGTGTTATGAATTGAATGGTGGCTCACTTCACTGCCTGCAGTTACAACTCCATTTGGGAATGGGTTGTCTTTATTAGGTTAATGAAACAGGATGACTGGATGGTGTGTTAGCAGTCAATCGCTTACAAAATTTCGAAGGAGCCGAGGAAGTAAACCTAAATGAAAGAAGATGGGTGCCAAGGCACACAGATCTTCAAGGAACCCAGGAAGTGTAGTATTAGGTGAGGGGAGCCAGCCCCCCACCACTACCCTCGGGTTCAGTAAGCACAATTGTACGGTTGAGATGTATATATATTATATTAAAGTCATTGAGAGCATGAGCAATAGAAGAGAAATATAGAAATAAATGGAGTCAGACACAATACATGGTAGCATTGCTCACCTCAGCCC
>NW_022103907.1:10961120-10965659 GCF_000313985.2 Echinops telfairi | reverse complement strand
ATGAACCATTATCAGAAGGGTGTGAACTCCACCTACAGGAACCAAGCTAATGGGTGCAAGCTTTAGGGAGAAGTAATCCATTGTCTCCAGCAGCAGGGAGCAGGCCCACCCCTGTGGTGAGGCCAGACAGCAGTCTGGCAGCATTGCCTTCAGGGAGGTTGTAAAGCATCTGGCCTCCCCCCACACAGGAAGCAGAAGCTAACCAGACAAGGACCTTCCTTCCCTCAGAGCCCACAGAGAGAAAGCCTTCCCCAGAGCAGTGGGTCTCGCCCTTCCTCATGCCGCAACCTTTCATACAGTTCCTCATGTGGTGGGGACCCCCAATCACAAAATCATTTTTGTTGCTACTTCACAACTGTCATTTTGCTACTGTGAGGAATCGGGTGACCCCTGTGAAAGGGTTGTTCGACCCCCGCAAAGGGGTCGTGACCCACAGGTTGAGAACCGCTGTGAGTGAATGCTCTCAATTCTGTTTTCAGTCGCCTAAACTGTGAGAAAACAAGTTTCTGTTCAGCAAAGACATCCACTAGTGATATTTTTGGTCAGCAGCAAATAGCTAAATAACTAAAACGGGGGTGGGGGGAGGGCTATCGTGTTTTCTTCATATTTTTTCTCTATTTTCCAAATTATTGGGGGGCGGGCATGTGTTACCTTAATGATTAGAAAGCAGAGGAAATTTTGTGAAAGATTTATTTAAAGAAAGAGATTTTCAGTGACCCTTTAAGAAAGAAGGGGAGGTCCCAAACAGATGCTGCTTCCATAGTGGCTGTGCTTATGCTCCGGGTGAGCCGTGAGAATCAGCTCTCAGGAACTGTGATTAGAGGCTGATGGGAAACAGTGCGGGGAACCTGGTGATGACGTCAGTGGCTCAGACGTTGTGATGTTCACGGCAGAGGAACAAAAGAACTGAGCTATGTCATTGTCTTAGAAGCAGAAAGGTTTGCGTGCTGGTTTTCCTTTCCCATTATCTCCAGACTCTCTTTGTCATTATCTCTAAAGCGTTTTCTTTTGTAAACAAACATGATTCAAAGGTCTGATCCCACTGGGTAAGAGGGTACAACGACGTCTCCCCAATGCATCTGATTGATGCACCTCTTGTTTCTCCCACATATGACAAGGCCCTGGCTTTCTCATACGCCAAAAGAAACCACCGGGCTTCTCTGGTTAGTAAAACAAAGAGAGCCATCCAGCTCTCCTCCCAGCTTTGTCAGCTTCCAAGAGAGAAGATGCTCTGTTAACGTACAGCATGCGCAGGCAGAGTTGCCGGTGTGATTTATTGACTGCTTACTATGTGATCGACATTTCACAAGGTATTTTTCACATTAATTTGTCATAAGGCATTTAGGAGTGAGTATGGCCCCATTTTTCCACATGAGAAAACACCTGAGCGTACCGCTGCCCAAAGCCTGTATTTGAACTCAGATCTATCTAGCCCCAAAGACCAGGCTCTTACATACCATGTTATACTACTGCATCGAATCCTAGAGCTCCTGGGATCAATTACCACAACCTGTGTGGTTTAAAGCAGCAGAGATGTATCCTTTCATAGTCTGGAGGCTAGAGTCCGGATTCATGATGTAAATAGAGCTGCGCTCTCTCTGAAGGTTCTAAGGGGGAGATCTTCTCTTTCAGCCTCTGGCAGACTGTTGGCTGTTGATGGCAAACACCACCCTCTGCCTCCTCATGACTGTCTCCCCACTGGGTCTGGGTCTGTGTTTGAGTCTCTTGTCCTCTTCTTAGAAGGCCATCAGTCATACTGAATTGGTCATAATGGATTGGCTTATCCTATTCCAAGATGATCACATATAAACTAGTTATTGTTGCCATAGCCCTATATTCAAATAATGTCGCATTCACAGGTACCAGATGTTAGGATTTCAACCTAGGTTTTTTGTGGGGGAACACCAATCAACCTATAACAAGATACATGAGATCTTTAGGTTGAATACCTGTAGTTTGCAAAGGGAGACACAAAGAAAGAGCCAGAGAGAGGGAAGACTTGCAGTTACAACCAACAAGAAAGACTTCTCTTCACAAGACACTAGCGTCTTCTACACCATTCGCCTCCAGCCACTGTGGTTCCCTAACACCCAAACCACAGGGAGTGGACTAGGATTTCGGTTCTCATTTAATGCCACTTCCCTATTGTTGGTAAACAGAAAGTTTGGAGCCCATCCTGTTATTCAATGATAAGACGCATTCTACACTGGGCGAACCCTTGACCTGAGCGAGAAAGTAAAGCTTCCACTTACACACTCTAGTTTTCACCCCTAACACAGCCAATGAGAAGGAATGGACGAGAGGCCAGACAAGCCAGGAGTAGGAGGATCCAGAGTCACTGAGTTAGTTTATTGTGCCAACCTGGCCGATAAACACATGTGGGGTTAATTGAAGGGCGGAGAGATAAATGGCTCAGTGACCCTCGCCTTTCTAGTTCTCAGGTCTCTTGCTTTGTGATGGTCGCACCAGGGTGCAGCTGCCTTAGCCAGTTCCCTGCTTCAGCTGGCAAGGCTCACTTCCTATAAGACACCCCGAGGGGAAGCCATGTGGACCTCCCCCGATGCAGCCCTGGGTGCTGGAGCAGCTGTGTGGAGACCACTGCCAGTGCTGAAATGGTTACATGTTCACTGTCTCAGCTTTCCTCCTGCATTCAGCATCATTACATCTGTTTTGTGAGATAGAGGAGGACTTTGTCGATTGGTGGGTGACATATGGGTTAATGTTGGACTAGTGGGCTTGGGCAGCACTGAGTAGGGATATTTTCTTGATGTGCACTTAACCTTTATATAAAACTCTCTCTTATGCATGAGTTTCTGTGGATTTGTTTCTCTAAAGTTCCCAGACTAGCACACTCACGTAGCTGGGAGCACCTCCCTTCAATGGTGCCTTTTGCCACTTTTACTTCCTTGAGCTCCACATTTTTCTCTACTCACAACATTGTCAGGTGAGAATGCTTGACTTCTGTTAAAACACTTCGTTGGGAAAGTTCAGGTGTTTACCCACAACGTTTCCATAAGGAGTTGCTTTAACCTCAGTTCAATGGTGCCTCTAGTGGTTTCACATATCTCAGCTCCAAACCCACCTCCAGGAGATTCATGAATATAAAGGAAGAGAGAATCCTTCTGGTGCTTAGCCTGCCTCTATTCAATGGGGCCTCAAACAGTGTCACTTCTCTCAGCTCAACCCTTACCCCTGGACTTTCTTGGATCTCAAAGAAAACAGTGGATCCTGCATTTCCTGGGCTGCCCTTCTGCGTTGCCTCATCAAGAATTATGTTTGTCATTTCAAGAGTGCCCCAGCACTTCCTTTTTCTGTGGTCAACAAGCATGACCATTTCCCATATTCATGAGATTATGGGAAACCTTGAATCCTGCAGGTTCCTGTGCCTCCTAATTGCATTAACCAATGGACTTTCATGTATCTTCTTGGGCTTCACAACAAGGTTTGCTCACTGAGGTTGTAAGTTTATTGTCCCAACCTGGCCAATAAACACGTGTGGGGTTAATTGAAGGGCAGAGAGATACATGGCTCGGTGAGCCTCGCCTTTCTAGTTCTCGGGTCTCTTGCTTTGTGATAGTCAGACCAGGGTGCAGCTGCCTTAGCCGGCTCCCTGCGTCAGCTGGCAAGGCTCACTTCCTGAAAGACATCCACATGGACTTACCCCGATGCAGCCCTGGGTGCTGGAGCAACCGTGTGGAGGCCCCTGCCAGCGCTGAGATGCTTATATGCTCACTGATTCGGCTTTCCTCCTGCAGTCGGCATCATTGCGTGTGTTCTGTGAGATGGAGGAGGACTTGGTGGATTGGTGTCAGACATATGGGCTAATGTTGGACTTGTGGGCTTGGGCAGCACTGGGTTGGAATGTTTTCTTGATGCGCACTTAACCTTTATAAAAACTCTCTCTTATACATGAGTCTCTGTGGATTTGTTTCTCTAAAGTACCCAGACTGACACAGTCACCAACCCAACTGAAACTTAGAAGCAGGATGCTCCAACAGTGTACCATCCAAAGTAGGGCTTGTGAGAATAAAACGAGATTCTACTCCTAAGTCAAGCGGTCCTGTATGGAAGTGTAAGCCACTGTCTGGAGCGCCAAGCTGAAGCAGCAACTAGCAAGGGACGGAGGTACAAAAACTAAAGGCAAAGAAATCTTTGACGTTTTAGAGGGAAGAGGTTGACCAATAAATGAATAAATAAATGTTTCTCAAAGTACTCAGTTTAAAAAGAAAGCTGAAGGCAGAAGCTCTGAGACTCGATGGAAGATGAACCTGGGTTGGGGCATCTGTCTGGGTTGTAGCCCTGGAATAGCCAGGCAGTGCTGCCTCTACCCACATGACAGGCACCGAAGCTGCTGTGGTGTCCAAGATGACTAAAACAGTTTGAAAGTCCCTGTACACACCAAGTGCACACGGACATGGGCTTCACCTTCTCGTTCACTCTTGCGACGCTTCTCATGCAACTCCGATTCTAGGAACATAAAGCTTTGCCCTGAAACTTTTCCCTTTCCTTCCATTGTTCACATGGGGGCGGGCGGGGGGC
>NW_022103907.1:10958680-10960613 GCF_000313985.2 Echinops telfairi | reverse complement strand
ACATAGGTATCTAGGTACTAGAAGAGTGGTTTTCTTCCAATCTACTTGGTTTATTACCAATGGCCATGCAAAAGGCAACTAACATGACCATTCTGACCTACTATGTTAGTTTCATTTCCAACTCAGATCTCTCTCGTCTTTCCCCATAAATCAAATGGCCACAACTGAAGCTCTGTGCTCTGTGGACACAGCCGCCTCCCTTCCCTTCCACTGCCTTGTAAACTGCCCCTGATGTTATTGCTACTCATTCAAACTTTCATTCAACACACCTACCAAAGGAGCGAAACAAAGGCCGCTACTTTCGTGGAGCTCGTGTTTTAAAAGGGAAAGACAGACGATAGCAAAGAAAACATTAAATAAGTACATGGCAGAGTATGCACAGAACCTGTAAAAAATCAAAAGTAGAACGGAGAAGACGAGGAAACCAGCATTAGCATTTTTAACAAGAGGGGTCCAGGAGACTTCATGGGAAAGTTCATGTTTCAGGCAGAATTGGGGGATGGTGGGAACATACGCCATGAAGATGTCTGGGGCATGAGTAGTCCCGGGTGTCCCGCAGCTGTGGGAGCACAGCACCATGGGGAAGATGCTCTACTGAGCCTGGGAAACGGGCGCAGGGATCCCCAGCACCCTATGACTTGAGACATAGTCTAAAGCCTCTGATAAGGCCGTCTCATACCCTTGTGGGTCGCATGCAGAAGTTGGCCCAAGAAATACACCAGGTCAAGGAATCAAATTCTGAGGCTCTGAAGAGAGAAATAATTTCAAAGCTTCAACTCTGCATGTTGGCTTATACACTGACTCATAGTTGAAATTCCACCATTATCAGGGTTTAATCTCCTGATTTTTTTGTTTTATTTTTTAATCGCCCGATTAAAAATAGTTTTGATAAATGGTACTATTCATCACCCACAGCTGCAACTGACAGCGAGGAATGGAAAAAGATGGAGAAGTAAGACATGAGGCTAAGGTGGAGAAAGCCCCCTTTACCCCAATTCACCTCCCAGTAGAAAAAAAAATGGTCTAGACAGAGAGGCAGGAAATGAAACTCCACCTGGAGTTTCCCCTGCTGACAGATGTGGGGGACATCAGAGGGATGAGTCAGAAAATGGAACGAACCTATGCAAATTTTCTTGGCCCTCGCTTTGTTACCACAGAGGAAGCAACCTAAACCAGAAGGTGCTGTTGGTTCAAAGAAGCCAAAAGCCAATCTGTGGGTCTGATGGCAAGCTTCTAACTCACAGCCTAAAGGAGCCTCAACCCCTCCTCCTGCATCCTCTTCTCTCCTCAGCCCACTTCTTCCGGCCTTTGGCTACCCACTCATGTCACTCAATCACTCGCCTGTTTCCCACCAAGTCAATTCCAACTCAGAACAGAACAGACCTGCTCCTGGGGATTTCTGAGGCTGTCCAGTCTCATCTTTCTCCCTCAGAGCAGTTGGTGGGTTCAAACCTCCAACCTAGTGGCGAGCAGTCCAACTCGTAGGCCACTACACCACCCAGGCTTCCTCCCAAGTCTGCAGTTTACTTTTCTCCCATAATTTGCCCAGGTACGAAACATAATCAGTCCTATGAGTTGTTCTTAGACTTTATTTAGTTTCACGGTTTTTTCCTCTTTATTTTCTGGGCTTTCTTGCAAGACCTTCTTTGGAAGAGAACAGGGGAAGGCAGCAAGAGGCAGAACTATGGGGTTCTCTGGTCCACTGAACCTTGTTACCGTTCTGTTTTTATGTCAGCCACTTCTGTGAAGGTCACACTCTCAGAACTTGCTGGAAACAGAAGCCCAGATCAATCACCAGCCAAGAGCTCTGAATCTCCCTTCGGCAGCTCTTGGGAAAGAACTCACTTCCAGTGAGTAGCTGACAACTCATCACGGCCGATAGGACAGGGTAGAAATGACCCTGTGAGCTTCTGAGATGGTAACTTTTTTTTTT
>NW_022103907.1:10947491-10957959 GCF_000313985.2 Echinops telfairi | reverse complement strand
CATCTTTCTCCCATGGACAAACCGGTGGTTTTAAACGGCTGGCCTTGTGGATCCCAGCCCAAGGTGTAACCACAACACCACCAGGGCAGACACAAATGGCTCTAGCTCCTGGGTCTTGAGCCTTGATCAGTTGCTGCGTCTCTTCCCAGGTCCCTAACTTCAGCCCTGCAGGTAGATTGGGTCTCAGAGTCTGCCTAATATTTTCCAGCTTTGTCTGGCTAACCAGAGCTTGAACTCAGAATCCCTGTCTTTTATTTCGGGTTCTATACCCCTTGTAGAGGTCCATAGCCCTTGCAGTGCTCGTCTGAGACCTGCAAACTTGGATTTGAAATGGTGACCTAGGTACTGAGCTGAGAATCCCAAAAGCCTGACTTGAAGTCCCAAATCAGGAGCCCGGGTGGCATAGTGGGTTACCTGTTGGCCTGCTAACCATAAGGTCAGTAGTTCAAACTCACCAGGTCCACCATGGATAAAGAATGAGGCTTTCGGCTCTCATAAAAATGCACAGCCTTGGAAACCAGCGGGGTAGTTCTGCTCCGCCCATGAAGGTTGTAAGGAGAAATATATTCAATGGCAATGAGAATTGTGTTTGTCTGTTGTGAGTACCAAGTGCAAAATTTAAAAATAAAATAAAAAACTCTCACTACCATAGAAGGTATAACTGCCCCTGTCAGTTTGCAAGATGATAACTCTTTACAGAAGTAAGAAGCTTTATCTTTTCCCAAGTATGAGACTAGTCACTGGAAATGTAGCAGTAAAAGAAACAAAGGCCTTACTTTTCTTAAAGGGCTCAGATTGGAGGGAACGGACAGGTAGCAAAAACAGCAGCAGCAACAAAAAACCTATTTAAAAAGAGACAGAGGACTGATTGGCTAAGATGATTGGGTTCCCCAGAAAACAAAACAAAAGGCCAAGTTTGACAGATGTTTTGTGATCTAAAGAATACTTTCAGGAAACCAAAGTGAGTGGGAAGTGAGTTGAGGAGGGCGGAAACCCAATACAAGGGCTGAAGAGGCCTGCTTCGCACAAATACAGATGGTTTCTCTGTCTCCTCCAGAGACTTCATATGGAATTAAGGCACATCTCCAAAAAGGGGACAATCTATCTTTGGACTCTTCTTATCTCCTATCTTTCTTCATTGAAGTCCGCTCCACAGGGCAAAAACACGCATGTATTTCTGGGTTGTGTCATATGTCTGTCCCCTCCAGGCAGCTTCTAGAGGGGCCAGAACCTTCATGAGTCCAGCCAGGTTGGATCTGAGTGTTGGGGCGGATGCAGCCTCCACCAGCGTCAATGCTATGAAAGGCGCAACTCTCATCCCTGAGGGAAAATAAACCCTTCATGGGGCTTGGAGGAGGATGCAGGACCTTTACAGAAGAAGCTGTTGCTAAGGCCCGTCTTGGTGGGAAGCAAGCCAAAGAGTCAAGATACAGGAAACCGCATAAATGGACGTGGAGAGTGCCTTTCAATGCGGTATTATCTGAGTCAAGATCCAGAGGAAAGGTGGGTACTAACAGGACAAAGAACTGGAGCAAAATCATCCCCGACAGAGACAATAACAACTAGAAAGGCTTTCTGTCAAGAACATATGTATTAGTCTGGGTACTTTGGAGAAACAAATCCACGGCGACTCACGTATAAGAGAGAGTTTTATGTAAAGAAAAGGTGCATCACGAAAACATCCCAACCGAATGCTGCCCAAGCCCACAAGTCCAACATTAACCCATTAACCCAACACCAGTCCACAAAGTCCTCCACCTCACATAACAGAGGCAATGATGCCGACTGCAGGAGGAAAGCTGAGTCCGTGAACGTGTAAGCATCTCAGCACTGGCAAGGGTCTCCACACGGCTGCTCCAGCACCCAGGGCTGCATCGGGATAGATCCATGCGGCTTCTCCTTGGGGATGTCTTGTAGGAAATCCATCTTGCAAGCTGAAGCAGGGAACTGCTAAGGCAGCTGCACCCGATGCAACCATCACAAAACAAGAGACCCGAGAACTAGAAAGGCGCGGCTTCACCACCCATTTATCCCTCCGCCTTTCAACCAGCACCACATGTGATTATCGGCCAGGCTGGCACAATTAAGTAACTCAACATACTCGACATGTTTGTGAAAAACTACAGGTTTGTGTGGCCTGGGGGAAATGCGTGACGTAGAGAGGCGTGGGAGAGGAGACCCAAAAGATGAAGGGGCCAGAGCCTTCGCCCTCTGGTGATTCTGCTGCTTGCTATTCTGAGGGACTCAGAGGTCATGGGAGAGTGGAGCAGAGCAGGAATGTGACCTGACAATAAAGTAAAGCGTCGTTTGAGTGCCTGTGTGTAGGACAGACTGACGTGAGCAAGAATGGCCTCGCCTGGGAGACCAGGGGAAGCTGATGGTAACTTGAAGCTTGAAGGTGACAGCAGTCCTTAAAGTGGACTGGTTCAGGATAAATACAAGTGCAATACAATGTTCTAGTATCTTGACTGGAGACGAGTCGGCAATCCATTTTTTATTCAGAATCATATTCTTTCAAAAATTGTTTTCTTGTTTTTTGTTTTATTGAGACAGGGAGATGGTTACAGGAGTCCACAAAACTATAAGCTGAATTTTGCATCCCTGAATTTGTGATGCTTTTGCAACATCCTACTAGAATTGTCTGGAGTTAGAATACAGATTGAGATTGAAGACAGAAATTCAGAAGTTGCCTGCATTTACTTTTAGGGTCAGGGGACTGAATGAGTAAGTATGCTCCTGGGGAGGAAGGATTGTAAGGATGTTTAAGTATCATTGGATAAGTGGTCCAAAAACTAAGTTCTAAAATATTCCAAACTGTAGAGGTCAGAAAGGCAAATAGACACAACAAAAGAAATGGGAGGCGAGATTGGTAAAATAGGAGCACCAAGGAAAGGTGGTGATCCAGAAGCTAAGAAGTGATTGATCACTGGAGTCTCTGAATCATAGGAACTGAGTAAGAGAAGCCCTGAGAACTCAATCAGGGTTCCAAGCCCTGTTCTGCAGAGTCCTGGGTTTCATGAAAGCGCAGAGGGATCCCTGTACAGTGGTTGACAGCGAGTTTATTGAAGGTTTGCATAAGGTGTAGCCAACAAGGTGTGGGCTTCTCTCCCAGCGTCAACAAGATTTGCTTCACCTTTGTCTTTGGGGTTCAGTGTGAGAGTTCCCTTGAAGCAGTGGTAGTCTGAGCTGTTGGAAGACATTCTACAGATGGGAAAGGTTTCAGAGAATGGATGGGGCCTTCTCTGGTATAACTCCCAAGGCAAGTCTAAAGCTAGGGGGGTGGGGGCGGAGCTAAAGGAATTGATGATTTCTAAGGTCTTTTTCATCTCCAAAGCACTTGGATTCTAGTCTTGGGTACAGTCTCAGAACAACAAACTCCACTACTACTCGGTTCTGCTAATGGCATGTTCGCCGAGACATGTCGTGGCTATTGTGATGTTGTCAGGTGCCGTTGACAGTGCTATTCCAACAGAACAAACAATACCTAGACCTGCACCATCCCTACAATTGTTATATCGATCCATCGTGTTGACGGATTTCCTCTTTTTCATTGACCAGTCCTCTTCCAGGAACTGGTCAGTCCTGACAACATGTCCAAAGCACACGAGGCAACTCTCGGCAAATCTCGATAAAAGGGAGCATTCTCGTTGAAATTCTCCTAAGACAGACTTATTTGTTCTTCTACGCATCCACGGTACTATCAAGATTCTTCCCAACACCGTAATTCAAATGCATCAATTCTTCTTTGGTCCTTTTTATTCGTTTTTTAATTTTCACATGCTTACGAACTGTTGCCAAAGGCATGGCTTGGGTCTGGTGTACCTTAGTCTTCAAAATGACATCATTGCTTCAGAACACTTTAAGGAGATCTTGTGCAGCAGAATTGCTCAAAGTAATACATAGCTTGATTTCTTGATTGCTGCATTAATTGTAGATCCAAGCAGAATTAAATCCTTGACAACCTCATTGTTTCTCCATTTATTGTGATGTTGTCTATTGGTCGGAATGGTGAGGATTTTTATTTCTTTACATTGAGCTGCAATCCATACTGAAGGCTGCAGTCTCTAATTTTCATCAGCAAGTACTCAAGTCTTATCCCTTTCAGCAAGCAAGATTTTGCTGTCTGCATATCATCGATTGTTGATATACATTCCTCCAATGTTCATGCTGCATTCTTCTTCGTCTAGTACAGCTTCTTGGATTATTTGTGTCACAGGCAGATTGAATAAGTATGGTGAAATGACACAACTCTCACACACAAGTGTTCTGGGATTCCCAATGTTAGCCAGAATTCGTTTCTATCCACACAGTCAAATGCCTCTACATAGCCAGTAAAATGCAAACATTTGTTCTGGTACGACTCCCTTGCAGCCAAGATCCATCTGATCTCATCAAAGTTGTCTCTCATTCTATGTCTGCTTGTGAATCTGGCTTCCACTTCTGGCCATTCCCCAACCATGCACTGCTGCAGTGTTCCTGAATTATCTTCAGTAAAAGTTTACTTAGATGTGAAATTAGTAAGATTGCTCTTGAATTTCCACGTTCTATTGGAGCACCTTTCCATGGACTTCTTCCATTCCGTTTCAATGATTATGATTTGCAGTTTTCCTAGATTTATAATTTGTTCATTCTCCATTCAGGTTATTAATGGATGTTTGCAGCTGTTTCTTCTTATGTTGAGTCACGACCCATCAGCAAATGAAGGTTCGAAAAGCTTTACTCCAGCAAGGTCATTCAGGTAGATTCTACTTTGAGGAGGCCTCTCCTCTCCAGACATATTTTTAATGCCTTCCAACCTGAGGGACTTATCTTCCTAAAGTGTATCCGACAATATTTCCTGGTATTCATTAATTTTTCTGTGACTATACCCTCAGAGGTGGACAGCCTATCCCTTAATCCTACTCTGTTCTTAGTCTGGAGGCTCTGCTGAAACCTGTTCATCATGGGCAATCCTGATGGCATCAGAAACATTGGTGACATGACTTCCATCATCACAACACCAAGCAAGCCAAGCCAATATGAGAAACTGACAAATGAGTAGTGGACAGTCTTGGCCAGCCTTCGTAAAATGGCTTGATAGCATTCTGAGAAACTCATGAAGCAAACATGACCAAAGTGCTGTCTTATCAGAGGAGTGTATTCTTAGAGACAATAACTGGTGCAATCGTTTATCAGGAAGGTGGGGAGGGGGGTGGGAGTTGAGGAGCGATCCGTGGAAGCAGAGGTGGGGAGAAGCATTAGAGCTGATTGTGATGATGTATGTACAACTCTTTTTAGAAACTACTAGAATCCATCTTAACCCAAGAAGGGAGAAGTTAGCCAATGTCAGAGCTGAACCAGACAAGAGTAGAGGAGAGGGAGGAAAAGAAAAAGGTTCTATGTTTAGCTGTGACTGAAGTCATAGACATAAAGTTATAAAAAATTATTTTGCTTAAGTACATTTGGATTAGGCTTCCTGTCACTTGCAACAACAAGAACAAATCTTAATGCTCCAACCTCTTTACATCTTAACAGTTTGACCTTTAAAATGAGGATGTTGACGATGTCAGTGTTTCTCAGTGGGCACACCGTTGGTATGGGGACAATACTTTATTATTGTGAAAACTGTCTTGAATATTCACTTTGGTCTTCACTCATTAAAAACAGAAGCACCCCTCAGACATTTTGACAACCAAACACCTGCTACCATGCCAACAAACACACACACAGTGCTTCCTAGGTGGGTGAGAACAGTAAGAGAGAAAATCTGTAAGGCCCCATCTAATCAAGCTGAGAGCACCATGTGGTGTCCCAGAGATTAAGTTCCCTAGAGTCGGTTAGCATCCACTGACTAATTTAATTTCTATGTTCACTTATTTTTTAAATGCTGTTGTTTGGTGCAGTCTGGTTCCGACTCATAGCAGCCCATGTACAACAGCGCAAACCATTGCCCGGTCGGCTCCATCCTCACAGTTGTCCTTAGGTGTTTGCCCGTTGCTGCCACTGTGTCAGTCCGTCTTGTCAAGAGTCTTCCTCTCTTTCACTGTCCTTCTACTTTACCAAGCATGATGTCCTTTTCCAGGGTCTGGTCTCTCCTGATCACCTGCCAAACATGAAAGAGAAAGTATTTCCATTCTCAATGCTAAACAGCATTCTAGTGCTACGTCTTCCAAAACAGATTTATTTGTTCTTTTGGCAGACCATGATACTTTTAATATTCTTCAGCACGAACATAATTCAAATGCATTGGTTCTCCTTCAGTCTCCTTACTCAATGTCCAATTTTCACATACATAAGAGGTGATTGAAAACACCCGGGCTTGGGTTAGGTGCAGCTGTGTCCTCAAAGTGACATCTCTGCTCTTCAATACTTTAAAGAGATCTTGTGCAGCAGAGTTAGCCAATGCAACGTGTTGTTAGATTTCTTGACTGCCGCTTCCATGAGCATTGATTGCTGATCCACGAAGAGGAGATCCTTGACAATGTCAATCTTGTCTCCCTTTATTCTGATGTTACCCATTGGTCTGTTGTGAGGAGGTGGGTTTTCTTTACATTAAGTTGTAATCCATGTGGAAAGCTGTGATCCTTGAGCTTTAAGCCCTCCTCACTTTCAGCAAACAAGGTTGTGTCATCTACATATTATAGGTTTTTATGAGCCTTCCTCCAGTTTTTAAAATGAGACCACTACTAGACGGTTATTGCGTATATTTATCAAAGGGTTATTATGAAAAATGACTTGACATATGATATTTCTATCATTACCTAAAAAATATCCCTAACATCCCCAAGAGAAATTCCTTAACTCTGCTTAATACATAAAATTGTATAATTTGCTCCTCAAAAGAGATTAAACTTGAATCTTTAGGTGACCTTTCATACGCTAAAGCAATCTAGAAATAAGGATGAAAATAATTGATAAAGCCCTCTCTAGCCATCATTTTTCTAGAACTTGTTAGTTGATCATCTCCAGCAAGAGCAGTTAGCTTTGGTGGGGGTGGTGGGAGTACGTTTTTTGAAAGAAGCAAATTGTATTAATACCCCATGTTACAGAGGACTGACTAGCAGACAAGTCCAATAGCTGGCTGGAAGTCAGCTGGCTAATTCAATCTCTTCAGTCATATCACTGACTACATGGCCTTCTTTGTCAGCCACAACCACAAAAATTAAGTCAGTGAGTGCGAGGGACTGACTGGGTCCCATCTATATAACCGTAAGAAAATAAAGGGTTTTGTGTTGTTTATCAATTTGACAGTTTTTAAATTGACATCTCATTCTGATATACGTTGTTAATCTTCATGAGTTTGTTCTGTTCTGTTTTGCTTGAAGCTATTTTAGTTTCTCTTTCTTGGCCATTTTGAGCTCCTAAATATTCATTCTCAAACAAAAGGTCTAAAGGCTCCACTGGCACAGTAGAATGTCAAGAGAGCAGGCTCTGTTCCATGTGTTGCCTTTGAAATACGAGCACAACCAAATGACTTCACATTGCATGAGCGTGCCAACCAACATCAGACGGAGGGACACAGCCGCAACACAGATCATTCTTCCAAACCCAGTTCTTCAAAACTGCTGTGAACGTGGCTGCTCGATGCATCACCAGGAGCCTGAGGCCAATGTCCACATTTAGGAAGCCTTAGAGGCCCTCGCTATCATGCTACAGGCTCAGTTAGCAAGCGAGCTATCCTCTCAGCCTCTCCCCTTCCGTGAAACGTCCCACAATCGTAGCTGGCCCCCGTGTCGCTGTGTGAAGAGCGGGGTTCATAATGATGCACCGCAGGAACCAGAGAAAGGAGACAGAAAGGGGAAGGCAGGGCAGACCGTTAACTCAAACCACTTCAAAATGCCTTTGAGAACTTCAGGCTACATAAGTAGTGGCCCTGAAACTACGAGTGAAACCTCAAACTTTCATATACATTCATCTTGAAAGCCGAGAGTTGGTGGAAAGGCCCACTATGAACACACAGGGCCATGCCTTCACACACACCCAACCCCATACCCAACTCCTTGCCATCCAATCAGTGCGACTCATAGCGACGCTATAGGGCAGGGTAGAACTGCCCCTGTGAGTTTCCCAGATTGCGGGGTAGAAAGACGCATGGTTCCTCTGCAGGGGTCCACCCTCCATGAATAGAAATGTAAATACCACCCCCATGCCCCACGTTAGCGTCGTTTTTTTAGACTTCAGCTTTCCGTGGTGTTCTTCCTTACCTTTTATTTCTTTTATCCTGACACCTTCACTGCTCAGATATAAGTCTTGTAAAACACAACAAAAACTGGGCTTGGATTGACAGCAGAATACACTGTGACACACACTCCCCCACCATCACGTGGCCATTTGCGAAGCAGCAGAAGGCAAATGTCCCCTGTCCTCCTTCCTGGAAAGCGATCAATCAATCACCTGCAGAGTGAGGGGCCCAGTGGATGGACAGAGCGAATGCTCCCTCCTCACGTGGTTCTCTGACCGAAGTTCCGTGGGGGACACCATGTAAAGCTGGTCCCTGGGCCGCTTGTTCATAGGACCACTGCTTCACCATGGAAAATCTATCTCCGTGTGTGAGGGACCTGCCTTTTTCCTTCCAGCCACAACCCTCTAGCTGCAAAATCATGCCAAGGTTAGGAAGACTCTTTTATGAAGATTTTCCTTTGAACTTTTTTCTCTTGAGGCAGAAGAATAGCCACAGTGGTTCTCGTTGGGGCTGTGAAATGCTCCACACTGCACGCAGATCAGCTCCAAATGCACTGGAAGGTTCGTGAAGGGCTGCCTGGGCAGCTATAATTCTTAAAAGGTAATGTTTCTGACTGGCACGGATTACACATATTTCTGAGACTCGTATCAAGGTTAAGGAACTTAAAATGTCTCCCTTTAATACTTTGAAATGCCCCACGATTGCTTTCCCCATATGAGCACACATGCTTACTGAAGAGAATTTCAGGATGTGTTACTGAGGAGGAAGGAAACCTTCATTGACTTGAGCTGCAATTGTTTCTAGTTCTTCTTTTTTCCTTTTTCAACGTATCCTCCAACCTCCTCCTCTAAAAATAGTTCAACTAAAACCAACTCAAAAGATTATAGGCAATGCCCTATTAATTTCACTCTGCCTCAAAAAGGAAATTATTATTTAGCCTTATAATTATCTATGCACTGCTGCTGCCAACTTATGTTTAGGCTCCCAATTAAAATGGATTGTTTTAACATCACCACTTAAACCATTTCTTTTTGTGCTAAAATAAAATAAAATAAATGTTTCCCTAAATCCCTTTCCAATGTTTCTTCTCTTCCAAAAAATTATTCAGGAAAGCCCAGCAGTCCATTTTAATCCTGCTTTATGGCTTAGATCTTTTAGCACTTGGCACCACTTGTGAATTATTATGCTCACGCTAATGCAAGAAAATAACCTTTACTATTCTAGTGAACTATTACGCATTCAAATGAGTGCATCCAACAATGTCAAGTGAATGAAGTCAAAAATGATTGAAGAATACTCGCCCAGTAGCTGGGTCTTAAAAGCTTGCAAATGGCTGTCTAAGATGCAATGATTGGCCTGTGCCCATATGAAACAAAGACGAGGGAGGAAACTCAAAGACTCAGGAGACAACTAGTCCAAGAGTCTCATGGACGACATAGCCTCTATCTGCTACCTGGAGACCAGAAGGACTAGACGGTGCTGCCTACCCTACAGACTGCTTAGATTAGGGCCACCGTAGAAGGTCTTAGATGGAGTGGGAGAAACATAATGGGGTACAACCCAAAAAAGTCATTTTTTTTCAAAGCTATGTATTTAAAATTTTTTTTACAAAATAACCTTATCATCTTCAAAGTACTCTCCATTACACTTAATACATTTGTCAAATCTGTGATTCCATTCTTGGAAACCTGTTTCAAACTCATCTGTTCGGATGGCTGACAGCACCTACCTCATTTTTTTTCTTCATCTCTTCTACCGCTCAAATCGCTGTACTTTCATGTCCCTCTTCATTCATGGAAACAGAAAGCAGTCATGCAGAGTAAGGTCAGGAGAGTAAAGTGCATGGGACAAGAGAAGTTTTTTTGCCAAACACTGGCACACTGAGATGGCTGTATGAGCAAGTGCATTGTCATGGTGGCAAAACCAGTTCCCCATCTGTCACAAATCAGGCCTTTTTTGTCATAAACTGTTAGGCAATCTTTTCAGAGCCTCTAAATAGAAAGCTTGATTAACAGTCTGATCTGGTAGAACAAACTCGAAATGCACTAGCAGTCAACATTTCCATCCATTAGGGAAGTTGATGGACAGCCAGAACAAGGTTTGTCATGACTTGACATGCCGCCTTTTATTCAAATAAGAAAACCACTCGCACACTTGGGTTTCCCCATTGCACTGTCCTTGTAAGCTGTGTTCAACATCACAACAGCGTCTGCAGCATTTTTCCCAGCAGGAAATAAAATTTCAGTCACATGGTGTTCTCTTAAATTGGTCATCACAAAAATAGAGGATCAAGCAAAACTTTTTTGT
>NW_022103907.1:10940543-10946975 GCF_000313985.2 Echinops telfairi | reverse complement strand
GCTCTGCTCCACCCAGCCCAAGTCCACTTTTTGGGGGGGAGGTGGGCCCCCCCTCATATATAGAACAAATGTCACAATCACAAAAATGACCCTATTCCTGGGCTGGTAGAGATTGATGAAACTCCCAACACTATGACCCATGGATACCATTCAAACCTGGATTTGAACCCACTTCTGGGGATGACCTTGCAGTCAAACAATAAGCAGGTTTGTGAGTGAAAAAGTCCACCCATGAAAAAGTTCCCCTTGAAACAACAAACCAGAGGACACTGAAAGGGCAGCATTGGCCCAAATCCAAAGTTCAGAAGGCCAGACAGGAGAGAAAAGAAGGGTGAATGGAAGTGGAGGACCAAAGGGGGCACTGGGGAAACTGCTGCTATATGGAGGGGATTGCAACAAATGTCACAAAACAAGACGTGATAAACTGCTGAATGGAAATAAATTTGCTCTGTAAACTTTCACCCAACCCAGAGGAAAATTTTCAAATATAAAATGAAATAATTTTTTTAAAAGAATATTTTGTTATTAATGAATGACCTTAGTTACAATGAATGACCTTTAAAAATGTCAAGGTCCAATACTGCTTTGCATTTGGCCTTCAGAAGAAGGTCCAGCATTGTTTCCATGTAAACAGGCAGGGTTAGTATGGTGGGTCAAGCATGGCTTCCAGAGCCAGACTGCTTAGTTAAAAACCCCATCTTTGTCACTTATTAGCTGCCTGATTGCAACCACACTGAGAGTTAGTAATAAACCCACCACAGGGATTACTGTGAGCATTAAAAGGGTGAAACATGGAAAGCACTTTTGACCCAGAATTTGAGTACTTCTTTTCTTCCAAAAGACAGACACAGTCCTGTCTGGCCCAGAACTGGCACTCAGTAAAAAGGTCAGCTTTTAGTAATATTTAATTCACAAACTGGTGGCATAGTGGTTACATGCTTGGGCTTATAACCACAAGGTTAGCCGTTAGAAGTCACCAGCCTCTCCTTGGGAGAAGGATGAGGCTTTCTACTCTCATAAAGAGTTACAACCTCAGAACCTATTATAAGGAACTATATGTGACCCCCTCCCTGGGGAATGGACAACAGAAAAGTGGGTGAAGGGAGACGTCGGACATGCAAGATGACAAAATAATAATTTATAAATTATCAAGGGCTCATGAGGGAGGGGGAATCGGGGAGGGAGGGGAAAAATGAGGACCTAATGCCAGGGGCTTAAGTGGAGAGAAAATGTTTTGAGAATGATGAGGGTAATGAATGTACAAATGTGCTTTACACAACGGATGTATGTATGGATTGTGATACGAGTTGTATGAGCCCCTAATAAAACGATTAAAAAAAATTTTTTTTTAAGATTTTGGAAAAAAAAAAGAGTTACAACCTCCAAAACCCACAGGAACCTGTCCCATAGGTCACTTATGAATCAACATCAATTCAATAGCAATGAGTTTGGTTTGATTTGGAATTCACAAAGGCCGACACCTTTACATAACTTTAGAATCAGATTTGTAAAATGTTTTAAAATCTAAGAAAAATATAATTCTGTAACATTCACCAATGTGTGTGTGTGTGTGTGTGTGTGTGTGTTACAGATCAGTGCAGCAGCGTGTTGGGCTTCTAATCACAAGGTCAGCCATTCAAACCTCCCAACTGCTCTACAGGGAAAGATGAGGCTGTCTGCTCCCAGGAAGATTACAGCCTCAGGAACCCAAAGTGCCCTCCAGGGTCACCATGCAGCAGCATTGACTCGATGACGGTGAGTTTATAGACCTTTTGTCTAATAATATAGATAAAATCGATAGTTTTTTGTTATTTCAGTTGTGGGCTATCAAGGCAATTTCTGACTCACTGTGACTCTATGTGACAGAGTTGAGCTGCCCCAGAAAATTTCTGGACTGTAATCTTTACAGAGGAGCCCCGGTGGCATAGTGGTTACACATTGGGCTGCTAACTGCAAGGACAGCAGTTTGACACCACCAGCCACTCCTCAGGGAGAAAGATGAGACTTTCTACTCTGGTAAAGAATCACAGTCTCAAAAAAATAAAAAGAATCACAGTCTCCAGAGTTCTTCGGGGTAGTTCTACCTTGTCCCATAGGATTGCTATGATTCAGAATTGACTCGACGGCAGTGAGTTTTCAAAAAACAACCAGCTCACAAGATCCTTCTCCCACAGAGCTCCTGGTGGGTTTGAACCACCAGCCAAGTGCTTAATTTTTGCCCCATCAGACTTCCCTTTTCATATAAGAATTTTACATATATATATGCATAAATATATATATATATATTTAACCTGAAAACTATGCTAAGTAAAAAAATCTCTTTTCCTGCTGGCTTGCATGGTCATGAACCTGAAGCTGCCATTGCTTCCCACGCAGCTTGCCTGTCACCCTGACTTGTCTTCACCACAAACACCCCCAGGACCAAATCAGCAAATCAATGCCTGACAATGATATGCTTTAACAGGAAAATATCCCAATATACCCTTTTCGGTTGTCATCCATCGATTCTGACTCACGGTGTCCTCTGTGCTACAGAGTGGAACTGTTCCATACAAGTTAGCAATCAAGCACAAACCAGCTGTGCCAGCCAGAGATGTCAGGAGGAAAATACATTCCCTGCCCCCAAACTGTAGATATTATTTTATTAAAACTGTAGGGGGTGGGGGAGGATTGGCACTCAACAAAATGTGAGGAAAAACCAAAGAGCTAGTGGTGATTCTGCGAACATCCTATGATATTTTTCTTTTTTTCCATTTTTCAATGTTAGTATTGTTTACAATAAAAATGTTAAATTTATAAAACTGTGCCTATCATTTAAACTATGTAATACTTCATTTATACATAACAAAATAATTCACCAAATGGCATCTAAGTTTCATTTGCTTTTCCCTGAAATAAGCTCTACCAAGATTTCTCAAAGAAACAAGAAGCTTGAGGGTCTTCAAACTATGTATCTGATTTGTATTGTAGGTAATAGATCCCCAAATATTCAAACTCATACAACTAGGCTACTTATTGTTCATCACCATCATATTTCATTAATGTTTACAAGACCATGACACCAACCACATAAATGTGAGTTTGTCTCAGTTTCTTATCTATCAAAGTTGTAAAATGTACGTATTTGTTTTCCATTTATCTCTAGATGAAAATGAATGAACAATTTATGGCACGATATAATTCTAAGATTTATTGAGCAAATATTCAAAGTTACCTAAAGATTGAGTGTATAGGACAGAATTTCCCACACAGCATTTAACTGGGACCAGATGATTGTAAGTAGTACTTGATTTTCAAACACAGGGTTAGAAGTGATTACCATAAACAAAGCCAGATGGTTACAAATGAAGATATTCCAACACAAAGATTTGTAGGATTTTGTTCAGATTGTCGATGGTTGGTGGATCCAAATTTTCTTCATTGTCATCCATGGTGTGCCAGACTTCAGGGAAAGGAGACGGTATCAGATGCAGAATCGGAACACCTAATGAGAAAGGACTGATGTGTCATTAAGTGGCTATTGCCAGTGAATAAGCTAGAAAGTAACATGCTTTAAGGAGAAGTCTGAGCGGGAGTTTGGCACCTTATGAAGACAGTTAATAACATCTCCCATCTACTGCCTTGTAGATGGAAATGCCTCCAAAGACATTCATTCATTAAAAATTGGTTAAGTCAATAGATGCTGCTAAAACACCTATGCACCAGGAGCTGTTTGAAAGCTGAGGTTCATCAGGGAAAAATGAAAAGTTCTTTCCCTGACAAACCTTACATTTCAGTGGAGGAAACAGCAAATGAACAAATACAAAGCCTCATTTTAGGAAGAGAGTATGCATATCAAGAGTGAGAAAACAAGGTAAGGATACAGAATGAGGCAGCAGACAGTAAGATCAAAAGAGGGACATTGAAAGTCAGGGAGGACCTCTTTAAGAAGTTGGCAATGAACAGAAATAGACATAAAATGAGAAAGTAAGCCACATAAATACTGGGAATGAGCAACCCAGGCTGTTACAGTTGCAAGTGCCAAGGGGCTGAGGTAGGAGTGTGCTTGTCTTGCTTGAGAAAGGCTGAGCAAGGAAGACAATGCGGTTGGATCAGAGTAATTGTTGGAGAAAGGGGGGAGGTCAAATTGAAGAGAGAGAGAGAGAGAGAGAGGAGAGAGAGAGCACAATCAGAAACTGGAGGCCTTTGTAAGTCATAGAAAGACTTGGGATCTTCCTCTATACAGTGGCAAGTGACTAACCCTGCTAACAGGCTTCAAAGATAGCTCTAGCAGGTATGCAGAGCCTAGGAGTGAAAACTGGAGAGCAATTGGGAGGCTATTGTTAGAGTCCTGGAATTGATTTAGACTCACACCATCTCAATACCAAGGATATGGCATTGTTACAGACCAGAAAATGCCAGAGTACCGCAAAGTGTAAGAATACAATCTAACAATGAAAGGAAAGGCAGGCTATCAGTAGGATGTGAGCTTTCATAAATATTCTAGATGTAGCACAAAAAAAAAATGTGAAGGTCTCCGTAATGACTTGGGATGTCTTGAATGAGAACATAAAACTCGTGAGATGACGTGATGGGTGATTTAATTAAGCAGTTAGATTTGATCATTTCTCACACTTTCAGTTTGTTAAGGTGCTCAGTGAACCTGGAAGACCTGAATCTGAACTGTCGGAGGTAGTGAAACGGGCCATGAGGAGACATTACAGAATGAGGAACAATTCCCAGGCATCTGAGCTGAACAAATGGGTAAGTGTGACTCTTTGCCAAGAAGAAGCAAACTGAGAGAGAAGCACATACTTCCAGATTTATCCTTCACATCGATGAAGAATGGCAGACTTGGTCGTATCAGTGGAGAGCCTAGAGTGGTCTGGTAAGGGGAAGTTAAGGCATACAATGTGTGTCTAAACCTGAGTTAGAGACAATAAAGATCAGGAGAAGGAGACTATAGCTACTTCTTCCCTCATGGTCAATTTGACTTAAATACCTGACTTCTTGGCGACAAGGACACACACGGAAAAGCCCATTGGTGAAAGCTCTTTTAGAGATAAGCACTCATTAAAATTAACTTTCCTATCTGCTTTTGGAACTCTTAAAACACCTCTGGATTGGTCTGCATCAATAAAGGATAACTTCAGTGTAGTTAGTCCTTAAAAAAGAATTATCCTAGTGTTTTAAAATGCACTTTTAATTTTATTTTATTTTATTGTTTAATTGATTCCTCAAATGCAAGTTGAAAGTAGAGACCTGAAGAGTTTCTCTACTGAAGACAACTACCACATGGCAGCAGAAGCCAAACAGGATTTAGGAATGAGTCAAGATCTTGGTCAGTTTGTGTGTGTGTGTGAGAGAGAGAGGGAGAGAGAGAGAGAGAGAGAATATACATAGCAATGAATAAACTGTTTCAACAATTCACCCATGTACATTTCAGTGGTGTTGTTTAAGTTCCTCAAGTTCTGCTACCATGCTTGCTATCTTTTCCAATCACCCCATCATCATTAACGTACAGTCATTCTTCCCAAGTTCTCCTCTAACCTTTTGAGTTGCTGTTGTCAACTTGATCCCACAAGGATAAATATTTGAAGAAGCACAATGCTCAAGGCAGATATACTTTACTAATACACTGTTGTTTGGTTTAAAGCAGACTTCTGGGGAAAGTTTTGGTTTGAGGTTTAAGGCATAAAGATTCAAGACTTCAGGGTTCAAAATTTTGGTATACTCTTAAAAATGGGTCATTGACATTAGTGCTTTGGTCTTCAAATTTCAAAATGCAGATATATATGATATATATAAACAGCAAAATAAATATGCACACATGATGTATACCTATGTTCATGTACACACGCACACACATACACACATTCATTACCTTTTCTTAAAAATGGAGTGTGGTCATCTTGAACCTCAGCGGGGCAATCTAAATGACTCTGAAAATACCGCCTCTCCCAAGAGTGATCCCTGAGCAAATTCAACTCATGGAGTTCGTGTTCTGCAGGTGACAATCAGACAGCAGATGAACATTTATTTTATCTAAACAAGACTTAGAATGCATTGTTATGTAAATCTTTGAAATCCATGCATGTATAGCAATCATTTTAAAAACCTTGTGCAGCAGTCAACATGGTTACACCCATGACAACACCTGGGCTGACTCTGGGTGTGTACATTTAAAGTAGTCTCACAAAATGAAGGATCATACAAGACTCCTAACATTTGAGAATATTCTTGGAGGTATAAACAGCACAATGACAGTGAGCAAAAGTTTACTTGCAACTAGTATTAAAGGTATTGTTTGATAACTTCCACAGTCTGTTGGGTCCCTTTCTTTGGAATAGTCACAAACATGGGGCTCTTCCATTTGGTTGGCCAGGTCTTCCAAATTTCTTAGCATAAATGAGTGAGCACTATGGTATGACTTTTTGTTCTGATGATGCCTGA
>NW_022103907.1:10933745-10939336 GCF_000313985.2 Echinops telfairi | reverse complement strand
TTTTTTTTTTCAAGGACAGAATTGGTGGTATGAAGGGAGAACATTATTGTCCTTCTCCTTCTCCAAGTCCCAAGCCTCTTTCTTGGATCATAGTTACCTATGCTTCTTGGCCAGGTGTGGCCTGTTCTGGCCCAGACCATGCCCCATTATTTGATACTAAGCCTGGGCTGAAAGAGGAAGGATCTACCTTCCTCTCACATCCTGATCTCTCACTCAGCCTCCACCGGAAAACAAAGAGCTTTAAAATTTAGACAGAAATGGTACCAGACTGAAAGGGAAATTATGTCAGAAGATGGACGATGGAAAACCAGAAATGGAAAACAAAGAAAAATTAAAGAAGATTGTTCAGGATTTTATAAGGCTGTAACATACATCATGAACCAACATGCTTTGGTGAACAAAGTGTTTCCTAGAAATGCTGCAAGCACGTCTCTGAAAAATATTTTCAGACCATTTCCAAGGATAAGCAAACATGAAATGTAGTATTTCATGTTTCCATTTCCAAAGTGGGACTCCAGGCAAGGAAATAAAGTGGGCACACTAAAAGAGAGTAATGGGCATAATAAGCTAATCAATAAGGGAAAATGCCAACCATGCATATTACATGTTTAAATCATCAGTTTTGAATATTTAAATATAGTGTTTGCTAGTAGGAAGAAACCACATTTTATCCTTTAATATCAGTGGTGCTTACCAATGGCTTCAAGTCTATTAAACCATCTGGCAGTATGTTGGAAATAATTGGGAAATGTTGGGTTTGCAGTTCCAATTAAGTCCAATAGCATCAGCAAATCCTAAGGGAAAAAAAATATTTATCACTTTTCATATTCAAATGGGGGGAGAGGAGATAGTTAAAACTAACTGTCTTTTAATCATTGAGCCCATCAAGGGTAAAGACATACACACGAACAAAGGCTTTAATAAGATTGCAAGCTAATTATTTGGAAAATATTTTTACTCTTGCTTATGCGATGGGGACAAATAGTAAAGTGGAGATTCTTAAAAATAGCTATCACTACAGAGAAATTGGACAGGGGATATTGAGATGAATATTCCAAAGATAACCCTATTTCATTCTAATTAGACAACAGTCTATATGAGAATATTTAGATAGTAACTATTTAATTCTTTTTTTAGTTTTTTAACAATTTTATTATTAATTGGGATTTAATACATATATCATACATATCATTCCATAGTTCAATCACATTAAGCAGTATTGTACAATTGCTACCACAATCAGTTTCCAGACTGGACTCCTTGACATTGTCCTTGGTTTCATATGCCCAAAAACAGAAAAACATATAACACAACTCCAAAAAGGTGACCCCCAATGACATAACACATCTGAGATAAACTCTAATATGAACAAACAAAAACATAAAACAAACATACAGAAAATATTGAAAACCATATCAGGTCCAGCATGCATCAGAAGGGGGATCACTGACAAAGTATTAATGGTTCAAGTCAGGTCATCCCTTTGCTCTTCCATACTTATCTCTCTAATGCACTCTGTTTTGTAACCACTTTCCTCCCATCGCTCAATTACGGACAATCACCGGAGGCTTATTCCCTATGTCGTTCCCCCAAATGTATCTTGGGCTCCCACTGTCATCCACAGCCTTCTGCAAACCAGATTCTCACAAGTTAGGCTCTGATACTAAGCCCTCCTTCGACTTCAAATTATATGATTTACAATCCTTTGGTGACTGATGATGGTGTGCTTCTTTCATGAGAACTTATTTGACATCTCACTCACATAACTGCTTGTTTGGAGAAGGGTTTTTAAGATGTTGTTTTATCTGGTAGCTGGGGACCATGTAATTTCTTTGCCACTTTTTTTTATAGTACCCATGTCTTCTGTGTTTCCTTCCTGAGGGTGGGTATCGAACAGGGAAGAACTAATTGTTCTTAAATTGGAACTCAAATTTAGTGTGAGCCCAAAGCCCATTCCCGGATCTATATTTTTTTGGATTCTTTGTTTTATATCTGCCTTTGTTTTTTAAAATGTTCTGAGATCTTTAGGTAAACATACCTGAGTTTGGGCCATATCTTTCTAAGCACCTTCCCCTTCAATTCCTAAATAACACAACTAACAAACCTAAAGTTAGGAAAAGCACCAAGATTACACAGAACACTAAGAAACTGGATAATCAAATGTCAGAAAGAAATACTCCTTCAAATGCTCGCTGTGGTCTCCTGGGAAGTAAATGGGTGAAGTTCTGACCCTGGAGGGTTTTCCAGTGCTGGGAGAGCTGAGTTCTAGAAGAAGGAGCAGGTGAGGAGAAACTCCTCACGAGGCCTGGCTGGGTGTGGGTGGCTGGAATCCCTCCCCACTGGCAGGGATTGGGAAATATTTAATTCTTTAGAGGCAGGGGTGGTTGCGAAAAATCCCCTGACTTGGTAGGAGATGTGGCTTCAGTTTTCTTGTCTATCAAATTAGATGATCAAACCAACTAATCTTTAAAGGTCTCTTCTGTTATAATTCACAATGTGCTAGGTCTCAGAGGAGTGTTGGTGGAGTAGTGAGTTACAAGTAGGGCTGCTAACTGCAAGGATCTCCTTCCTCTCTGCAGGACAAAGATGAAGCTCCCCACTCCGATAAGAAGTTACAGTCTCAGAAACCCATAGGGCCAGTTCCACTTTGTCCTAAGGGTTACTAGGAGTGGGATACTACTCAAGGGCAATGAGTTTGGGTTGTCTGGCTTCAGAATTATGTCTCAAAATTAGATCCATGTTCCTTAAATTCTTTGAGCCGTTGATTGTTCTTGGAATTTCTCAAGAAAGAAAAAGGTGTATATGTGTGTGATGTATTTCTCCATTAAACATCAGCAGGTTTGAAGAGACTCTAAACTAACCCTGAATTGTGTAAATGAGATCATGAATGGGTAAAAATCAGGCATAGCTCCTGATACTTAGTAAATAAACATCTGCAATGGCTGATGCTAGAGATACAGTATTGTGAACTCATCCATGAGGTTTAAATATGTTCATTACTTCAAAAGTAGACTTCTTTGAAACAGCAGCCTATTTACAAGATCGAGTAAGTTAAGTTTGTTCGAGAAAACTTGGTCTTAACCATCACTGTGCATTTCTGTATTTGAAGTGATAGTAACTTGGTTTCTCCTATTTATCAACCAGCTCTCTTCTTCTCAGAATCTTTTTTAACCACACGGGGACAAGTAAATGAGGTGCTAACCACATCCCCCTGACTTCGGAGCTGTTAATGAATGACTAGGAGAGAGTAAATGCCAATAAGAGTTATGCTACAGTCAGAGCAAACCACTGAAGATGGCTGTTTGAACACATAAATAGAACTAAGAATGTGTGAGTGTCCACAGCGGGGCAAGGATTGGGATGAGTGGAGTGGTAAGAAATAGGCTTTCATGAGGGGTGAGGCAGGCTGGATGAGGACAGAGGATAGAGTGAAGTCTGAAAGGTGGTAGAAGATTCCAAGATGGATTGGTGAGGGCTCAGGGAAAAACTGAAGGTCAAATATGGGAAAAGTGTCAGTGTAGGGAGAGGATTCAGGGATCAAGTGAAGTATGAGGAATTAGGGATGGGAAGTGTTCCCAGGTATAGGAAAGAAAGTAATTGGTAAATGAAGCTGTTTCACCCATTACATGATAATAAGAGTAGGGTTTTGAGGTAGCATCTGAATGTCCCGACACCCATGCAAAAATGTTACATCAAAATATCAGTATAACTCTTTGAATATGCCCAGGACATTTTTCACTGCCATCCCATTTAGTGGCCCACAACTACTCCATTCCCTAGAGTCTCAACTACCATCAACTCTAAATGCCTAATGTGGAACGACTCTTTCACAGAGGTCCCCGATTCATAACAGTGGCAAAATTACAGTTATGAAGTAGCAACAAAAATAATTTTATAGTTGGGGGTCACCACAACATGAGGAACTGTATTAAAGGGCCACAGCATGAGGAAAGTTGAGAACCCCTGCCTTAGGGGAAGGATGAGCTCTCTACACTCTACACCTCACTGGGGAACCAGGCTCCCATTCAACTAACCAGAATCTGATGTGCCATTAATAGAATTTTTTTAACATCATTCGCATTAAGCTCAGTTAAACATAACTTCCAGCCCAAAGTCATTCTTTTTGACTCTGGGTTTCCTCAAAATCGCAACAACTGCCAAGAAATATTCTATTATAAACACTCTGCTCCAATACTGCGGCACTTGTAGGTCTTCACTCGGCTGAAGCAGACTCTCCCTGGGAGGAAGAGCCTACAGCCGCAATGCCATGGAAATTAGCCAGACTAACCACGCCATGCAGTTGGTTCGTGCCCGTTGCTCCAGGAGGATGTGGGGTCGAGGCCATCTTGGAAGCTAAGTGCCGGGACCCATACAGGGAATCCCAAGGAGACCAGTGAAGGAAGGCTTCTTCTCCATCAAAGAAAATAAGCTGAAGTGAGAGATCTGACTTGGCGTCTGAAACATTCTGGCAAAAAAAAAAAAGAACAAAAAGTTAACAAACACACCCTGATGATTTAAAAATGATGAGATCTCCCATGAACTGGACAGAAAATATAGATGTATCATGAAAGAAGATACCAAAGCAAGTAAAAATATGCTCAAATTTATTTCTCACCACATCCTCTCCAAATCATCACACCGCCCACAATCACCGCCCATATGAATCTTACCTTTTCCCACTCCTTCTGAAAATAGAAGTCTCATTTTTATCTTTTGTGACTATTTGGAAACTATATCAACACCGGGCTGGACGCTGTGGTGCACCACTGAGTTCCCCTCAGAAGGACATTCTGCCCCTGGAGCGGTGGGCTTCACAAATGCCCCAGCTGCACTCTCTCAGGGTGTCCCACATCCAATGCGTGATGTCTACAGGGAATTTTGGTTATTCTAAGAAAGCCATTCTACCTTCTGAGCTTCCTGGGTTTGGCTCACGCTGTTGTTAAGTCTACATTGAAGCTCCACTTCTCCCAACTCCATCTCTCTCCTTTCTCTGGGAACACAAATGTAGATCCCTAATCACTGACCTGTTTATAAGCTCCATCTCAGAGTGAGCTTCTCCAAGAACCCAATCTGAAACAACAATGATGCTTCTTGCATCTCAAGTCTGCAGCTGATTGTTATTGTTCTGTTTATTTCAAGTCTAGGGTCAAGAATCTTCCTTAGGAATGATATAGGAAAACAAATAGTAATAAACGATAGCCCCTTCCCTAAAGGAACCTGCACTTTAGAGATAAGACAAAAGAATGCGGATAACAAAATATGCCAGTGATCAGGAGTGCAACACAAAACTCCAGTGGGGAAGAGAGTAACAAAGTCCCCAGGGAATACCAAAAGTAGACTCTGGGGCCAGGGCTTGGCACCCCAACAGACTCAACTGGAAAACACTCCTAAAGGCCAACAAATAGTCCTTGAACTAACTACAGGCTTTTCTTTCTTGTTATTGGGTTTTGTTTTGTTTTTTGTCATTGGCTTTGTTGTTTTGTTTTCTTTTATTGCTTGGTTTAGCTCTGTCTTGTTTTCGTGCATGTTATTATCTCCACAGGTCTGTCTAAATAAGATAGGCTGGATGAACAATCTGGAGGAGAAAACAA
>NW_022103907.1:10913089-10932328 GCF_000313985.2 Echinops telfairi | reverse complement strand
AAAAATGAGGAGCTGATGCCAGGGGCTTAAGTGGAGAACAAATGTTTTGAGAATGATGAGGGCAATGAATGTACAAATGCGCTTTACACAAGTGATGTATGTATGGGTTGTGATAAAAGTTGTATGAACCCCTAACAAAATGATTTTTTTTAAAGTCTGGTGGGAATTGAATGAAATGAACAGTCAACTCCTTGATTGCCAAGGAAGGTGCTAAGAAAGGAACTTAGAAGAGTGAGCAGGATTCTGACTGATTCTTTGCAGCCCACTCTCTGACAACACAGCCCAACTTTCCAGATCAGACTTTCTGGCATCCTAACACCCACAAATCTCCTCTTGTACCGAAATCTTTAATCGCTTGACTCTCTCATCTTTGCCCGCCTGTCACCTCAACGTTGTCTTCCTATCTTTCCTCATTCATATTTAATTCCAGATTCAATCATTCTCATCATTCCCTTGCATACACCCTTGATTTCTTTGCCTCTGTTATAGTCCAACTCCCATGGGAAAAATTCATGTCTAAATCCAGGTCTCTGCCCAGTTTGTGCCTACAATCAAACATCTGAATCTGGCTGGAAAACACAATAACCAAGTACAACCACCCTAACTGGCCTCCGTCAAAGTCATGAGTAAAAACCTAAGCATGGCAGTTGCACGGTATCTTCTTAATCCATTCACTCCTTCTTCTACAATCTTCCTTACTCCCAGTTGATGAAGTTGCTCTCTTCTGAGTTAAAAAAACCAAGCATTACAACTTCCACCACCACTCTACTCACCAATCACCAGCAGCACCCCTTATGCTGCCCTTGTGCCTCTGAGCTCGTTGACTCTCCATGTTGTCATTTAAGCTGCCGAGCTCTCCTCCAGCGCACTAGATCCTCTCCCCTCTCACCTCCTCAAGATCATCACTTTAGCATTTCCACCTACACCCATTTTTCTTTCTCTACTGGCTAATTCCCGTCAACCTCTTATTATTTTCCTCATCTTAAAAATTTTAAT
Organism: Echinops telfairi; assembly: GCF_000313985.2. Taxonomy (NCBI): domain Eukaryota; kingdom Metazoa; phylum Chordata; class Mammalia; order Afrosoricida; family Tenrecidae; genus Echinops; species Echinops telfairi. Next base: position 10,931,332 of record NW_022103907.1, on the reverse strand, counting down.
CCACTTTCTCTGCCAATTATTGACCCATTTTTATCCTCTTTATAGCAAAAACTTCCTTACATAGTTGCCTGTTTTTATAGCACTGTCTCCAGTGTCTTTTCTTTCAATCGACTTCCTCCCCATTATGCTGCATCTCTACCACTCCACTGAAACCGCCCTTGCCAAGAGACCACAATCCTGAGTCAAATGGTCAATTCTCCGTCTGCATATTCCTGACTTCCAGCCACCTTTACAGCAATTTCCTTCTTGATGCACTTTCTTCATTTGGTTCTTGAGACACTACATTCCACTGTTTTCCCCCTACATCAACTTTGATAGCTCCCTTACCTCCTGATGCAAGGTATTCTGCCAAATATTCAAAGAAGATCTAACTTCAATATTGCACAAACTCTTCCAGAATATAGAAAAGACAACAAATTCCCAAACTCATCCTATGAAGCCAGCATAATACTGACACCCAAACCAGGCAAGGACCCCACAAAGACTAAAAATTATAAACCAATATCCCTCATGAACTAGATGCTAAAACCCTCAACAAAATCCTGGCCAGTAGAATACATCAGCATATCAAATAAACAATTCACATGACCAAGTGGGATTCAATCCAGATATGCAGGGATGGTTCAATATTCAAAAAAAAAAAATGTAATCCACCACATAAAAAAGGCAAGAAATAAAAACCACATGATTATATCAATAGATGCAGAAAAGGCATTTGACAATATTCAACATCCATTTCTGTTCAAAACACTCAACAAAATAGGAGTAGAATAAAAATTGTTCAACATAATAAAAGCCACATATGAGAAACCAAGAGCCACTTGCTAGAAACATTCCCACTGAAAACAGGGGCCAGGAAGGGCCACACTTATCCAACATCGTGCGAAAGTGTTAGCTAGAGCCATCAGACAACAAAAAGAAATCACAGGACTACAAGTAGGCAAATAAATGAAATTCTCGCTATTGCAGGTGATATGAACCTATATATAGAAATCCCAAACGTCTCCACAAAAAACCTGCTGGAAACAATTGAGGAATTTGGAAAAGTAGCAAGATACAAAGTTAATAACTAGAAATCAATCAGATGAGAGCTACAAAAAGGACATTAAGAAATAAGTACCACTTGCAATAACCATACAAAAGATGAAATATTTAGGTATAAACTTAACTAAAGGAACAAAAGAACTATACAGAAAAAACTACAGAATATTACGATAAGAAACTAAAAAGGACCTACATAAATGGAAGAATATCCCATGCTTCTGGGACAGGAAAACTTAATATTGTGGAAATGGCAATGTTACCTAAAACAACCTACAGATACAATGCAATACCTATACCAATCCCAAATAAATTCTTTTTTTAAATGGGAAAAATAATGACCAATTTCATACGGGCAGGTAAAAGCCCAGGGTAAGCAAAGAACTTCTTAAAAGGAAGAACCAAGTAGGAGGCCTACCACTATCTGACCTACAAACCCACTACATAGCCATACAGCCTCCTGGTACTGGTCCAACAAGAGACACATAGACCAATGGATCAGAACAGAAAACCCAGACATAAATGCATCAGCCTACAGGCAACTAATCTTTGACAAAGGACCTAGAAATACCCAGTGGGAGAAAGATGGCCTCTTCAGCAAATGGTGTTGGACAAACTGGATTTACATATGCAGGAGAAAGGCACAGACCCATATCTTTCCCCATGCAGAAAAATGAACTCAAGGTGAATTAAAGACCTAAATGTAAACCCCCAAGCTCTCAGGATCATTAACGAGAAGGCTAGAACAAATTTAAGGACCCTATTGCAGGGCATACATAGACTACAAAGTATAATGGAGGAGGCACACACAGAGAAGACAGGATAGATGACTGGGACATGCTGAAATTACATCACTGATGCACATCAAAAAACTTCATCAGCAGAGTGAAACGAGAGCCCACAGATTGTAAAACATGTTTATCAATGACACATCAGACAAAGGCTCATTACCAAAATAAACAGAACTCTACAACAGCTCAATAAGAGAGCACCAAGAATTTGACCTTGGTTCTCTAAGTCTTGGTGATTTAATCACTCTTAAGGCTTGATGTAACCATGCAATATATGTATATGAAGGCAAATCAAAACCTGTTGCTATAAAAGCATACGAAGTTTTATGAGACACAGATATCAAAATGCGAGGCTTTTTTTTTTACATATTCTCTATCTAGGCCCTCAATGTGATGGATGGACACCGTGGCTGCAACAATGGGCTCAGGCACAGGAACAACTGCGAGGATGGTGCGGGACTCTGCAGGGTTTCCTGCTGTTGTGCATAGGAACGGACTCAATGGCACCTGACAACAACTATGTTCTAGTTTTTAGTTATTTTCTGCTTCGTTTTTGACTGAAGTTTTTCTGTGTTTTACTTTGTTATTGTTATTGGTTATATGACTGGGATTTTGGGTTTGAGTATGGTTTTTCGGTATATAAAACCCAGGACAGTAGAGCAAAGTGTAGACAGTAACTGGATTAATGGTTTCTTGGGGGTATGGCAAGGGAGGTTGGAGGGGGGAATGGGGAGCGAATAATAATGAGCACAAAAAAGTTCTAAAATTAAAAAAAAAAAGTTCTAAAGTTGATGGTGGTGATGATTGTACTCTTTCTAGTGTGACTGAACTATTGAATTGTATGATATGTGAATTATATGCCAATAAAACTGCTTCCCAAAAAGAAGAAGAGGAAAGGAGAGAGAGAGAGAAAGGGCTGCCTGTGAAGGGGGCCTTTCAGCTGAGATCAACAGTTGAGAAGAAAGCAACAATGTGAAAGTCTGAGTAGGAGCATGCTAGGCAGGAATGACAGAAAGCAGACCCAAGCTATGGTTTCCCTACCCTTGTTAGACTCACACATCACACAGACACACACAACCTGGCCACTTGCTGACTAATGAAGGTCGTTGTGTGACACAAGGAGCCCTGGTGACGTAGTGGCTAAGTGTTGGGCTGAGATCTGCAAGATCAGCAGTTTAAAACCACCAGATGCATGAAGGGAGAAAGAAGGGGCTTTCTACTCCCATAAGGAGTTACAGTCTCGGAAACTCACAGAGGCAGTTCTACCCTGTCCTGTGCGATCACTGACTCGGCATCGGCTGGATGGCAGTGAGTTTTTGTTTGTGTGACATAATTCGGACATCACACTTCACACTGCATTCTGATGCCTTTTTCTTCTTTTTTTTTTTTTAAGCTTTTTTTATTTGGAATTGGGTGAAGGTTTACAGAGCATATCAGTTTTCCATTCTATAATTCATACGCATATTGTTTCATATCATTGATTGCAGTCCTCACAATGTAACATCATTTCTCCCACTTCCTCCTTGTGTCTCCCTCTTGCAGGCCTCCTTCTTTTGAACTTTGACCTGTGTCCTTCTGAACTTTGTCCTTGGATAAATGCTGTCCTTTTGATCTCAAATGGTTGAATATCCTAAGGTGTGCATACCCCAGTGTTATTGTTCCCCTTATAGACCTGTGTATTGTTTGGTTGAAAATTGAGCCGTGGGGATGAATTCATTTCCAGACCTGAGGGGTGACTAAGGGTCATAGACAAGGGAGTTCCACCAACCTTTATCTTACCAGCACACCTGATCTTTTCTATGATTTTGAGCTTTGCTCTACATCTTCCTACCAATCTACCAAAGACCTTCTAATGCTATTGATTTCAGGGCAGTTGGTAGTGGTGACCAGGGATCAGATAGTGCTTCTGGGCTTGGGGTCATAGAAGCAGTTAAAGACCAGCAGTTGCACCTGAGACTACTAGTCGTGAGATTTTAATATCTCAGATCTATTCACCAAAGTAAGATGTAGAACATTGTTTTTGTGGATTATGCTAATGCACCCCAGTGTCCCCTGAGACCATTGTCCTGAGTCATCAGGTCCTGTGACCCATCCCCTCAATGTGTTTCATGAAACTGAAGAGGAATTTATAGACTGGTATCAGACATGTGGACTAATATTGGACTTATGGACTCGATCTGGACTGAGCTGAGATGTTTTCTTAATATACAATTACTTTTTCATAAAAAGCTCTCTCTTACATACATAGGAGTGTCTATGAATTTGTTTCTCCAGTCAACAAACCATGAGACCCTCTTCCTTCACTAAATCTCGTGTATCTTTAAACAGCCTCTGAGAAAGAAACAGTGCATGAGAATACTTTTTTGTTGCATGTCTGAAAATTTCTTTATTCTATTCTCATATTGATTTGGCCAGGTTGGAGAATTCCAGGTTGGTTTTTTTCCTCCCATACACAATGCTTAAGGCACCAGTTCCTTATTTTCTAGCTCCCACATTTCTATGAGAAGTCCAATGACATTCTCAATCCCAGTACTTCCTATGTGACCCACTGTAATTCCTGGGATGATCCTCCAGAAGTAATGATCTTGTCCGTTGTTTCTTCCAAATTTATTTCTTCTACTTCAATGTCTGTGCTAAACCAGTGGGACCCACTGCCACTGAGTCAAGTCCAACTTACAGCTACCTTTTAGGACAGGGTGAGAACTGCTCCCGATGGTTTGACCCACTGGCCTTGCTGTTAAGAGGGCTACCTATAACCAATATGCCCCCAGGACTCCATCTGCACTAAATGAGAGGCTAAATGGACAAACCCCTCTTGTGTTGCCAAGAGTAGGATGAAGAACAGCATACATCCAGTTCATTGTGATGTGGGGATATTTCCAGTCCTCACGTTCCTATTTTTCCATCCTCACCTCCAGCCATCCGCACAGCACCATCTCTCTATGCCCTAACCACCGGGGCTGGGTCAGCACTCATAAGCTAGAAGGACACCTTCCTCCAGACAGGCTCTCACAGCCCTCGTGGGGTTTCCACTGGAACAACTCACAGAATCTCACAGGGAGTACACCACACTGATGACGATAGCTGTATTGCAACCAAAACGGACCCAAATGCGAGATGCATTAAGGTGAGCTCTAGGGAGAATCATAGGGCAGAGTTCCCATGTCCCAAAGAGGACACACAACCTTCACCTGTGCACAGTCCCAAACCAGGAGGCACACCTGAGCCTGCACTCAACACGCATTGCCATCAAGTCGATTCTGGCTCAGAGCACCCCCATAAGGCAGAGCAGAATTGCCTGCTTTGTGTTTCCTACATGGTAAATCTTTTAGGGAGCAGAATGCCTCATCTTCCTCCAGGGAGCTGGCCAGTGGGTTCAAACTGCTGTCCCTGTGGTTAGCAGCCCAATGGGTTATCCACTACACCACCAGGGCTCCTCATCTGAGGCGTGGGTCTCAAGGATTTTAAAGGTTTTCCAAGTGGCCATGATAGACAACATCATGGCCCCTGAGGTTTAAGCAGCATCAAGTCCCAAGGTGCTCCTTCTTGGTCTGGTCTGCTCGCCATTCACAAGCCTCGGATGTTAGTCTGCCAGAAAGAATCAAGGACAAAGGAGAGTCACCACTTCACAGCATGCCGCTATTTTGATTCTTTTTTATTGTATTTCTCATTTCCAAAAGCTGTTTTTTATTCTGATTGTTGTTCTGTTGTAGCATTCCTTTGGGTAGATATAACTTCCCTCAGATTAAAAAAAATGGTGTTTCTGAAGTTCTCTTCTTTGGTTCCTATTTTCAATTTGAATGATTTGTGTGGGGTTCTTTCCTTGCTGGTAGGGATTGTCCTCAAATGTCTGGTCACCCTTGTGTTCATTCATATTAAAGGTTGGCTGGCGACCCCAACTGCCTGGGGTTCCGGCCGGCAGCCAAGCGCCCAGTCAGAGTAATCGCAGAGGCATCCCAAATGCCTATGGGTCTTCTCCCTGAGGTGCTGCAAGTGCCCAGAGAAAGAGCCTCAGCTTCCTGTCCGATGAGGAAGACCTGTGGCTGGCTTTCTGGTATTAAAATAGGAGAAAGAGGGGACCTGGGGGGTATCTCACTAGTGGCACAGTGGTTAAAGCACTCAGCTGTTTTTGAAGCCATTCAAACCCACCAGCCACTCTGCAGAAGAAAAATGTGGCAGGCTGCTAGCACAACGATGACAGCCTTGGAAATCTCACAGAATGGTCCTACTCTGTCCATGACCCATAACTGACTGGGCAGCAGTGGGTTGTGGTTTCATCTCATTGGTTTTCACGAGGCGGCCCTTCATAACTGCCCTCCTTGATGACTGATGCCCCCAAGCCCAGAACCTGCCTCGTTCAATCTCTCCTGGAAAATATTCTCTCATCTGCAAGGACATAGTTAGAGTGTTTATCGACCTGCTTGGTGTGGTGCTCAAGCCACACCAGTTGCCACTGAGCTAATGCCAACCCATGGTAACCGTGAGGCTCGAAGAGTAGAACTGTGTTGTTGTTTCAGAAGGAAATCACCAGGACTTTCTTCTGCGGCATCTCTGGGTGGATTTGAACCTCCAACCTTTGGGGTTAACAGCCCACTGTGTTAACCATTTGCACCACCACCACCAGGAAGCAGGGATCTATTTAGCTAAGTGCGCCTTTAACTTATAAGTAACCCCTGTCCCAGCCCCCTGCCTCCCCTCTGCCTTTCTCGGACTCTGGTATCTCGAGTCGCTGAGCCTTCCCAGGTTTTGTCAGGGGATCAGCTTGTCCGCTTTCATCTCCCTTTGTCCCTCTCTCTGGAAAGTGTGGTCGTGCTCTGCTCTGATACGCCCTCTTCCATTGTCCTAACCCCCTTTGTCTTCAGTGTCGTTCCTAAATATAAATGTCTCCTAGTTTCATCAAAAATTGAGTGATCTTGAGTATTTTAGAGTGGTTTCACAATAAAGATAAAAAATCCTCTCTGGATCAAAAACTGAAAGTTACTGCCATATGCCAATTATTTCATCTGTCTTATTATTGCTCCTTAATGAGAGCACAGAAAAAGAACAATATGTTGAGTCTCCCACATGCCTGACAGTATCAAGCACAGGGTGTGTTGGCCTGTAAAACAGCCCATGCACTCAGGGTTTAATAAACATGAAGCAATTACCCAGGTTTTCTCATTAACAAAATCGTTTCTAAGCTGTAAGACGTATACTTCAAAGCACCTTACAACATCTTAGAGATGCTCTAAGGTTCCCGTGGTTGGAAGGGCATTGGCTGGTCTGAAGGTCCTGGCTCCTAATCAGACAGCATAATCATAGAATACGTGAGCAGGAGAGACTGCTGGGGACCAGGTAGCATGAGTATTCTGTTCGCAACCAGAGAAGTGGCAAACGGGGCCATGTGCATCTCCTGCTGGCTTGGTCCCACGGGGTAACCTGCTTGGTTGGCTTCTTTTCAGAATTGTCCAGAACGTGGTCATGGCCTTCAATTTCCAGTAACTCAAGCAAATACCTTGGGCCTAGGAAGTTCTGGTTGGCCTGATTTGGGACAGTCTTCCAATTCCAGTAACCAGTGTTCCTTCCCATAATCAGGGAAATAACTCCAGCCCACTGTGTACCTGTTGGTTAAAAAAGCCTAACCCTCTGCTATCCAGACTCTAAAGGACCCTCCAGGACAGCACAGAACTGCTCCTTAGGGTTTCTGAGACTGAATCTTTAAGGGAGCAGCCTGCCCAGCCTTTCTCTGAGGGAGGAGCCAGTGGGTCTGAAACATCCATCTGTGGTCAGCAGCCCAGGGCTCCACCCATTGAGCCACCAGGGTTCCAACCCTGTTGGTTAGTGCCACCAAAATGAGATACAGTAAAGTACCCGGAATGATAGTGGGTCTGTGGGCTACCTGGACACCTACTAGGCTGAGGTTGGCTGGGGCAGACAGCTCTTCTTTCGGCCCTCTGCAGTCAGTGAAGGTGGTTCTGCGCTGCATGTCTCACCTCCTCTTGGGACTGGCGTGCCAGCCAGGGCATGGAGTTCTTAGCAAGAAAGCAAGCCTAATGACACAAGCACATTTCCAGCCTCTACTTGAACTGCGTCTACTCATGCCATCGGCCACCAAACCAACCGACCTCGCTGCCATTGAGTCAATGCCTGCTCCTTGACCCGACAGGACAGAAGAGAAGTACTCTGTGCGCTTCCAAGACCGTCACTCTTTACAAGAGCAGAAAGCTTCATCTTTCTCCTCAAGGCGGCTGCTGGTTTCGAACTGCTGATCTTACAGTTAGCAAGAAATGGCAGCCAAGGAATTCCCGGTCACCATAAATTCCACCTCTACCGAACAAGATAAAGGAACTCGCCAAGAGAAGCCCTACAGTGCAAAGAGCAAACAACACACCCAAGGACAAGGTTGGACAATTACAATCCTGTTCCTGAAGTAGGGAGTGGGCAGAAGAGAGCTGGAACAAGAATTCAGTGTGTACCCAGCCCTCTGCTAGGGCACTGTACCCCCAATGCATGACAGCTGAAGAAACTTCAAACACTAAGTACCACCAGAAGAACAAATCTGATATTCGCCAATTTGGGTTCAAAACCAGTTGTTGTGGTGGCTGTTTTAATTCTCCACATCACGGTTCCTTTTATTAAAAAGAGCCATGGAGAGAATCATGTTGACTTGAGTTCTCTGCTTGCGATCACACACACACACACACACACACACACCCCGACAGCTCATTCCATCCTTTCTGTATATGGTCATCAAAGGTTCCACCATGTGGAACAAGGTGAAGGAGCTCACCAAGAGAAAACCCACTCACCACACAAAGCCGTGCCTTTAAGATGCACTTCATTCCTGCCGTTTCACTAGAACTATTATGTTGCTCGCTGCTGTCGGGTGAGCTCCAGCTGATGGCAGCCCCTTGCACAACATGAACCATCTTCACCATCATTTGTGTGCTCAAGCCCCCCATTGGAATCATTCTCTAGTTTGAGTGCCTTCCAGGGTGGACAGGTCATCTTCCAGCACGATGTGCTCCCCAGGGCTTCCGCTGGCTGGTTCTCGGTAGATCTCCAGGTCTTTCTTCCTAGTCTGCCTTAGTCTTTAAGTCTTTGCTGAAACCTGTCCACTCTGGGTGACCCCACTGGCAATTTCAAATACTGATGGAATAGCTTGCAGCATCAGAGTTCCATGAGAGTCACCACATGACAGCAAAGGGACAGATGAGGTTAGGTAGTAGGAATACAAATATGTAAAATGAAACTTTTACATCAGCTCCGGACTCCTTCATTCAACTGCTGGGGGGAGAGTACTCATGAAAAGCAGGGGCAGCATGTGGGACAAAGACATTATAGAAGGTGTAGAAAACAAAACAGAAGCCCAAAAAAAGAAACCATGAAAATGATACTAGGAGGTTATAAACATTTCTTGTTTTCTTCCAGTTCTGCATATCCCGCAAAAATAGAACCAAATATCTCTACGACTTGCATTACAAGATAAACCTTTCACTTCTTTACCCCATTGTATCAAAGGCGAGACTCTTCATAAAGGGCTTAGAAAGAAAATATTGCCCCGCGAACAAAGTTTTTGGATTTGCTTCGCTGTGTTTACTTGATTGTGAGGGATCTCAGAACACAATGTCTTCAGCTGGTGTAGCACGTTCCCCCAATATGCCTTTAAGGACACAGAGGCTGAAATAACATCTGAGGCCCAGAAGTATGTGGGGCTGAGAGCATAACAAAAGCTCTGCTATGCTACATAAAATGAGCCGAGATTCGCAGATAGGAGCCATACTGCATTTCTGTGCGCCCCGCTTTTCATCTTGTTATGTCTGAATTACCCACTCTCTGCTGAGGAACCACTTGGCAGCAACCCACTCCCCCGCCCGCTCCAGAGCTACCATCTCTCCAATCTGAAGGTGTGCAGTGTTTGTGGCCGAAGAAACAAGAAGAAATCAGCACGTTTCTCATCGACACGTCCATACCAACTTTCCACCTTCTTCTGTTTCCCCAAAGGCTGCACTTAACTTGATACATAGTCAAAACTGGGGTGTCAGGTCCCATTGAAGGCATGCATGGGCATACATCCTCAGTTTATCACCCATGGTGGAAATTTCAAATAATGTAATGCTCCCATGAATAGTCATTCAACCTCTTATCATTTTATAACAAACTAGTACAAAATACACTTTAAGGCTCCATTCCTAAATGGCCTACTCAATCCACACATGCCCACACCCCCACCCCGGAGTCTAGAGCTCACTGAGTTCATGCTAAAATATCTTATCCCAAGTTATCTCCCAGAGGAAAGCAGATACCTTCAGGGAAAGGAGTTGTTTGTCCAGGGCTCGAGCAAGCTCCAGTAGCATTGCACACGGCACAGCTGAATCGGTGGCCCCCACAAACACCCTGTTGTTCCAGTGGGCAAAATATTTGGAGTCATAGTGGCAGGCGAGGACCAGGTGTCGTTTAGCGGTGGGGTTGAGGGTGCTGATGATATTTGAGAATGATCGGTATCCATAGGGCGTCTGACTTACTAAGGTGTCTATTTCCAAGACCCAGTCAGCTTGAAGTCTCTGGATTCGATTCATGATGTGCTGATGAAACACAAAACAAAACAAAACAAAAGTTATGATCCAGACAGACATTTTCAGTTTGTTAAGTGTGGTTTTATGTTGCCTGTGATACCTTTCAAATCAAAATTGCAATACACGCTTATCGTATTAAGAACAAAGCTGTTTAAAGGAAAAGCGAATCCTCTTCCTCCCTTAACCTTTCTCCTACCAATCAGTCTCAGCCCCTGGGTTCCCTATGGTAATGGTCAGGGTCTCTTTGCACACCCTCTTCTTTACTTATCCAAACGTATTCTGGCACACAAACACACAGTTGGCAGAAGGCTGATGTGGCCACAGGAATGCTGCCGCGGCAAGTCTCTAGGTGGCTCAGACGCTTGCACTCAACGACTAACAGTCGGCAGTGGGGACCCATCCAGCAGCAGCACGGAGGAAAGGCCTGGCGATCTGCTTCTGTAAAGACTGAGCAAAGAAAACTGAAGGAACACTTCTACTCTGTCGCACCTGGGGCGCTCAGGAACCAGAACCAGTTCCACATGTGGGGCCAGGCACTTCGTAGGCCTCAAGGTGATGTCTTTGCTTGGTAACACTTGGTGGCAGTCATTTGCAGCAGATTTGCCCAATGCGACGCACCATTTGATTTCTTGGTTGCTGCTTCCGTGAGGGTTGGTTGTGGGTTCAAGTAAAATGAAAACATGGTTTGGGTGGTGGTTGTTAGCTGCTGTCGAGCTGGACCCAGGTTCGTAGCAACCCCATGTACCACCAGATTGGAACATTGTGCTCCACGGAGTGTTTAATGGCTGAATTTTGGAAGTAGATCGCCCGACCTTTCTTCCTGGTGCAGCATGGTGCGGAAGCTCCTCAAAAGCCTGTTCCACATCATAGCAACACACAAGACCCTGGTGAGAGTGGTACAAGTGAGGTGTGCTGGTCAAGCCTCCGTTCCAGGTTAGTCTGCCCTGGGCTTTTCTCCCTCCACAATGTCTCATGGACATTCCCACAAGTCAGGCTAGAGGGACGCAGTTCGGTGTGTGGTAAAGTCCACTTTCAACACTTTTAGAAGGTTAACTGGGAAGGAGCATTTGATACATCAGCTAGATCAGGGCCCTATCAATCTCAACCCCCTTGAAGCTCTTTGGAGAATGGGGCTTTTCTGTCATCAACACAAAGCCTGTGCCCCCAGTCCAGCAAGTACTTCTAGTGTAATGAATGCTGGACCTTCGCCTGACCTTCGCCTGTCAAGAATAAGAGAGAGCAAGCCCAAGCCCCCTATCAAGGAGGTGGCTCAGAGGTACCTGAAGTCCTTGCTCACTAGGGGTGTCAATGGGTAACAAACTCTGAACCCAAATGACTGCAGCAAGTTGTGTTCCTCTGTACCCAGGTTGGTCCAGAGCCCCAGCACAGGGGGCGCAAATAACAGAGAGTCCGTTTCCCTGCCTCATTAGCTCATGCAACTGATTGATGGAAGGAAAAAGCACGACCCAGGGGTCAGAAGGGTGCTCCCTCAGAACCTCCAATGTGTGGGATGAAAAATTACAAGTGAGTTCTTTGTTCTAGCTTGCTTCATTTTTCTCACCACATTCCATTTATTTTATTTTAAATTATTACATGCATCTTTGTAATTAAAGCCTTAATTTTTTTAAGATCAAGGAGAATAAAAAAGTAACCATCAAGATAACAGGCAATTTGTTCCTAAGTTAATCTGGTGGAGATGAATCTTGAGATGATTAAATGAATAATTTACAGTGCTAAACAAGGACAAGATTTTTTTTTCTCTCCCCAAGGAAATTCAGGATTTTCTATCCTAACTACGGCTTGATAATCAGACAGGACACGTAGCAAAGGCCCTGGGAAAAACAGCAGGAAGCTTGCAAGGATCAGCTTACTTAAGGGTGGGTACCAATTCCACACTCAATCCTGCAAACACTGGAATAAACAAACAATTCCCCAGCTATTCGCTGTCTGGTCTCTGTAATAAAGTGGACTTTGGCTTAAACATGCATGCTTAGACAGTGCCTTAATGAGACAATTCTGAAAATTGTCAAGGATTTCATTTGACTTGAATCCACAATCAGTCCTCATGGAAGCGGCAACCAAGAAATCAAAGGGAAAAAAAGAAATCAAGCTGTGCGTTGCATTGGGTAAATCTGCGGCAAATGACTTCCTCAAAGGGTTCCAGAGCAAAGACGTCACTTTAATGGATCTGGCCCATGGTGTTTTCTATCTCCTCCTATGCATGTGTAAGGGGGACAATAAATACAGAAGGCCAAAGAAGCCCAAATGCCTTTGAGTTAGAGTGTCCATGAAGAATACTGAATAGACCAGGGACTGCCAGAGGAATGAACCAATCTGTCTTAGGAGTATAACCAGAAAGCTTCTTAGATGTAAGGAAGCTTCGCTGCACAGACTGATCGCATGGATTATGTTACCAAGAGGAATCAGTCCCTGGCGAAGAGACATGGCAAAGTAGTGGGTCAGAGAAAAAGAGGAAGACCCTTAGCCAAGGAGACAGACAGACAGACACAACAGCCTCAACAAGGAGCTGAAACGTAGCGATGAGCATGAGGCTGGAGGAGCGCCAGTGTGTCCCTGCTGCTGCACCCGGGTTGCTGTGAGTCAGAACTGAATCAGCGGCTCCCACCACACCAACACGCAGTACTTACATCTTCCACTACTCGTCTTTTCTACCCTTTTCATGAGAAAGGTGTGTGACCTTCCTGACATCAGTCTTTATGCTTCACTCGCTTTGTTCTTCTCCACAATCCCTAGTGCTACGCATTGCTCTCGATGGATTATCAGTAAACAGGGGTTGTCCTGAACTAATAAAATGTTCAATTAGAATATATAAAGTGGTGTATTTCCAGAACATAACATAGCTTGAGTAGAAAGATATAATTGTGCATCTGAAATGAGCTTTTTTGCTGAATATTAAAATGAGTTATTCCCAGACTGAAAAAAAGAGGTCATCTTAAAAAAAAGAAGAAGAAGAAGAAGAAGCTTATGATCCAGAACATCTGGTATCCAGATGATAAACATCTCCATAAAAAGATCTTCAACCCCAATAGCAGCCTGCAAGTTCACAGTGAAGTGGGATGTAGGAGCTATAGCTGATAGTTCTGCTCAGCTGCAGTCATCTTCTCCACACAGATTCACTTTTCAAATCGCGTAGTGTCCCTCCTGTCTGATGTTTACGTTGACATGAAAGTCCCCAAAGAATCAACAATTGACTCCAGAAACAGTCCCTCTGGCTGCAGGGTGCCCGATCTTTCACCCAAGGAGGTAAGCTGGCCGAGGGCACTCAAAGGAGGGACCAGACTCACCCCACTCCTTCCTATGCTGCCCCTGGAGATAGGGCTGGTTTGAAAAACCCAGACATTTGGAGGAGAGGTTTCAGATTGCTTGGGAAGACTCACCCTAAAAAGACAAAGAGATTTTCAGGACTCAGGATTATTCATAGCAGTGTCTTCCAAGCCACAGGGGTAAAATCCGGTGAGTCTGGAAACCACTTGAGTGGGTCATGACTGGCTGTTTTATTTTTTTAAACTAGTCGAACGTGTAGCGCTATCAGTGAATTGCAGACGATAAGGGTGAATATTTTTCATGAAACCTTTGTGTCAGGTAATTAGGTCAGCAAGTTTATGCGTGTGAAATGAAAGATGTTTATTTATTGTGGGTCAGGATCAGAAATTTGAGAAGCACTGCTTTGGAGACACTGCTTGTGCCTGACCTTAACTCTCTGTAGAGAGAAAGAATGGAGCCCTGGTGGCTCCCTGGTGGCTCAGTGGTTAAAACAGTCAGTGGTTAGCCAAAAGTTCCCTGGTTCAAAATCCACCAGCTGCTCTGTGGGAGAAAGATGTGGCCTAAGAAGCCTTAAGGGACAATATTTCTCTGTCCCATAGCGGAGCTACGGATTTGAATCCACTCAACCTCAATGAAGTTGGATTAGTTCTGATAGAAGTTCAAGGCCAGAAGCGGTCCATCAAAGACTGCTTAAGGCTGTTGCTGTTGTGTGCTTAAGTGGAGTGGCCTTGAAATGGTCAGGAGCTAAGAACTTAAGATGCTTCTGCTGCTGTTCCTCAGACCTAGAATCACACACACGTTGATTTAGACCCACATGTATCGCATATTTCTAGGCAGACACCTCGTCTCTGCCAGTTGCTTGGGCATCTCAACTGTTCATTTTGGTGAATAATAAAGTTAGATAACCACGTCTGACTATTAAGCCACTCAGAGCTTTAGGCATAACATTAGCCCTCAGGTGAAACAAGATATCTGACCACCTTGCAGCTCGTGTGCTGTGTGCTCACCTGGCGGGCAGCATAGCTTCCCCGGGATCCTGGGTACCGCTCTATCAGCAGGGGTCGAAGGTCATTTTGCCACATTCCATTAATATCGGTGCCTTCTGCAACTTGCCGGAGAACTGATGAATTCAAAATGGCTGGTTGGTGATAATTCTGAGGATTGAATAAAATTGTTTTAAGGCGATCAAATCCTGATAGGTTTAACTCTGAAACATTCTTAATTGGGGGCGGGGGGTGGCTAACCAACTTTACTGTGGGTCTAAAAATTAAAGAATAGCTTTTATGTCAAAGGACATCAATTTAGCTAACCAAACTATAAATTGACTCCCTTCTAGTGAGACCATTGAACTAATCATTTTACAATCGAATAAAACATAATGCCTTAAGATCGGTAAATCTGAGGGTTAATCGTGAATATTTATTAACAATGTAGCTGTTTGTGATCTGTTTGTAGGATGGCTTTGTAAAGCTAAGGTTTAAAAATATCCATGTTGCTCTCCTGTTCTTAAGAAAAAACGCCTATTGCCATCGAGTTAGTTCTGACCCATAGCAAAGCCTACAGAACTGCCCCCTAAGCAGCCCAGCGCATAACCACTATGCTACCACCTCAAAACTCACTGCCGGCAAGTCATGCCAACTCACAGTGAACCGCGGAGATAGAATAGAACGCTCCCTATGGGTTTCCGAGACTGTAACTTTCCAGGAGTAGAAAGGCCCACGTTTTCCTTCAGTGCGGCCAGTCGTTTTGAACTGCTGACTTTGCAGTTAGCAGCCCAATTCGTAATCACTACGCCACCTACTAGGGCTCCTACTATGGCACCAGCGTGCCAATGTTTTAAAAATTGCAGCCAGCAAAGCAATATAGCTGATCAGCAAAATTGCCTCACTAAAGGCAGTGTGATGCTGCAAAATCAGCACTGCGTTAGGTCTGTAGGTGAACCTCCATGCAGTACACAAGGCTCATGGGATCAGCTCCTAACCAAATGGGCAGAGGTCTAAGTCCACCCAGAGATACTTTGGAAGAAAGGCCTGGTGATTTACTTGCCCCCAAACCAGCCACTGACAAGCCTATGGAACACAGTTATACTCTGACACACATGGGCTCATGTGAGTTGGAATAGACTGGTTTTATATTGGTGTCAGTCTGGGTTGACTAGAGAAACAAAATCACAGACACTCATATGTGAATAAAAAAGAGCTTTATATAAAAGAGCAATTGTATATTGAGAAAACATGCCAGCCCGGTCCAGATCAAGTCCATAAGTCTTATATTAGCCCATATGTCTGATACCAGTCTATAAATTCCTCTTCAGACTCATACAGCACATGCAATGACATTGAGCAGGAAGATCACAGGTCAGTGGGTGGAAAGTCTTGTGGCTCGAGTGGCGGTGGAAGCATCTTAGCGCTGGTGTGGGTCTCCATGTGGCTCCTCCAGCTCCAAGGTTCTGGCTGCCATCAGCATAGCTCCATGTGCCTTGTCAGCAGGAAGAGGAAGCAGGGAGTGTGTCTCCCACCTCCAGGGAGGAAAATAGGAGTTCCCAGAATCCTCAGGAGAAGGCCATGCCCACACAGAGGCTTCATTGGCTATGATCTGATTGACAGGTTAGACTCCACCCCTTCACAAGGTGAGGGAGATTATGTAACTGCCATAACAGGTTAGGGTCTGAACCACTGGATTCAATGTTCAGGGTTTACAGATAACCCCTGACTTATGCCAGGGTTCCATTTCAATGAACGTTCATTAGTCAGTTCTGACCTAAGCTGAATATCTGGACTTTTGTTGTTGTTGTTGTTGTTATTATTTTTAGCTTCCCTTATCATCGCCTTTTATTATCAGTATCTTTGTCTTTGGGGATTGGGAACATTAACATTAACATAAACTTACGGATGTGTTTTAATACATACATATATATTTATTTTTTAATCATGAAAATTTACTGACAAGGAAGACGAATTGGACAACTGTGGGATTGTATCCGTTGTCGCAGTAACACCACATGGAGAAGGATCTGGATTATCCAAGAGAACGGGAATAGCGTTTCTAATCAGAAACGGAGAGCCATCTGTATCGCTTGTCTCTTTTTCCTTATATCTTTCACGCTAACACCCCACTGCTTTCTCAACCTGCCTACCAACCTCTGCAAATCCGTCAGCACCTGGGCCCATGTTTTCAAGGTCACTGTCAAACAAACTCACTGCCACAGACACCGTTTTGACTCACAGTGACCCTACGGGACACAGTAGTACTTCCCCTTGTGGATTTTGAGACTGTACATTTTTATGAAAGTGGCTGGTGGGTTAGAACTGCTGACCTGGAGGTTAGCAGCACAGAGCTCCTTTTGTTTGTTTGTTTTTTATGTTTGTTTGTTTGAAACCAGCTTGTGTGTCACAAAAGAATTTAAGTCAGTTTCCATTTTACTTTTCCTCCTTTTGTAAAACTCTCAGAATAGTGTTTACATCTCATGGGTAAGGAATCTGGAAGGTTTTTAAGGCTTGACCCTTCTCTGTTTTTTGTTTATTTGTAATTCATTTTTATTTTTGACCTTTTACTTGTGGAATAAGCACATATAAAGAAAAATGTGCTATATGCTGTTGCACAACCTGTCACATCAAGACAGTGACAGTATCCCAGCAACTCACACACACACACACCAATGTGGTTCCTTCTCTTTTTTTGCTCTTCCCAGATACCCTCCCTCCTTACTCCCTCATCCCTCCCCATCCCCCCTTCCTTTACCACTCAACCCTCAGCCTTGTCATCGTTTTCGAAGTCTTTTCCTTTACTGTGAAAACCAGTTTTCCCCTTTGTATTAACCATGTCATGATATATTTATCTTTGTGAGATGGACTAACTTGGTTGAGCATAACGTCCTACAATTTAGTCCAAGGCATGAGGTGTTTGGCAGACTCATCATTGTTTTTGTAAGGATACGCAGTATGCCACAGAGCAGTGGTTCTCAACCTGTGGGTCGCGACCCTTTGGGGGGAGGAAGTCGAACGACCGTTTCACAGGGGTCGTCTAAGACCATCGGAAAACAGATATTTCTGATGGTCTTAGGAACCGAGACATGGCTCCTCTAGCTTCTCCAGGCGGGCCCGCCCACGTGCAGATATGCTGATCTGGTGAGAAAGAAGCTATCTCAACCTTCACCCTGACCTTGGCTTTTTGCGCATACTGTCCCAAAATGTAGCAATGTAGTTTACTGTTGTGATATTAAGACTGTTACCCATGCTACACCATGCTTCAAGACAAAATTTCATTTATATGTCATTAGAAATAAATATTTCACAATATATAATTACATATTGTTTTTGTGATTAATCACCATGCTTTCATTACGTTCAATTTGTAACAATGAAAATACATCCTGTATATCAGATATTTACATTACGAATCATAACAGTAGCAATATTACAGTGATGCAGTAGCAACGAAAATAATTTTATGGTTGGGGGAGTCACCACCACATGAGGACCTGTGTGAAAGGGTCGCAACAATAGGAAGGTTGAGAACCACTGCCTTGGAGTAGAAATAACAGAGTTCGCTTATCCATTCCTCTACAGAGG
>NW_022103907.1:10911561-10912818 GCF_000313985.2 Echinops telfairi | reverse complement strand
AGAACTTATTGAATACCATAACTTAAAAAAAAGGTGTGTCTGAATTTGTTCATGTTTTGTTCTTTATTTCTTTAGGGTGTACACCAAGCAGAGGGACGGCAGGATCATAAGGTATTTGTATTTGCACTGGTTTATGAACGCACCATACTGTTTTCATAATGCTTGCACAAGTCTACAATCCCACCAGCCACACATACGCATTCCTATCTCGCTAAATCCTCTCCAGCATTTACTTTCTGTTTTTTTACATGTTGTTAAAAGTGTAGATGTGACGTGGTATCTCCTTGCTGTTTTAAGTTGTATTTCTTTTGTTTCTAATGAACAAGAACATTTCTTCATATGATTATTGGCTGCCTGAGTGTCACTTTTAATAACTTGTCTATTCATGTCTTATGCCCATTTTGATTGGGTTTTTTATGTTTCTCTTATTAAGATGTTTTATTTTTCCATAAATGTTTGAGGTTAGCCCTTTCTCTGATATATCATTGCCATTTTTCCTCCAATGTGTGAGGTTTATGGGTTTTTTTTACTTTGGATGAAATCTTTTGATGCACATATTTTTTTTGGAAGGCCCAGCCCTCTACTTTGTCTTCCGGGTGGTGGATACTTCTCATCATGTGTAGTAGTGCATTTATGCCTTGTATTAGGGTTCTTACGTTTAGCCGTAATTTTTTCATTGATAATGTTATGGTTCTAGGATTTATAGTGGGTCTTTAATCCATCTTGCATTTGCTTTTGTACTTAGTGTGAGGTATGGGTCCTGCTTCATTCTTTAGCTGGGAGAAACCCGATTTTTCCAGCATCATTTCTTTTAAAAGATTATCTCCTCCCCCACTTAAAGTGTTTTAGTCCTTTATCAAAAACTAGGTGTACTGGGGCTCTTTTTAAGCAACTAAAGCCCTTGATTTATTATAGAAAGAATTCCGGCTAATCTTTTCGGTGTAGAAAGTTTCACAGACGTTCTCTTTCCTCTTCAGAATTCCCTCCCTCCCCTCTTCAAAATCAAGTAAGACGTGATCCATCAATCCCCTGCCCCGTGATCTATGGGCTGTGCTACGAAGGAAGCATCAAGTTCTTGCCAGATGGACCACTGATCTCTTTCGCTGTATTATCCTGATCAAATGTCTGAAGCCATTTCACATAACTCAGCAATGCTTTCCCTATCTCCTGCAAACATTTCCCCATAACTTCCGCCCAGGAAGTTGCAATATTCCAGATTCACTCAAGAATATTATTATTCTCACCACAGGTCCTGAA
>NW_022103907.1:10909341-10910829 GCF_000313985.2 Echinops telfairi | reverse complement strand
TATATATATATACACATTATACATATATATACATTATTCTTTGCAATAATATATATATTATTCTTTGCAAGCTACATAACGTTACCATGCCTCCATCTGTTGCGGCTATTACCGAAGCAAAGTCCACAGGCAATATGCCTTAAGAGTGGCAGTTGCACCTTGACCTGAATCACAGCTGTTGCATTGGGAGGTGGACACAGCGCTTTCACATCACGATTTAGATCATCTGTGTGAGGCGGATGCTCTGGGGTGTTATCAAGTAGCAGCAGAATCTTCAAAGAACACTCTTGGCAAAGCCGTAGACCCACACTTCTGGGATGGAACAACTTAAAAACTGATCTCCAAATCACACAATCGACATCCAGGCCAGGGAGTTGCTTCTGTAGTAGACCAGCCACTGTTTCGCTTGTGTTTTTAACTGCCTGGGTGTTTTCAGTACAGTAAACAAGAAATGATGTTCATTTGATCCGGCAGCATTTCCTCCCAGCGGTGGAGTGACTTTGTGTTTAAACGCCTTGAAAGCAGACCTTGACTTCCTCTCTGTACAGACGGGCATGAGCGCAGTCTGTGTAACCTTGAACAAAGGCACAGCCTGGAGCTATTGTTATGTCAATTCCACACACCGTCATGAAGTGAATATTGCAGTAAGGTAAGTCACATATATTTTTTTGGTTCCCCAGTCCACATAAAAGTTATGTTTAAAAACAAAAGTTATGTTTACACTATACTGTAGGTTAGTAAGGGGCCCTGGGGGCATAGTGGGCTGTGCCCTGAGCTGCTAATGACAAGGTCCACAGTTCAAACCCACCAGCTGCTCCAAGGGAGAAAAAGGAGATTGTCTATCCCCATAAAGATTTAACATCCTGAAAGAGCAGCTCTGCCCTGTCCTCGACAGTCATCGTGTATCAGAATCAGTTCGATGGCAGTGCATTTGGGGTTTTTGGGGTAGTCCGTTTAACGCGACACTATGGAAATGTTTGAAATATTGTGAGAACTACCAAAATGTGACCTAAAGACACAAGGTAAGTGCATGCTGTAGGAAGACTGGTGCCTTAAGATAAATCTGCTCAGTGCCAGGTAGCCATAAACCTTTGATTGATTTTTTTAAAAAAATGCCGTATCTGTGAGATGCAATCAAGCAGAAGGCTATAAAACAAGATATGCCTCTATTTTGTAAGTCAAGTGGGTAACTGGTCAGCCTGCTAAGCTGATGGTCAGCAATTCAAACGCACCAGCCCATTAAGGGAGAAAGACAAGGCTCTCTGCTCCCAGAAAGATTTAAATCGACAGAAACCACCAGAGCAGTCGGGCCTTGTCGATAGGGTCGCCGTGAGTCAGAAATGACTCAGTGGCCGAAAGTTTTTGAGTAACCACATATGACTGCTGAGCACTTGAGATACTTGGAATTGAAAGGTGCTGCAAGTACAATATACACACTGGATTTCAAAGGTGCCATAGGGGAAAGAACATAAATTACCAGGGTTTTTT
>NW_022103907.1:10895124-10907380 GCF_000313985.2 Echinops telfairi | reverse complement strand
GTCCTCTCAAGTAAATTCTTCTGGGGGGAGGGGCAGTTGTCCACATAGCTGGTATGGGGGCAGAGCCCTCAGGCCCCTCCACTGGCTCCCCACTCCCTGCCAGCATGTGCTGCATTCATCTGGCACTGGCTTTAAGTCTGGTCCCTCTTTTCCTCCCAATTTTCTGGTCTGGCAGCAGGAGCTCCGGACGGGTGAGTCCTATCAAGTCGCCATTTTCCCCCCAAGTCCTGGAATGCCAATTTAAGAGAACAAAGTGTTCTTGCATTGAGTAAGTACTGGAATGGAGGTTCAATGTCCATCTGCTGCCTTAATACTAAACTTATAAATATATGAGCATAAATCTATTTCCCCAGCATCCTATATAAATATTTTTACATATGTCCATGCCTCTATATAGACCTCTATAAATACCCTTTGCCTCCTAGTTCTTTCCTCTATTTCCTTTTACTTTCCTCTTGTTCCACTATCGTGCTCAGCCTTCATTTGGGTTTCAGTAATTTCTCTCAGTTACAATGCCCTGGCTCAATCCCTACCCAGTCTCTCACACCCTTCTTGCCACTGATTTTGAAAATATGAGTTTTATCTTTACATGGTGGATACATCAAAGATAAAAAGTAATTTCACTTAGACTTGTTGCTGCTGCATCAATTTCAGCAGGCAGAGACCCCAGCGTTACAAAGGAAACCTGCTCCACAGACTTTTCCTGAGTGCGGACACAGCAGGTTACGCGCTGAGCTGCTAACCCCAAGGGCGAACCCATCAGCTGTTCCTTACGAGAAAGATGAAGCTTCCTGCTCCCGTGAAGAGTTGTCACCTCAGACCCCCCTGGGCAGGCAGTTGTACTCTAGCCTATAGGGTCACTGGGAATGAGAATTGACTGCAAAGCAGTGGGTTTGGTGTAGCTTGAGTTTTCATCTTTTTTTTAAAATCATTTTATTAGGAGCTCAGACAACTCTTATCAATGGTGTGGCTTGAGTTTTCATCTTAACAGAAGATCTCCACGCCTTTCTTCTACGACACTGTTCAAACCCCAGCCTTCTGATAACTAAACACGCAAAACCCCCGTGCTGCCCATTTCATCCTGATTCCCAGCAACTCAAAGGGACAGAGTGGACCTGCCCCACGGGGATTCTAAAGCTGCAATGTTCAAGGACGCTGGCAGCCTCGTCTTTCTCCACGGTGTGGCTACTGCAGCGCATTCCACCCACAGATCTTGTGATTAGCAGTCAAGTGCTGAGCCGCTGTGCCACGAGGGCTCCTTTTAGAAGCAAACCATTTGCTTCCCCTTAGCCTATGTGGTCCTCATGAAATGTTTCCATTGGACAGCACCGAGCTAGATGATTGCTGCAATTCTTTTCGGTCCAAGTGCATGATTATAATCTGCTAACTAGCAAAGTTTCTATCGTGAGTGAACATTGTTTTAATATCCTATGAATGCTCATGTGAGCCCTGGTGACGTCGCGATTACATGTTGGGCTGCTGACCTCAAGGTCAGCAGTGAGAAACCACCAGCCACCCCTCGGGAGAAAGATGGGGCTTTCTACTCCCATGAAGAGTTACAGTGTCAGAAGCTCACTGTGGCAGTTCTACGCTGGCCTCCAGGGTCGCTATGAGTTGGCATGGGCTCAAAGGTCATGAGATTAGTGTTCACACTCTTAGGTGCACATATATTAAAATAAACTTCACTTAACATGCAAAAGAAATCTTGTCTTTAAATTTGACTCTTGGATTTGACTTTACTCAAGCTGTCTTCGCTGTCTTCTTGCAGAGGTTCTCAACCTGAAGGTCGACCGACCCTTTCACAGGGGCCACCCGACTCATAACAGTAGCAAAATTACAGTGATGAAGTAGCAACAAAAATAATTTTATGGTTGAGGGGGTCACTACAACATGAGGAACTGTATTAGAGGGTCATGGCATTAGGAAGGTTGAGAACCACTGTGTTAAAGGAACATCATTGGACTGCTAACTGCGAGGTCTGTAGTTTAAATCAACAGGGAGAAAGATTTGGCTGGTTGCTCTTGTAAAGATTTACAAAGTTTCCAAAACCCTACATGGGGTTGATCAGAATCTGATTTGATTTGATGGCAGTGGGTGAGTGGTCTTCTGTTAAGAATCAGTGAAGATGACGAATCACTGTATTCATTACATGTTTATCCGGCACTCGGGAATGAAAGGTTCTACTCTTCCCCCAAAGGAAATGAGTAAGTGAGTGGCTGATCAAGTGATTTCTTCCCTGAGAGAGTGATAAGGGTAATATAAGGACACCAAGATATTTAATTTGCAAAACAAAAATTGGGAAAAACACTTATTTATCAACACAAGTGTTAGTTGAATATGTGTAAGTTACCACGTTGGCTATTTTTGCTCCATGTGGTTAATAAGAAACTGTGGAGTTAGAAAATGCTTACTGCCTAATTACTTAGACTCAACTACATTTTGATATCGAATTGAAATTTTGAAAGACTCTAGAGGCAAAATATTGAATGATATAGGAAGTATCAAGAGAAGATGGAAAGAATACACAGAATCACTGTAGCAGAAAGAACGAGTTGATGGTCTACCATGTCAGGAGGTAACCTGTGACCAAAAACCAATGGTGCTGAAGGAAGAAGTTCAAGCTGATAAATGAAGAAACGTTTGAAGTTGCCATGGATCTGGTCTTACTGGATCCACAATCAGGGCTCATGAAAACATCAGTCAAGAAATCAAAAGATGCATTGTGTTAAGTAAATCTGCTGCACAAAACCTCTTTAAAGTATTGACGAGCAAGGCTGTTTCTTTGAGGACTAAGGGGCACTTGACCCAAGCCATGGTATTCTCCATTGCACCCTCTGCATGTGAAAGTTGGATATTGAATAAGGAAGAGCATAGAAGAACTGTGGTGCTGGAGAAGACTATTGAAAGGTCCATGCACTGCTAAAAGGACAAATAGAGCTGTCTTGGAAGAAGTAAGACCAGAGTGCTTCACAGAGGCAAGGATGGCAAGACTTCGCCTTGCATACTTTGGACCTATTGTCAGGAGCGACTAGTCCCTGGAGAAGGACATCAGGTTTGGTCAAGTGGAGGGGCAGCGAAAAAGAGGAAGGCCTTCAAAAAGATGGATTGACCCAGTGGCTGCATCAATGAACTCGGGCACAGGAGCAATTGGGAGGATGGCACAGGGCCATGCAATGTTCCATTTTGCTACGCATAGGATCAGAGCCAACTTGATGGCACCCAACAACAACAACAACAACGCATTGAGATGGTTCCAGAGGCACTGGACTCAAGTGCCTCTCTGGTCAGCACCTCATACTATCTCGTTCTGGCCAAGTTACTTAACCTCACTTCAGCTCAATATTCTCGTCTGTAAAATGGAGGTAATCATGACCAAATGAACTAATACATGTAAGATGCCATAATAAACACTCAATAAGTGTGCGTTCCATTCTCTTCTATCAAATACTTGAAAAGAAAAATAAGACCCGCTGTATCAAAACAATGCCGGTGCATGGTGACCCAATGGGCATCTGAAGTGGAACTGTGCTCTGTAAGGTTGTCAATGGCTAATTTTTCAGAAGTAGATCAACAATCCTTTCATCCAAGACACTTCTGGGTGGTCTTGAACTTTCCAATTGGCCGTTCAGCTGGCAGCCAAAGGTGTTAACTATTTGTATCACCCAGGGACTCCATCTAGCATGAACTCATTGCCATTCAGCAGAGTCCAATGCAGAGCGACTGTGTGAGCTACACAGTAGAACTGCTCCAGAGAGCTGGCTGTCATTCTGATGACAGCGGAGCAGTGCGTCTTTCTTCCTCAAAGCCATTGCTTGGGCTCAAGCCATCAGCCTCTGTTTTTCGTCTTGTTTTGGTGTGCCACTCTCTGATAGAAGAATGATCAGAACAAATTCCAGGACAAATCACATAGAATAACCATTTTCTTAAAGGCACCCACAGGACCACATGAGAAGAAATGTATCCACATCTCTGAGATAGCAGACAAATAAGTTACATCCCAAGTCCAGGGCTGGGCGGAGGAAGGAAAGAATATGAACTTGTGAATAAAAACTTGAACAGTACTAGCCAAGGATGGAAGAAGGCATCTCAGATGGGTCAGACTACGGACAGCCATGAAGGGCATGCAGGGTCTGGGTGGATAGGTAACAACAATCTATGGGTGGGTAGGGGTGAAACAGGACGCCCTCCCACCCACACTCACAAACAAGGGGTGGGGTGGAGGCACAGGACCCAAACACCCAGAAATGTAAACATGCCCCCTCGCCCACCTCACACCAGGAGTGAGTCGGCCAGCACTGGCCACTGCTCTTGGTACCTGCTGAGCAGATCCACACCTGGTCTAGGTGGGACAGCCTGCCACTGGCCATGGCTCTTTAGCTTAAAGAGTCCAGAAGATTTGGTCGTCTCAGTGGGACCGATTTGCTGACAATACCCTCCCAGCTCACAGTCTTGAGAAAAGGGACCTGCTCCTAGAACCGCTCCCTTCCTCGCCCACCCCCATCCCTGGCCTGGCTCCAGGACTCGGGAAGTGTCCAGGGCCACTGAGCTGGGAACGTCCAGAAGCCTGCTTGCCAGCCTCTTTGCAAACCACCAACCTTTAAGTGAGGAGTTCAGTGTAAATGTGTTGTGCCATCCAGAGACCTCATCATACTGCATGGAACTAAGAACCCTGCCAGTCAAATCGACTCTAACTCCTAGTGACCCTCTACTGGGTTTCCAAGGTTGTAAACCACTACTGACAGAAGCAGGAGTAGATGGTGGGTTTGAACTGCTGACTGTATGTTGAACAGTCCAGGGCTCTACCTATCTTAAAACCCCATGCCCATTGCCATCAATTCAATTCTGGCATACAGCGATGGTTACAGAGTCTCTGAGGCTGTAAATCTTTACAGGAGTACATAACCTTGTTTAAGTACTTCCATTGTACCTTTTATTTTATTTATCTTGTTGTTGCTAAGTAGAGATACAGCAAAACATACCCCGATGCAACCATTTTTACATGGGCAATTCAGTAACGTTGGTTAGATGCTTCCTATTGTCTAACCATTCTCACCCTTCCTCTTCTGAGTTGTTCCTCCACTATAACAGAAACTCACTGCCCCTTAAAGCTTCTATCTCATATGTAGGTCCCTATCATGCATTTGATCCTACATAGGCAGTCCTGAAAAGAGCTAATACTCAAGGCAGACTCTTTTTTATTAGTTAAACTAAATTATTGCTTAGTTTTAAGAAGGAAATATTTTTGGCCTAAGATTTACAGATTACTCCCAGACAATCATTTCATAGATTCATCCAGCTACATGGCCTCAGAAAAATCTGGATTCAACGGGAAGTTGAATTTCTCTTCTGTATTTTCCCCCTTTTGATAGGAGCCCTCTAACAAATTGTTGCTATAAAGGTTCAGGAAAGGTAGCTAGGCATCATGCAGTTCTGGTCTCACGGGCAAGGAGAGAGATGTTCCTGGAGGCCAGGGGCCACATCTTCCATGTCCTCTTCCTGTTCCTGACTCCCTGCTTCCTCTGTGGCTCCAAGGAAATAGAAAGCGATCCAGGTTACGGGCCTGGCTGTGCTGCCCAGTGAACTAAGAGGTACATCACTGGCACCTAACAAGTGATTAGGCCCATTCATTGGGGTGCCAGTGCTGTGCTGCAACATGGTAATGCATTTTAACATGTGTTTTTAATTTATTGGGGGCTCTTACATCTCTTATCACAATCTATACATTCATCCAGTGGGTAAAGCACATTTGCACATATGCTGCCATCATTCTCTTCCCTCTTGATCCCCTGATATCAGCTCCCCATTTCTTCCCCCGCCCTCCCTCCCAAACCCTTAATAAGTTCTAGATTACTATTTTCATATCTTACATCATCCTCCATCGCCCCTCACCCACTTTTCCGTTGTTCATCCCCCTGGGAAGGGGGTATAGTTGATCCTTGTGATCGATTCCCCCTCTCTCCCCCCAACCCTCCCAGCCTTTAAATGATTTTTAAACCTTGAACTAGGATCTAAGTCCTCATACTAGCTCTCAAATAGTGTTTTGAGAAGAGGGCTGAAGCCAAAAGGCAAACTGGTAGAAATATGAGGAGAGAAAAGATGAGGGTCAAGGAAACAGTTCAAAAGATGCCCAGGGTTAATTATTACTTAGCCTGACCTCCAAGAGCCTGTCAGATTTCTCCAGAGCCCTTGCAAGTCCCAGGCAATGCCATTTGTTCCAGCTCACCAAGCTCCAGGCACCATGGCATCCTTCCAGGCCCCGAAGTGCTCTGCCACGTTGTTCACTGGAGCCTGCAGGACCCTCTGTCCTGGTGCAGGTGGCCTTTCCTCTTCACCTAGCCAAGTCCTCCTCATCTCGAGTTACAGATGGGAGGGCCCTTCCTCAGGAAACCTGCGCTGCATGTTTAGGCGAGGTTCATGTTGGAAGGTTCAAGTTCACCCAGACAAGCCTCAGGAGAAAGGGTGGCAATCTAATTTTCAAAAACCAGCCAATGAAAACCCTAGGAAGCATAGTTCTACCCTGACACACATGGAATGACCAGGCATCAGAGTTGGCTTGACGGCACCTGCTTGTTTGGGGGTTTTGTTGTATGTAAACTGGAGCACACAGGCCTTGTCCTTCCTGATGCACGGCTGTCATTGTGTTTTTGTTCAACGTCGGTATGTCCTACACAATGGAAATACCACAAGGACAAGGGCAACCTGTCCTGCTTACCACTCACTCTCTCCCCAGCATGACACAGGGCCAGGCTCCTATTGAGCACTCCATGAACATTGGGTGAATTCACCAAGGAACCAAAAGGTTAAATGCCCTTTCTAAAACTAGCTTGCCAAGTCTAGTCTACGTTGAGTGACATAATGAGTGAGGTGAGAATGGGCATTGTGGCCATCAATAAATGCCAAATCCACTGGATGCGCACGCTACCTGCAAAGAGACTTTGCTATGCTTTGAGGTCCGAGGGCTTTGTTCTCTTTCTGCAGCCAGTGGTGGTGATGGCTCAGCGCTGGGTTCGACAACTAAGGACGCTTGTGTTGAAGGGTGCTCAGCCACTGGCCCTTTCCTACTTACTGACCATGACCATCTCCCAGGGCCCCCCTGGTCACTGTGACCAGGGTCCTTCATTCAGGTCCACAGTGAAAGTCAGTCAAGCTCAAGTTGAAATAGGTGCTTTAAACAGAGGGTGGAAAGAATTCTCAAGAGATTTAAGAGAGAAAGAAATGGGAACAAAATAAATAAACCTCCAGCATCTCAAGCTGCAAACAGAGATTGTGGCTGCAATGTGGTCAATAATTAGAAGCACTAAAGATTTGTCCCCGTCACCCAACTGCCACCGAGTTTATAGTGAATCAAAGGACCCTATAGAGACACTAGATCTTTATAGGAACAGATCATTTCACCCTCCCAAGGAGCGGCTGATGGGTTTGGACTTCTAACCTTGAGGTGAGTCAAATGATGCTTACCCAACATCCTTGCTCTTAAACTTCCTGGGCTCAACCCCTGTGTTCACACAATTCAGCGAAGAGCACTCTTCCCCTACCTCTCAGGGAGAAAAGCAGAAACTACAGCTAAAGCTTCAGTGGGGGCTGGAGAAGGCTATGAGAAACGGCCACACTCAGCTCATTCCTGGAGCCCTCCCACTAGTGAGAGCCCTGGGTGGAAATACATGAGACTTTTCCAACCTAAGGAGCAGGCAGCCGATGCTCATGGCACCTCAACGGCAAGAACTCAATACATCTCAGGGGGAACATAACTTGGCTGGAGATGAAAGAAAGAAGAAAGAGGAGGAAACTGGAAAGAAAGTGTGGCCTGAGGATGAAGAAATTAACGGCGGCACAAACTGGGTTGAGTCCAATGAGAAATGTAAACCACAAAGGATTGCGGACTGTTTTCAGGAGTGTGTGGGTTTGGCTTGGTTGCTTGCTTGTTTTAAGTTATATTCAACTCAATCATCAGCTTTTCCAAAGCACTCAAATTTATCATGAAAAGCTAAAGGAAACCAAATGCAGTGGGTGGTAGCGCTTTCATCTTCATTTGAAATCATTTAGACCCTGTCCACATTTCATCTACCGTACGCTACTGGCGAGGCGTGCTTTAGATAAAAGGCATATAGACTATTTTTTATGGGTCCAAGTGTGCACAGGGTCCCTTAGTGGCACAAACAGCTGAGTACTTGACTACTAGCTAAAAGGCCAGCAGCTTGAAGCCACCCAGAGGTGCCTCCAAAGACAAGCTTGGGAATCTGTTCGCTAAAGGTGGCAGCTTTGAAACCCCTATGAAGCAGTTCTACTCTGCAGACATGGGGTCACCAGGAGTCAGAGTACACACAACAGCACCTAACAACGCAACACACATGTGCTCAGAGGAATGGGGCATGGCCTTGTCTTTTCATCCAGGCAGAAAGGGCAAGGCTGTTGAAAGTGACAAGAATTTCTCAGCTGAAAAATGTGAACCAGATCTCCTGCGCCAGGTCTCTCTGAGCTAATCACACGATTCCAGGCCAAAGGTGTTATACTATAACGTGTATCATTGGCTCAGCTCGCAGAAGGATTCGAGTTCCCAAGCCACTAAATCAAAAAGAGATCATCCCAGAAGTGCAACCCCTTCACTTTGTTTCCACCCCACATGGGTGTCTCTCAGACGGCGCTCAGACAAACACCTCTGTCTACCTATCAATTCAGCACTCCAGTGTTTACTGAACTCCTGTGTGTCAGATGTCACCGGCATTGCAAATGCAGCTGCGGGCGAGTCAGGAACTGGAAAAGGTAAAATCTGTTTTAAAAATACAAGCAGCCCTCTACGTAGAGGTGCAGCACGATGAGCTTTGAGGACAATTTAGGGCCAAATTCAGCTCCCTCACTGATCAGCCATGACTAAGAAAAGATTCCCAATGTGAAAAATGGATGTCATCCTACTACTAATGGATACAGGGTTTCTTCCTCCCCTTCCCAACACCAACCTACCAGTGACCTGTGTCCCCGTCTTAGGTCACAACTACTGCTTCCATAATGATCTTCTTAGTGGAGGTGGCGAAGGTAGGGATTTCTCCAACTTTCTAACTATGGAGGAAAGATCCCCTGAACACATCTAGAATACATATGGAAGACATGTGGGTCTCAATGCATGTGGGGAATTCTGGGAGAAGCAGAAGCTGACTTTGGAGTAGACTTCTATACCAGAGGGCTTCAAAAAGATTCGTGGAAAATTCCCCATTATCTTTGTTAGTTTGTTTGTTTGAGATGAACTTGTTTGTCACTGAAGACTCCAAGTCCATTTCAATTTTACTTTTCCTCTTCTTTTTTTTAAAACAACTATTTTTGGTTTGAGGGATAGGAATCTGGAGGATTTGGGTTCTTTTTTGGGGGGTAGATTTTAAAGAAACCTACTATATATGTGTTACATAACCCATCTCAAGAAATGAAATCAAGAATATCCTGTTAAACCCTCCACTTTTTCTTCTAATTCTACTTTCTTTAAAAGGTCTGCCTCTCATGACCAATATGTCTTGAATTTTTTTCTATTTCACTTCTGTTGTAATAAAGGAAAATTCTACCAATGTTCCTTTCTTACATCTCTACACTGAAGATGAGTATACCCTTCCTGGTACCTAGATGCTGCTAAATACATCGATGGACCCACATGGGAATTGTACCATTTATAATAGTGCTTCAGTGGAAACATTGTTTCCAGAATCCAAGTCATAGAGTTAGAGTCTTTAAAATACAATCCCAACCTACGGTTGACCTGTTTGTACATATCAGATACCACTGAAAGGGCACACCTTTATGTCAAAAAAGGAAATAAATTTCAAAATCAATGCACCTTATTTTTTAAACGGTCAGGTGACTGTGCTAAAGAGACAGGTCCTATGAGTCGGCACGGTATGTATATTACTGTGACTGATTCATCTGCAGGCCACAGGTTGCCTGGGAGACTTTACAAAGGTCCACAGAATTAGAGGGGAGAAGGGGCTAGAAAACCGGAAATGTGGGCATGGCTGATTTTGCCATTAGCTTCATTTACTGATGCTGCTTGGCAGCATGCGTGAGCAGCACAGGGCTTAAGAGCTTCCAAAATAAACAAGTAAGGAATCCATGATGCAGAAGGCATTTCCAAGAAAGAAAATTAATTCCTTTAAAACACTTTTTAAGAATCACAACAGCTTTTCGCACTCACCCGCTCGCCCTATCAATGATCTCTACAGAACATTTTCCATCTCCACCCATGTAGCTGTGCCATGAGGGCATACTTGCTGTGATTCTACGTTCTGGTAAAGGCCCCTGCCTGACACCAAAGGTTTGTGTTTGAGTGTTGTTATTGTGGTCGAGTTGGCCCTCAGCTCACAAGGTCCTGACTTTATTGTTGGGTGGAGTGAAAAGGATTTCCATTCATAGCACCTGCATGTGACAGAGTAGAACTGCCTCACGGGGTTTTCTCAGCCGTCACCTTTAGAGAAAGAGGCCTGGTGGTGCGGTGGGTAAGCACTGGGTTGCGAACCAAAGACGAAAAGAACAGTCAGTGTTTCCAGCCCACGAGTGGCTCCCCGGGAGGAAGATGTGGCCATCTTCAATAGGTTACAGACTTAGGAACCCTGTCCTATAGGGTCTTTGTGAATCAGAGACTCGACAGCAATGAGTTTAGCTTGGGTTGGGGGGCGGGCTCTCATCTTTACACGAGATCACCAGGCCTTTCCTCCATGGGCCACTAGGTGAGTTCAGACCATGAATTTTCACTTAGCAGTCCAACACTGCACCACTGGCAACCCAATGAGTGTCACCTTAGAACACAGTTGGCAGTTGGAGCCTACCCAATGCTGCTTCAGAAGAGAGGTCTGGCAATCTACTTCCAGATAGATTTTAGTCATGAGAACCCTGTGAATCAGTTCCACTCTGTGGACGTGGCTCACCAGGAGTCGGCGTGTGCTAAGCAGGCCAGGGCTTGGTTTGGGTTCTAGGTTGGTCTCGGTTTCTGACCAGAGAGGTGCTTTGATGCAAAGTCAAGGAGGCCCAGAACTAAACTGAAGACCCAGAACCGAAGCAGCTCTTCATAGACCCATGCAAGCAGCGGGGTGGAGAGGTGGGAGTGAACCACGGGCCTGTTCATTCACCAGTGCGGTTCACTGGTCTGAGTAAGCGCAAGCACTTAAAAGAGATGTTCAATAATCCTGTCAAAGTTAATGCCCCTAACTGAGCTGCTTTTCTCAGTATCTTTAGAGACATACCACTCTACCACGTAACATTCAGATTGACATAAGCTTCCAGCAATTTCATCAAAACCTCAAAACTCTTACACAACCAGGGGAAAGAATTGTGAGCCTGTCCTCTTCACAGGGCGCCCTGGGGGTGTAGTGGTTAGGAGTTGAAGGTCATCAGTTTGAGACAAGCTCATCTGGGGATGCACTCTTGGACACTCACTGGGACAGTTCGACCCTGTCCTACAGGGTTCCTGTGAGTCAGCAATGGCAGTGAGAACAGTAGAAATTTGCAAATCACTTTTCTAAGTCCCTTATATGAATATTAAACTAGCTCTCTAAAAATTCAATTTTCTCTCTCTCTCCTTTCTCTCGCGAATTGGTGTTCAAGAAAAGCAGGTCTCCAGTGCAGATCCTTTGTTCCGAGTTTTAAAATCTAAAACAATAACCCACGTCTATCCTGGACAGCCTAGAAACGTCAACACCCTAACAGCATGATCGGATGTAGCATGGAGCGTCCCTGAACGCGGGGACCGCGTCATGGTGGGGACGGGGTGGGGGTGGTTAGGGGGTCCCCGTGGGCTGCGACGCGCCCCCATCTCCGCACTGGGTCGCTGCCCGGCCAGACACACTTCCTGTGCGGATCAGTGCCCCCAAGAGACCGCAGCCCAGGGGAAGCCGGTGACATCACTCGGGCCCTAGCGTCGTCTAAGCACTTCTGAGGGAAACCAGCCTGGGCTCCCCTCCTCCCGGCGGGGTGGGCGCCGGCCCCCAGGGTCCCGCCTCGGCCAGCTGCGCGCCCTGCCCGGGAGGAACGAGCCCCGGCCCGCGGTCCCCGCGCACGGCCAGAGCCTCTGGGGACAATCCCCTAGAAGCAGCCTCTCACCTTTTCCTCCGTCCAGGCTCTGGCGTCCACAGCAGTCCCCGGGGACGCCAGGAGCAGGGCGGCCACAAGCAGCAGGAGGTGGACGGTGTCCATGGCGCGCCGGTCCTCGCCGCCTACCTCCTCTCGGATGCTGCCTGGGCCCCGTTTCCCTGAGCCACCCGCGGTCACGCGCCCGGGAACGCGC
>NW_022103907.1:10889357-10894954 GCF_000313985.2 Echinops telfairi | reverse complement strand
TCAGCAAACTGGGAGCTGGGTTTCCCGGGAGGCACGAGCTTTGGAATCCTGGGAAACAAAGAAGTCCACTTTCCCAATCTTAGAGAGGAAGAGACTGGGCACAGTTTTCAGTGTTCTTCCATGCCAGAACTGGGAACAGAGAGGGGGCAGGCGAGGGGGGCCTCATCAGACCCCTTGGGGTCTGGTGTGTTTCCCCACAACCCTTTAAGAAGGGTGGGGAGAGAATCCATGTTTACTGCATGCTTAAGTACCAGGCACGGTGCTAGGCGTTTCTCTCAGGTTCCTTTATTTAATCTTCACAAGCATGCAAAGGAAGTACGAATCCCACTTTACAGATGAGGAACTGAGACCCCGCCCTCCGCCCACAATAGACAGCCAGGACTGGAACCTTCAAGGACAAGTAATTCATCTACAGGAGGATGTTTCCAAGACCGTGAATTTTTACTCTATTCTCTTTTTTCTCCAACCGCCATACTCCCAATTTGATAGGTATGGCTGATTCATTATCTGAAACATGAACGAAATGGAAATAGAATTGATGTGTGTAGGAAGGCAGGGAGAGAGCAGGGCTGGGCAGAGGGAGACTTTGAGCAGCATGGGAACAGACAGCTTCACCCAGCTCCTGGGGAGCTGTGGAGTTGAAAGAGCCCGCCAAGCTATCCCACTGGTAGGCTAGAATGGTGAGGCTTTCTGGGGTAAATGGCTCCTTGCAGCTCAAAAAGCTGACAGCTAAAGGTTGTCTATTAAGCATGTCAACAGCTTAGAGCAGTCTTTCCCTGAATGGGGGTGAGGTGGGGTGTCTCAACAGTGAATGAATCTGTTTCCAACACACATGCATCCTATCAAGTACCTCATACAAATATAGAAGATTTTAGCAAAGTAAGTTAAGGCCGATCTTAATGACATCTTCTTATATACGTACAGGCATTTCTGACAACTTTCCAAAACTTGGCAAATATAGCACAATTCTGTTCGGCATTCTACCTTACCTGCAAAAGACCTCGTTAGCATGTTAAAAAGCAAAGAGGTCACTTACATCTAAGGTGCGCCTGACCAAAACCATGGGAATAGTTTTAAGTGATCTTCCCTGCCACCTCTTATGCCTTCCTATAATCACCTCCTATTCATATGAAAGCTGGACAAAACAGAAAGAAGAATGGACACACCTGGAATATGACCTTAGCAAAGAATACTGATTATATTGTGGACTACCAGAAGAACAGACAAATCAGTCTTGTAGGAAGTACAAACAGAATGCTCCCTAGAAGTGAGTGCAGCAGGACACTGTCTTGCTTACATTGGACATTGACTTAGCCTGGGTTCGCTACAGAAGCAAAACCAGTCAAGCTTACATATGTATATATAGAAACAAAAGTATATCGAGAAAATGGCTCACACAGTTGTACATGCTGTTTACAGTAAGTTTGGGCCGGTACCAAATCTGTAGGTCAGGTGTTAGGCTGGAGGCTTCTCCTGACTCACAAAGCTGTGGAGGCTGATGAACCCAAGATCAGCAGAAAGACCGTAGGCTAGTGGCTGCAGAGACAAATGAACCCAAGGTCAACAGGTCAGGCTTGTGGCTGCAGAAGCAAATTAATATAATATCAGCAGGTCAGAGGGCAGGCTGGTGACTGACAACTGTCAGGATCAGCAGGCAATATGGCAAGCTGTTAAGTCCAAAGAACCAGAGATTGATGAGCCAGATGCAGGATCTAGGCCCAGTAAAAATGCAAGAAGCAGGCCACAACCCCTGAGGAAACTTCCTTTCAATTGCATCAGAGCTGTAATCTGAATAAGGGTGTTGCATCCCACCCTAAGCTTCTTACAACTGAGTGGTTGCTCACAGTAAATCCTCTATTGTTTTAGGACATAGCATGGAGGATTGATAGGCCTTAGCTGCCAAACCACTGAGAATTCTGGCTCAGCCAAGGTGACCAAAAAACCTAACTATCACAAACATGTCTTAGAGAAGGATCAGTTTCTCAAAAGGGACGTAATGTTTGGTAGAGAGTCAACAAAAGTGTGGAAAACTCTCCTTAAGATGAATGGCATGGTAGCTGTGACAATGAGCTCAAACATACCAACAATTGTGAAACCTGTGAAATTCTGTGAGACCTGGCAATATTTAGTTGTGCTACACATAAGGTCTGCTATACATGCGTCGAAGCCAACTCCACGGCACTTAACAGCAACCTTCCTTCTTCATATCTTTCCTGATGCCTTCTTCCTCTTTCTTTTACTCTACAAGTGTTCTTCCTGCTGTACTTGTACTTTCCTCAAATGCTTCCTATGGAAGATAGCTAGTGAATTTAATATTGTAATCAAACATGAAGGAATTAGTTGTGTGTGGAGCAGAAACACAGTTCACAAATAAAGCAGTTCTCATCTGCATATGTGTGCTAGATTTTAATTGCCCCCAAAAATGTTCCCCACATAGGTGCTACAGCAGATTTTCATGTATCCATTCTCACCTTTGAAGTGCACTGCTAGGAAATATGGAGCCCTGGTGGTGTAGTGGGTTATGAGTTGCACTGTTAACCATGAGGTCAGTAATTCGAACTCACCATCTGCTCTGTGGGAGAAAGATGAGGCTTTCTGCTCCCATAAAGATTTACAGCTTCAGAAACACAAAGGAGCAGTTCTACTCTCTTGTATAGGGTCCCGATTAATCAAAATTGACTTGTGGAATTGTGTGAAATCAAAGCAGTGAATGATCTGAAGGTTCTGTTAAAATAGCAGTTCTGAATGTATTGACTCACAGGGCCCAGGGGCTCCCCAAGGAGGTTTGGGATACCCAAAAGGTCAAATAATTTAGTTGCCTCTTTGATTGTGCTGACTTTGCATCGATGTTGTTAAAGCCATGGTAAGTAAAACTTTCTGGCACTTTAGCACATGGCATGGTAAAAATGCCGCACTATGAAAAAGGGGAAAGCCCCAAGGACATAGAACTGACAGATGTTGGACGGTGGGTCCAGTCTCTTGCCTTCAGGGTGCACAATGAATGGTGGCCCTGAACTACCCAACACTTACTATTTTAATGCCATCCTTGATGTATTCCGACATGTATTAATCTGGTAGGTGTGACTCTGCCATTGTGAATGAATATTATTGAAAAATCTGTCCTATCACCAGCCCCCATTGTTTATATAAATAATGTCCACTCACTTAAGAGTTTAATCTGTACATGTCACTTCATGTACTGAGATTCCTAGCAGGCATATACTCTTATAATTTCCTTTTCTCGACAGTGTTTTAAATTCCATATCATTGGACACATTAATGACACTATCAATAGAATTACCTTATGCCCCTGGGAGATGATTTATAACGTTCTCTAACATAAAATGGCAATGATGTCCTTAAGGTGAACCAGAGACATATATAAACCATAATTATTTGAATGAAGACTGGACTCACACTTAATTTTAGCCCCAATCTAAGAACAATTAATTCTTATGACATGGCCCTGCTTTATGTTCATCCTCATGAAGAGATCATTTTACTATAGCAAAATGTGGTGAAGAAACTATAGTACCCAGCTGTGTTAGTCTGGGTACTTTAGAGAAACAAATCCACAGAAACTCTTATGTATAAGAGAGAGTTTTAAATAAAGGTTAAGTGCACATCAAGAAAACATCCCAACCCAGTGTTGCCCAAGCCCACAAGTCCAACATTAACCCATTAACCCATATGTCCAACACCAGTCCACAAAATCCTCCTGCAACTCACAAAAGACAAGCAATGACGCCGATTGCAGAAAAGCCAAATCAGTGAATGTGTCAGCATCTCAGCACTGGCAGAGGTCTCCACAGGGCTGCTCCAGCACCCAGGGCTGCATTGGGGTAGATCCATTTGGCTTCTCCTCGGGGATGTCTTGCAGGAAGTGAGCCTTGCCAGCCGACTCAGGGAACTGAGTCTGACCATCACAAAGCAAGAGACCTGAGAACTCGAAAGGCGAGGCTTACCAAGACATTTATCTCTCCACCCTTCAATTAACGCCACGTGTGTTTATCTGCCAGGTTGACACAATAAACTAACTCACCAGCTATCAGAAGGAATAGTGTTTGGGGTCTTAAAGGCTTGTCTTCAAACAAACAGCCATCTCAGTGAAGCAGCAACTAAATCCACATGGAAGAAGCACATTAGCCTGTGTGAGCCAAGGACTGTAAATAATAAAATCCAATTCCAAAAGGAGGGAATGGTATCAGAGCTTAACTGTGAACACCTGGCTTGCAGAAGACTATGGATGATGGTGTAAGCCCCAAATCAATTTTAAAGGCCCACACATGGTTTAAGCCTCTAGTTAATCTCTTCTGACAATAGTTGAGGGATGTGAATATCTTGTAATTAGACAGGACTGTGAAGTTGATTATGGCAAAAGTAGTGGGGTTAAAATGTAATATCTTATCTTTTGATCCATTTAAAAGTTGTTTCCATTTTAAAAAACAGAAAAGTAATGGGCAAATACTTGTGGATTAAGCCTCCAGTGAATCCCTCTGCCCACTGATGAGAGATGTAAATATTCTTGTTATAATGCAGACTGCACTGGAAAGTAGATCACTGCAGAGGAAGTCAGGTTACAATCTAACGCCTTATCTTTTGACCTCGCTGTTGACCCATCTGTTAACTCGTACTAGTTTTTAATATTATCTGCTTTCTTTTTTTATTGATGCTTATTTTGTCATTGTTATTAGTTTTTTTTCCTGTTTGTTTTCTTAATGTTTTTCTGTATATGAAATCCGGGACAGGTAAATCTATAAAGACAGTACTTGGATTAATGGCTCCTTGGGGGTATGGCAGGGGTGGTTGGGGGGAAATAGGGAGCTAATAATGATGAGTACAAAAATGAAGAAAATGTTCTCGACTTGATCGTGGTGATATTTGTACAACTCTTCTATTGAGTTGTATGGTTTTATAAATTATATGCCAATAAAACTGCTACAGAAAAAAAAAGCTACATTGACAGTCATTATATTCTTCACTGCTATGCACAGAAGATAGAGGAGGAGAAAGAGGAGAAGGAAAAGAAAGGGGGAAGAGAATGAAAAAGGAAACAGCCTAGTCTCACTTAAGAATGTTACTAACCTATAAATATATGTACATGGATCTATTTCCCCATCACCATATATAAACATATTTACATATGCACATGCCTGTATTTAGACCTCTATAAATGCCCTTTGCCTCCTACTTCCTTCCTCTATTTCCTTTTACTTTCCTCTTGTCCCACTATCATGTTCAGCCTTCATTTGGGTTTCAGTAATTCCTCTCAGTTACATTGCCCTCGATTAAGCCCTGCCAAGCCTCCTACACCCGTCTTGCCATCTATTTTAGATCACTTGTTGTTCCTTTGTCCTTGGGTTTGTTAATTAAGGCAGCAGGTGGACATTGAGCCTCTACTCAAGTACTTCCTCAATGAAAGAACACTTTGTTTTATTAACCTGGCATTCCATGATGTTCACCTTCCCGACATAATCGTTGAAGACCAAGCAGGTGCATAAGCAAATGTGGTTAAGAAAGGTGATGGTGCCCGGCTATCAAAAGATATAGCCTCTGGGGTCTTAAAGGCTTGAAGATAAACAAGTGGCCATCTAGCT
>NW_022103907.1:10874777-10887248 GCF_000313985.2 Echinops telfairi | reverse complement strand
CTCCTCCCTTCTTTTTCTTCCAATTAGTCTACAAGCTTTGGGTTTTGTTAATTTTCCTTTTTCACTGATTTCTGCTCTAATTTTTTCATGGTTCTAGTTACATATAATTCACATATACAATTCAATATTTAATTCTATTAAAAAGAGCTAGGCAATCCTCCCCACAATCACTTTAGCGCATTTTCTTCTTTCTTGTACTCATTGTTGTAGCTCATTGTTCCCCCAACCTCCAACTCCCAACTCCCATGCCTCTAGGAAACTATTGATCCAGTTACTGTCCCTATAGACTTACTTATTCGGGATTTCATATATAGAGAAACATACTAAATAAAAAAACAACAACAACAATGACAAAACAAAGCTGAGGAGAACCTCAATTGAAAAGAAGGCAGAAAATATTAAAAATGGGAACAAAGATACAGTGGGTTAAAAGGGAGATCAAATGACAAAGTGTCACATTTTAATCTAGCAATATCTGCAGTAATCCAACCTACAATGCACTCTGCCTAATAGCAGCGCAATCCACGTCCTTGACCCATAGTCAGAGGTATAACCCATATTCATCAGAGGTATAATCCACATGGGGACCCTGCAAATGAATTTTGGGGTTTCACCATCATCCATTATCACTGCCATTGAGTTCATTCTGATACACAGCTACCTTACAGGACAGAACAGAACTGCCCTTTTGGGTTTCCAAGACTGTAATTCATTCTGGGAGTAAAAAGCCTCATCTCTCTCCCTTCGTCTGCTCTAATTTTTATTTTATTTCTCTTGATTACTCTGGGTTTACTTAGACCCCTGCCCCCATCTCTTTCATGTTAAGTTTCAGTAAGATGGAAGCTTGGGTTGTTAGTTTGGTTTTGCTGCATTGTTAGGTGCAATCAAGTCCATTCCAACCCATAGCAACCGATGCACAGCACAAGGAAACACTCACTGCTGGGTCCTGTGCCAGGCTCGCAATTGTTCCTGTGCTTAGTCCATTGTGGCAGCCGCTGGGTTTATCCAGCTTTTTGAGGGAACCCTCTTTTTCATTGCCCCTCCACCAACATGATGCCCTTCTCCAGAGATTGGTCTCAGCTGACATCATGTCCAAAGTAAGTACAACAAAGTCTCGCCGTCTTTGCTTCTAAGGTAAGGTGACCAGATTTTAACATTGGTAAAGCAGGACAAAGGCGGGACACCATTGATAAAACTCATATCCTGGCAAAATAGCCACATGGCAGTCGAAAACCGTATACCCTAGTTTGTCGTGCATTCTTTCCAAAAATCGGGACTTTTAAAAAATGCCCCGGGACGTGGGGAAAAATTGTTAAAAACCGGGACTGTGCTGCCAAAAGCAGGACATCTGGTCACCTTATTCTAAGGGGCGCTCTGGCTGTACTTCCAAAACAGAGTTGTTGGCCTTTTGATAGTCCATAGTTGTTTCAATATCCTTTGCCAGCACCATAATTCAAACGCATCAATTCTTCAGTCTTCCTACGTCAATGTCCAACGTTCGCATGCATACCAGACAAGGGAAAATACCATGGCTTGGGTCAGACATACGTTAGTCCTCAAAGTAACATCTTTACTTTTCAATACTCTAAAGAGGTATGTGCAGCAAATTACCTAATACAGTGCCTCTTTTGATCTCTTGATTGCTGCTTCCATGAGCACTGATTGTGGATCCAAGCAAAATAAAATCTTCAACAACTTCAATCGTTTACCCATTTATCATGTTACCTATTGATCCAGTTGCAAGGATTTGGGTCTTCTTTACATTGAGTTGTAATCTATACTGAAGGCTGCAATCTTTAATCTTCACCAGCAAGTGTTTCAAGTCCTCCTCACTTTCAGAAAACAAGGTTGTATCATCTGTATATCTCAGGTTGTTAATAAGAATCCCTTCAAGTGCGATATGCTGCATTCTTCTTCATGTAAGTCAGCTTCATAAAAGATGAGTTGCTTAGCAAACAGGTTGAATAAGTTTGGTGAGAGGATGCAGTCCTGACACACACCATTTTAAACCATGCCATACTCCCTTGTTCTAGTCTCATAACAGCCTCTTGATGCACAATAATGAAGTAGTGCTCTGGAATTCCCATTCATCTCCAGGTTATCCATAGTTTGTTATGACCCACATAGTCCAATGCCTTAGCATAGTCAATAAAACACAAGTAACCATCTTTCTGCTTTTCTGCTTTGAGACAAGATCCATCGGACATCAGCAATTATATTCCTTGTTCCATGTCTGCTTCTGAATCCAGCATGAAGCTCTAGCAGTTCCCTGTCAATGTACTGCTATAGCCATTGTTGGATGATCTTCAGCAAAACTTAACTTGCATGTGATATCAATGATATTGTTCTATAATTTCAGCTTTCTGTTGAGTCACCTTTGTAATGGATACAAATATTGGTCTCTTCTAGTCCGTTGGCTAGGTAGCTGACTTCCAAATGTCCTGGTATCGTCAAGTGAGTAATTCCAGTGCGTCATCAGCTTATCGAAACATTTTCATTGGTGTTTCATCAATTTCTGTAGCCTTTTTGTTTTGTTTGGGGTTTTTTTTTGGCTAGTACTTTCAGTGCAGCTTGAATTTCTTCCTTCAGCACCATTGGTTCTCATTCATATGCTACTTCCTGAAATGGTTTGGATTGTGGACTAGTTCTTTTTGGTTCAGTAACTCTGTGCATTCTTTCAA
Source organism: Echinops telfairi (assembly GCF_000313985.2). Taxonomy (NCBI): domain Eukaryota; kingdom Metazoa; phylum Chordata; class Mammalia; order Afrosoricida; family Tenrecidae; genus Echinops; species Echinops telfairi. The sequence continues at coordinate 10,884,567 of NW_022103907.1, read as the reverse complement.
TCTTCTTTTGATGCTTCCTATGTCATTCAATATTTTGCCCATAGAATCTTTCATATTGCAATTCCAGGCTTGAACTTTTTTCTTGAGTTCTTTCAGTTTAAAAAATGCTAAACATGCTTCTCCTTTTTTTATTTTCTACCTCTAGGTCTTTCCACATTTCATTATAACATTGTATGTTGTTTCAAGATGCTCTATGAAGTTTTCTTCTCAGCTCTTTGACAACATCATCTATTCCATTTGCCTTAGCTACCCTGTGGGTTTGTTTTTTGTTTGTTTTTTAAGTTTTATTAACACTTCATCCTAATGTCATACAATTCAATAATTCAATAATTGTATTGACTGGATTTCCTTGAAGGTGGCTAGATATAATCCCATCTCAGACAGCATTGTGTTTCAAGCTAGCTCCTTATATGTTCTTGCTGACAACGAGTGCAGTGCCATGCCTGTTGATTGTGTCATTTTTGGTACAGGAACCTATATGATTTTCTGATTCAAAATGGCCAGTACTTATCCATTTCATCTCATTAACAACTAGGACATTGATCATTTTTGATGATTTCCAATTTTCCTAGATCCATACTATGTACATTCCAAGTTCCGATTATTAGTAGATTTTTGCTGATATTTCTTCTGTTCATGAGTTGTACCCTATCAGCAAATGTAGATGCTGAAGACTCCACTCTTACCGGCCTTACACCACTCATGTCACCATGGTGGACTTTACTTTGAAAAAGCCACTCCCCTGCAGTCACATTTCCGATCTGTGTCAGTCTGGGTCGACTAGAGAAACAAATTCATGGAGACACTCAAATGTATATAAGGGAGAGGTTTATATACAAGAGCAATTGTACATTAAGAAAACATCCCAACTCAGTCCAGTCCAAGGCCATAAGTCTGATATTAGCCCTTATGTCCGATACTAATCTATAAAGTCCTCTTCAGACTCACGAAACACATGCAATGAAGCTAAATGCAGGATGATCACAAGCCAGTGGGTTGAAAGTCTTTGGGTCCAGTGGCGTTGTAAGCATCTCAGCGCTGGCAGGGGTCTCTCTGTGGCTTCTCTGGCTTCAGAGGTCTGGTTGCATCCATGTGGCTTGTCCGGCTCAGGGCACTAGGGTAGTTCCATGTGTCTTGTCAGCTGCAATGTCTCCCAGGGAGTGGTAGAGAAAGAGAAGTGTCTCATGCCTCCAAGGAGGAAGTACAGGATTTCCCGGAAATCACAGGAGAAGGCCATGCCCACACAGAAGCCTCATTGGCTATGATCTGATTGACAAGCTAGACTCCACCCCTACACTCTTAATCCACAAATTGACAACGGATTATATCTCTACCACACAACCCAAGGGCCCCATCCTCTGACACACTCTCTGGCGATGTTCTGTCATTCATTAGGCCTTCAGTATCTGATGATGTTTCCATGGTGTGCATTAGGGTTTCAGCAGCTACTTCCTCCAAAGTGGGTAGCTCAGTCTTTCCCTGCAGTCTGTTCCGGAAGCTCCGCTGGATCCTTCATTTGAGTGACCTGCTGGCATTTGAAATACCAGGGACATAGCGTCCAGCAGTACAGTTGCATATAAGCCACCATAATACAATCAACTGACAGATAAGTGGTGATTTAGATTTAGACCTTTCCACTTTCCTGGTAAAAGTGATATTAATAGTAATAATAATATTAGTGATATTAATTCCCCTCCCAGCAGTGATTTCCTTGTATCCCACAAATTTTAATATGCTGAGTTTTGGTTTTTATCCACGTCAAGACTTTCCAGTTTTTCTTTTGATTTCTTCTTTCACCCATTTATTATTGAGAATGTGTTAGTTTCCAAATAGCATAGCATTTCCCTGAATTATGTTGTTCATTTCACATTTAACTCTATCCTTATCAAAACACAGACTTCATATGGTTACATTCTTTTAAATCTATTGAGAATTGCCTTATAGCCCAGAATGTGACCATCTGGGCTAGGTAAGTCCATTTGTGGATGTGTATTCTTTTCACATTCACACAAGGTGAAGTGTTCTATAAATGTAAATTAGGTGAAATATGTTGCTAAGCTTATCCAAATATTCCATATACTTAATGATTTTCTATTTGTTCTATTACTTACTGAAAGAAATGTTGAAATCTGACTATAATTATGAATGTGTCCTATTTTATCAAATTATATATATTTTGAAGCTTTCCTAGTAAATTCATAATGTTTATGTCTGTGATAGCCTCTTGACAAATTGAACCTCTTATCATGAAATGACCTTCTTTATCCTTGGTAATAGCAGTCACTGACAAAAATAAAAAACTAGAGCCTTCAATACAGACTACACCTCAACATCAGAAAACAAATATCCTCCTAACTGGACCATAAGCAACATCATGACAAATGCCGAAGAGATTGAAATTATGGTAGTTACATAATCTGGTATCAATTTGGGACTTGAGAGGATTAAGAGTTGAGGGGTGGAGTCTAGTCTGTTAATCAGGTCATAGCCGATGAGACCTCTGTGTGGGCATGGCCTTCTCCTAAGAATTCTGGGAACTCCTGTATTTCCTCCTTGGAGGCAGGGGACAATCTCTCTCTAGGCTCACTCCCTAAGAGACACCCTACTGACAAGACACAGGGCACTATGCTGATAGACCCTGTACTCTGGGAACTGGAGGAGCTACGTGGAGACCCCTGCCAGCGCTTCTACCACCACTGGGTCCACAAGACTTTGCACCCACTGGCCTATGATCTTCCTGCATTCAGTGTCATTGCATTTGTTTCGTGAGTCTAAAGAGGACTTTATAGATTGGTATTGGACATATGGGCTAATATCGGATTTATGGACTTAATCTGAACTGTACTGGGATGTTTTCTCAATATTCAATTGCTCTTGTATATAATCCTCTTTCTTATACATATATGCATGTTTATAAATTTGTTTCTCTAGTTTGCCCAGACTAACACAGAAATCATCAAGGATTTCATTTCACTTTGGTCTATAATCAATGCCCATTGAGGTAGTTAGTTTATTGTGCCAAGTTGGCCAATAAACACATATGGGGTTAGTTGAAGGGCAGAGGGACAAATGGCTCGGTAAGCCTCGCCTTTCTAGTTCTCATTTCTCTTGCTTTGTGATGGTTGGACCAGGGTGTAGCTGCCTTAGCCAGTCCCCCTGCTTCAGCTGGCAAGGCTCACTTCCTGCAAGACATACCCAAGGAGAGGCCGCATGGACCTACCCCGATGCAGCCTTGGGTGCTGGAGCAGCCGTGTGGAGACCCCTGCCAGTGCTGAGATGTTTACACATTCACTGATTCAGCTTTCCGCCTGCAGTTGGCATCATAGTGTATGTTTTGTGAGATGGAGGAGGACTTTGTGGATTGGTGTTGGACATATGGGTTAAAGTTGGACTTGTGGGCTTGGGCAGCACTGGGTTGGGATGTTTCTTGATGTGCACTAAACCTTTATATAAAATTCTCTCTTATACATGAGTTTCTGTGGATTTGTTTCTCTAAAGTACCCAGGTTAACACACCCGTGGAAGCAGCAATTAAAAAAATCAATCAATGTATTGCATTGGGTATATCTGCTGCAACATAACACTTTAAAGTGTTGAAAATGTATACATGTATGCAAAAAATGGAATTTTTTTTTAAAGCTGTGTATTTAAATTTTTTTTTAATGAAACAACCTTATCACCTTCAAAGTACTCTCCATTATACTTAATACATTTGTCAAATCTGTGAGTCCATTTTTGGATTTTCCAAACTCATCTGTTTGGATGGCTGACTGCACCTCCCTCATTTTTTTTCACTGCTTCTACATCATCAAAACGCTGTCCTTTCATGTCCCTCTTCATTCGCAGAAACAAACTAACAAACAAACAAAAGCCACTTGGAGCAAGGTCATGTGAGTCAGGAGTGTAGGGCAAGAGAGGAATGATTTTACTCCCGCAAAGAGTTTCGGTCTCAGAAACTAACAGGGGCAGTTCTCACTCAGTCTTGTAGGGTCGCATGAGTCCAAATTGACTTGATGGCAGTGAGTCAATTCTCACTAATACTCTGACCTACACATTCTAGCCGTCACGGCCTCCTTGAGTTTTCAACTCTGTCTTTTCAACCCAGGCAGATGACCAGGCTCTGTTGGGGCCTCCCTACTGCACTGAGTCCTGAAACCTCTCCCAAGGTAGTAAGCTAGCCCAATCATTGGGCTCATCTCATTTATTTCTCTTCACAAGAATCACTTTTGTGTGATACCTATTTTCCAGGTCTTAAAAGCACTATTTCATTGTTTGCTTGCTTCTGAGATCAGTGGGTAAATGTAGTTCTTGACACTTTATTTTGGCTGATGCAGAAGTAGAGAGTACGCATCCTCTGAGTATACTGCATGACAAAATAAGAAGCCCACACAAAGCACTTTGCTGCAGACATGTGTCCAGAAAACCACCTGCTTTCTTTCAAACAATTCCCCTTTTATTGGGGAAAAGAACCACTTTGATAAACTGAGGTTATTCAGCATTAGGTGTTCAGAAGACATTTGTTTGAAATTAAATAAACCGTCTGCAACTCGTGGTAACCTCGTGTATTACAGAGTAGAACTGCTTCACGGGGCGTTCTTGGCTATCATCTCCATGGAGGTGGCTTGCCCGGTCTTTCTTCCGTGATCTCACGGACAGGTTCTAATCACCAACCTCTCTATGAGTAATCGACCACAAATCACAACACGTGAACATCAGGCAGGTTGTCTGGTGTCAGAACTGACTCACCAGCAACGGGTGTGGTTTGGTTTTTAATCTCGTCAACATGATTTGTTGCCAGTGATAAAATTGTAGCTTTCAAGTGAAAATTGGAAGTTTGGAAAACTTTCACTGCTACTATAAGTTTGGCAGTTTCCAGTGTAGAATTTTTTTTTCAGGTAATATCAATGGTGAATTTTAAGAAATGAGATTTTTTTTCCAGAATATTATGAAATATGTCAACATTTAGAATATTTATATAACTGGTGAACCAATATTTTCTAAAATAACAATAAAATATATTATGTAGTCGCTCTTGGAGGAAAAATATCCACTCAAAATGGAAGAGATACCAATGGATTTCAATGTTATGGAGTAAAAATGTCTAAGGCCACATCTTCCTTCTTTGGAGTGGCTTGTGGGTTTAAGCCAACCTTACTGGTTAGCAGCCAAATGCTTTACCCCCTACAGCACTGAAAAACACATTATTAACGACCATATAACCAGAATAGATGGCAGCATTAGTGACCGTCTTATGGGATAGCTACTTTGTAAACCCCTGAGGACAGCAGTAAGGAAGCTTGGTAAAGTGAATCATCCCTAGAAAAATTATGAATTAGACCATTCGGCCATTTAGATGTAAGCCCTAGCTTCCCTCACCCTCCATTTTTGCTCCTTCACAAACCAAAAGGCTGAAGCAGAGAATATTAGCTGCAGAGATTAGTCAGAGGCCCACACCGCGCCCCTTCCCAAATCTGTCCACCGTTCCTTTCAATAACAAAGTAAGAAATAAAATTGTCTGCCACAGCGACCAAAATCAAACTTTTGCTGTGCCCTGAAAATAGACAAGGAAATCCAGATTTCCTATCAGTCTCCCCAACCAACTCCTTTCACCCTCAGGTCTGTCCACTTCCTGTGGTCGAGGTGAAAGTCGAATAAAAATCTCCTTCTTCCCTCTTTGAGTTTTCGGACACTTTGCCCTCCCGGATCTTCAGAATTACTTTCACTCTCCTTTCAGAGAAGGGCAAGAGCACATGCCGAAGCAGCCTGACTCATGGCTCCAGCTATACGGGCTCAAGCAGAACAATGTGAGGACGGCCCAGGACACCGCGCGTTTCGCTCTGTCAGACGTTGAGTTGCTGTGACTCAGAGCTGACTCAAAGACACCGGACAAGCACTTGGCACCAAAGGAAAACTCTTTCACTTTTTTTACTGAACTTGTCATACTTTTGATCAGCCTTTCTATGAAGACTCTGAAAACCAAAGCTTCGTGAGCCAGAGGAACTGGTCTCTAGCACGGAATTGCAATCGCCTCAAAGAGATGACGCTACAAAGAATCCAAAGATGAAAATTCAAAGGGAATCTTCACCTTTTTTTATAGCTCACGGTGGACAACGCTGATCTATACAATAGCAAAGCCGATTGTAATGTGAATTTTCAATCAAATGATAATTATCTGAAGCATAGAGTGCACATAAGAGGGGGCTTCAAGAAGTTCATGGAAAATTGGAATTGGAAGATAATGGAATTTTTCAACAAATTGTTTGATGTCCTGTGGATATTTATATTAGAAGAAATACGTTTGGGAGAAAAATGAGTTACAGTCTCAGAAACCCAGAGGGTTTGGGAGAAAAATGAGTTACAGTCTCAGAAACCCAGAGGGTTTGGGAGAAAAATGAGTTATAGTCTCAGAAACCCAGAGGGGCAGTTCTACCCTGTCCTCTCGGGCCAGTTGGAGTCAGAACCAAGTCTCCTTCAGTGAGTGCCAGCTTTAACTTATACCACATCCAAATGGTAGTTTTGACATCCTTGAGGGGCTGAAATCATGCTCCTTTCAAATGTCCTTTGGGTTTGAGGAGCAAAAAGGAGTCTGAGGAGGCAAGACCAGGGCTGTAGGGTGGATGGGATAAGGTTTCCCCAGGAAATGCTCCTAGGACCGCCCTGGCCACCCTGAAGCATAAGCAGTTGCAAGACTCCTTGGTGAAACTTTGCTGGCCTTTTGCTCACCAGTGAAGTTTTCACTTTTCTTCAAACTTCTTCATGATCAGTCCCATGATCACCTTGTTTCCTTTGAGAAAAATCTGACAAGAGGACCCTTGGGAATGCTAAGATAAAGAGCACCATCACCTTCTGAGCTGACCTCTCTGCCTTGAATTGAACGGGCCCAAAAGACCCCCTGGAAAGCCACCGTGTGGATTAGATCTTTTCTTTTTGGAAGACACTTAAATGACGCTAAGACAAGTATTCCTGAAAGAACTTGTCTGCAGACACCCACTGATTGCAGCAGAGACAGATGTAAGCATGTCTTATTTGGAATAAGCCAGTGCATGTATGAACTAGAACCCTAGTTGGCTTATTCTCCTATAAGCAAACACATGTATACTTCTAAGTACTTTGTGCGTACTTATTTCTTCAATGTTCATAATTCTATGAGAGAGATACTATACAGTTATTATCTCCCAATGTTAACGATAAGAAAACAGAGGTGTATGGAGATTAAATAACCTGCCCAGGGTTATAGAAGCAAATTTAAATGCATACCTCTAACATATATTGATTTTTTTTTCAGAATTAGACCACCAGGCCTTTCTTCTAAGGTGCCTCTAGAGACACTTGAACCTTGTACCTTCCAATTAGTAACCAAGTATGTTAACTGTTTCCATCATTGGAGTACTCCAGCCAGGGAAGTCTTTACTGAATGTAAACCAGCCTTCTTGGAAAGCACTTTACTGCACTTCCAAGAGTGAAGCAGGACACTGTAAGCCCCTGGGTTACAAATGTCCAATTTATGTATAATTCTTACCTGCTCTCTAACATTATTAAAGTTGACCTCTCTTTGAAGTGATTGAACCAACCCCTCTAAAAACACTTATCACTGAGTCCATTTCAATTCATAGCGACCCTAAAGGACAGGGTAGAACCCCCCACCCCCCACCCTGTGGGTTTCTGAGACTGTAACTCTTTACAGGAGTAGAAAGCCCCGTCTTTCTTCCTTAGAGTGGCTGGTGGATTTGAACTGCTGACCTTGCAGTTAGCAGCCTAGTAGGTGCCCTCTAGGCCAGCCACCAGGACCCTGAACCAACTCACAGCAAATGCTACATCACAATCACATTGCTGTATGTGTAGCTTTTAAAGCATTGAAAGGGCTTTGGGCCTTTGTACTAAAAGAAAGCCAAATAAGAGCTATATGAACCTGTTCCAATCTACCTAATAATTCAGTTTAAAGGCACACCTAGGAATATTTGTCATCATTCACTACCATTGAGTAGATACCTATTCTAGATCTCCTTTTATGTTGACTAGCTTTTTTGAATCAGTCAGATGTCTAGTACCATATCTACTAGATCAAAAAGAAAGTGAATTTAAAGTTTTTTAAATTTCAAATACTAAAATGTCAAATTAGTACAATCTAAAGTCAAATATTTAATCGCCTTTTGTGTTGGTCTCATTTTCTAAAAATTTCCAAGATATTGATATTCTATTTATCTGAGTTTTAATTATATGAAATTATGAGGCTTTTCTTCTACTGATCAGGGTGCACAGACTGTAATCAGACTTAACAGTATTAATTGTGATTGCTAATTAGCCCCTTTCTGACTTTTCGTAAAAGAACAATCATTTCAGGAGTAATTTTCAAGTCAGACAACAAATGCTTGGTTTTTAAAATTCAGGTTAGGCCCAGCAGTCACAATTTAGAGGAAGGAGATCTCTGAAATATCTTTCCACAGAACCCAAAAATAGAACATTAAGAAGCAAATGAAAAAAGCACAAATCCACAGACAACAGCAAGTCATTTTTAAGAAGCTGACTGTCATGCATAATTAGTAATAATAGAAAGTTACAACATATCATAACCTAAATTCTGCCTTCAAACCACATATGTCCCTCTATAGATCTCTATTTTTGCTTAAGTTTAGGATGATTATATGCTATTTGTTTTATTTATATATCTGAAAACATTACCAAAGTGTTTTGAGTGTTTCAGTGATTCTAGAGCAGTACAGATTGTGCTCACTAAAAAAAAAATCTTTGCAACACCACAGTTTTTATATTCCCCATTGTTCAAACTGAAATCAATTAACAACCCATTTTTTATTTTAATGTTTGAAAAAATATTTCAAGTGATTTCAGCAGCAGCAGGCTATGAGTATACCTATGTTTTCCTAAAACAGAGACTTAAATTACTCAGCATGCAATTTTAGTAAGGCCAGTCCTTTGTCTCTTTCAGCTCTTGCCCAGTAACTCACATACCTACTATGCGAGGACCCTAAAGCTTGAACTGTGTGCTATGATGTGTGATCTGTGGGTAGAGCCAGATTGCTTCTTTAGAAGAGAGGACTGTGAGACTTCATCTCAAGTATTTTGGACATGCTATTAGAAGGGAACTGCCAACTGGGGAAGGACACTATATTCGGCACACCAGAGGGCAAGTAATAAAGAGGAAGACTCTCACTGAGATGGATTGACAAAGAAGCATCTGCAACAATGGGCTCAAACATACCTGCAGCAGTGAGGATGGCAGAGGACCGGCCAGTGTTTCATTCCGTTGGGCACAGGGCTCCTATGAGTCCGACCAGACTCAGTGGGATCCGCAATGACAACAGGAAAGTAGACTGATTCATCGTCTTTCAAAATATAGTTCCTGACCACAGGAGAAGGTCTTGCTTAGAATGGCTAAAGAAATATAGAACACAATTCAAATTTAAATGGAAAAGCCAGACTTTCTAGCCTGAAAAAGGCTGGAGGAACCCCCAAAACCATCACCTGGCCTAAGACAATCTTCTCACTTAAAACTGAAGACGATCCTAGAGCCCGCCTGTGAATTACTAGACGGCACTAGAAACTACACAATAATATCCCAGAAGAATGTGCTCCTTGGAACAATGAGCTACAAGTGCCCCAAAGGGCCACATTTTCCCAAAATTAAAGATAAAAGGTAGGAAAGGACCAGGAAACCTGAAGTCAACCGTGAAACGAGGGAAGAAAGGGGAGTGCTGACCCATCGTGGGGGTGACAGGCAATGTTCCAGAACAATTTATGTAAGAATCAGTGAATGGAAAACTAATTTCCTATGT
>NW_022103907.1:10871873-10874430 GCF_000313985.2 Echinops telfairi | reverse complement strand
ATATGTTGGGAACCTGGTAGAGTAGATAGACAGTAGTGTAAAGGCACTTATTTCTGTGCACTAAATTACAAATATCTATCTTTAATAAATAATGCAGCTAGCTGCACAATACTATTATTTTATAGTTTATGTGTATATGCATATACTTTACAAATATAAAAGGCTTTAATAACATAACCCTTACAAGGGTAGAGACCTAGTTCCATAGCAACTTCTAAATAAAATATTGAATTCCTAAAACACTTTTTCATAAGTATGAGGAAACACTTCACTCCTCCTAGTATATCATATTACACCCAGAAACTCCAGCCAAAAAAGTCGTCACTGAACATAAGCCAGACATTTCTTGGCCTTGGAGGAAAAGCCATTCTAAAGATCAATGGAAGATTGTAAAATATCACTTTGTAGTAGTATGCATTCCCCAAGGGTTTTACTGAAAGATAATTGTTTGGAAAAATACAATTACAAATATGGATTATCATGCTTCACATATCTTATGGCCTTTATTCATAAAAGCCACTATGGGAACCACCCAAATGTTCATCAAGTGGTGAATGGATAAACATGTGGTATATCCATACAGTGGAACAATATTCAGTCATAATAAAGAATAAAGAAAAAAATGAATAAGGCAATAATACATGCCACAATATGAATGATCTAGATGATATGATATCAAGTAAGTGAAGTCAGACACAAAAGGCCACATATTATATTTATATTAAATGCCCAGTACATGGCTATAGGATTTCTTTTAATTTTATGAAAATATTTGGAAATTAGTGATGTCATACAACTTTGTGAGTGTGCTAAACATGATTAAATTTGTATACTTTAAAAGGGTGACTTTTCAAATCTGGCTAGACCAGAGGATGTGTATTGGTACAGATAGCAACTGGAAACACAGGGAATCCAGGACAGATGACTCCTTTAGGACCAGTGGTGAGAGGGGCGATGCCTGGAGGGTGAAGGGAATGTGGGGTAGAAGGGGGGAACCAATTACAAGAATCTAAGTATAGCCTCCTCCCCGGGGGATGGACAGCAGAGAAGAGGGCGGAGGGAGACGTCGGACAGTGTAACTTATGACAAAACTATAATAATTTATGAATTATGAAGGGTTCATGAGGGAGGGGGAAATGAGCAACTAATATTAAGGGCTAAAGTAGAAGGCAAATGTTTTGAGAATGATGAGGGCAACAAATGTACATATGTGCTTGACACAATGGATGTATGTATGGACTGTGATAAGAATTGTATGAGCTCCCAATAAAATAATTTTCAAAAAAGGGTGACTTTTACAGTATGTGAATCATATCTCAATGAAAATAATTGTGTGAGGAAAAAAATACCTTGTGGTCAATCAGATCAAGTGAACTATTTTGTCCCAAAATGGGCCCTATGGTCTCCCATGTACCTTTGCTTACACTCTCGCGTGCACCTGGAATGTCCTTCTCCCTGTCCTCGTTTCCGTATTTCCAAATTCTACTCTTCTTCAAGGCCCGGTGAAATTCTTCCTTTGGCGTGCATTAAGTCTCTCCACAATCAGGAGTCTTTGACTTCTCTGAGAGCTCCTAACCCTTTATTTAACCTACCCTGTATATACTGTACTCCTGTATAAGCCAACCCAAATATCAGCCAAGGCACCTACGTAATTTTACCGCCAAAACTGCATTAAAAATGTCTGAAAAACTCGGCTTATACACAAGTAGATATGGTACTTTTTTTTTTAACCTCTTCCCTGCCTTACAGATTTTTGCCTGTTTTAGCTAACAAACTTTTGGTCCAGAAGAACAAGAGTCTCTTAATCTAGTTAACAAATAAACAAAAACTAAATCCACTGCCCTGAAGGCAGTTCGCCTCCTGGCACCCTAGAGAAAGCTTCAGAGTTTATTCACCTGAAGGAGACAGCATGTCTCTCACAGAGCAGCAGTTGGTTCTGAACTGCTAACTTCTTTCCATTCACTTATCTGACAGCACTTACCTGACAGCATCACCTATCAAATGCCTTGCACATAAAAGCCACTTAAAAAACGTTTCTTGAATCAATAAATCAGGGACTATAAAATCTCAAGGGAAATTCTAGTTTAAAAACTGACAACCTAAATTAACATCAATCAGCCTTTAGAAAACCAACCACACGTTATTTACAAAAACATGAGCAAAAAAAAATAATATATATATATATATATATATATAATGAGAACGTTTTAGGTAGAGGGCGATAGTGTCAGAAATCTTTCTGGACATATTTGAGTTTGGGAATTCAAGGTGTCATCATCAATGTGCAAATTACAGCAAAATACTCATGTCATTATGGTCTGGCTCAAACAAACAAAACTCTTTAGTGATTTTTATCTTGCAAAGGGATATTTAAAAGATTGTGAGGTAGTTAGTTTATTGTGCCAACCTGGCCGATAAACACATGTGGGGTTAATTGAAGGGCAGAGAGAGAAATGGCCCCGTGAGCCTCACCTTTCAGTTCTCAGGTCTCTTGCTCTCTGATGGTCAGACCAGGGTGCAGCTGCCTTAGCAGTTCCCTGCTTCAGCTGGCAAGGCT
>NW_022103907.1:10869259-10871210 GCF_000313985.2 Echinops telfairi | reverse complement strand
TATGGTCACTATGTGTTGGCATGGACTCAATGGCAGAAAGGGAATCTAATATATGCTCTGTACAATACAATGTGTTAAGTGGCATAAGAAGTATCTATCAAAGGCTATCAGAACACAGAGAAACCAGTGGCAGACTGCAAATCAGAGAAGACAGATCCACAGACCAGCACTAGACGCAGCCTGGGCAACCAAGAGATTGCTGCCATGATCCAGATGCGCAACGAGAATGGAGACAAGGGTAGTGACAGTGGAAAATGAGGATAGACACGTTGAAGAATCCACTAGGTCCATTTCTGTGATAAAGAAACAGATCCTAAAACATTTCCCCCCATTATCATTTCACCAACTTTACAGGTATCATCACCCTAGGAGCCCTGGTGGTAGAGGGCTTCAAATGCTTCAGTTGTGAACTGAAAGGTTAAAGGTTCAAACCCAGCAGCCAATCGCTGGGAACAAGAAAGATGTGACCATGTGATTCTGTAAAGATTACAGCCTTGAAAACCATAATGGGAAGTTGTACTATATCCTACAGGGTCGCTATGAGTCTAAATCAACTGAATGGCAGTTATATTAACATCCAAATGCTTCAGTTGTTCAACTGAGTTTCAGAGTCATTAAAAAAGAGACAAACATTTTTTCAGCAACCACATTTTATAAATTAAACCCAGCTGAAGCTTTAAAATAATGACTATTTCCTCTAGCTGAGCCTCACAAATAATCCATCCCACTTCCCCCTTTCTCCCTTCTTCCCTTGCCCCTTACGATTCTGAATGTGGTAGCCCTGCTATCTCAAGTCACAAAATATTGATCCTCTTTGCTTATATAAGGTGACACATGTGGATGGTTATATTGTGTTATCTAGTACCAGGTGACCATTGGATACATGGGACTAAAGAGATTTACAACTTCAGTCATATAAGAGGAAGAGTGTATATTCCTCATTTTTCACGTAATGTCACCAAGAAGAAAAATATTTTCCATCTTGGTTATTCAAATAGTATTTTTTCATGTAGTAATGCATTTTCTATTGGTTACTATTTCGATCCGCATCGTTGGCAGTTCGAGACCACCAGCAGGTGAAAGACGCCTCAGGTGAAAGACTGTGCTTTCTAATCCCGTAAACAGTTGCAGTCCCAGGAACCCACAGGGGGTCGCTATGAGTCAGCAGTGACTCAATGTCAGTGAGTTTGGTTTTTTTTTTAATCTCTACAATGCTTTGGGGATGGAAGAAAACATTTTAAAGAACTTGTCGTTCATGTAAATTAAGATTATAGGTTAAAAAAAGAGAATTATATGCTTAAATAGATTGTTGAAAGGTTTATCTAAGTGGAGACTTTGTTTTTTAAATTGTAGCAATGAAATATAGATGTGAAATATACATACATCATACATAGATTTTTTTTAAGTTTGTGAAAAATTCCATTATCTTTTAATTCAGTGTTTCCATGGAGTTTTTAAAGTCCCTTAGTATACTGGAAGCCCTAAATTTGCATGAAATAGCAAGATCTGTTTAGGAAGGATACTATTAGGAAGAGTAACTTCTGTCTCTTTAAGGACCACAAGAGAAAATGGCAGTCAGTAATGAGATCAGACTGGCTGTGAAAGCCTCCAATGAAGTCCTGGGCATTTTGCTGAGCAAGGATATTTGGGGCTGGACTCAAACGTCTGTTGGGAAGTGGAAGGAAGGAGGAAAAGAAGCTGGGCAAGGGAGATCTTTAAAAAAGAAAGCTACCTTGAGCTCATTTACTCTCAATTTTAAAAAGTAACAGAATGGCAGAATAGAAACTAAGTAGAAGATACAATTAGATATTTGGATAGCTACCCTGTTTCCCCGAAAATAAGATAGCACCTTATATTAATTTTTGCTCCCAAAGATGTGCTAGGTCTTACTTTCAAGGGATGTCTGATTTTTCCATGAATATGGTACACATTTATTGTTTTATTTTTTTTT
>NW_022103907.1:10866581-10868530 GCF_000313985.2 Echinops telfairi | reverse complement strand
TGTGCTTCTTCCATGTGGGCTTTGTTGCTTCTGAGCTTGATGGCCGCTTGATTACCTTCATTTATTGTTTTATTAAAAGAGACCTCGCACTTCCTGTCTGCTCCTGCTGCGCTGTGGCCAACAGTGAGCTGTGCAGTGGCACCCGAGGCTACGGTCCAAAGTCCAGAGTTACAGTAGCTCCCGGGAGGCCTTATTTTTGGGGAGGTCTTATTTTCGGGGGGGATGCGTTATATTTCTGCAAGAGGCAAATCTGTAAATAGGTCTTATTTTCAGGGAATGTCTTACTTTCAGGGGGGAAAGGGTACTACCGTAAGTGAGATAACAGCTCCCATTCTTGTGAATGTTTCAGAAATACCTCTTTTGAAAATCCTGGATCAGGATTTTATACTTTTACTTGCCTCATCTTTTGTATAAACGATCCTTAATTCCTGGAGGCCTGGGGGCATAGAGGGATGTGTTGGGTACTTCACCACCAAGGCAGCAGTTCGAACCCATGAGCTGTTGTGTGGGAGAAAGATGAGGCTTTCTGCTCCCTTAAAGATTATAGCTTTGGAAACCCCAGGGAGCAGTTTTATTCTGTTATAGGTTGATTTGACAGTAGATTTGGGTTTTATTTCATTTTATTTTTCGGCTTTTAATCTTCATTTCCATATCTTAATTTTAAACCCAGGAGACATCCTTCAGGTAGATGACTTGCAAAAAGTAAATGCCCACTTAACTGTTTCTTATCTTTACATTCTCATAAACTGTCCTTGTGGTGTCTTCATGAGAATGAGTGTATTATTGATGTCGACTCACCTGGTGCTTTCAAGATTTTTGACTTCAATAATTTTAGGATACAGTTTTGACATGAGGAAACGCCTGTCCTTCCAGATGCTCAGCGTTGTCAGTCACATTAAGACGTTTCTAACCCAGTGCATAGATCTTTGTCCTCCCACTGCAGCCCCCAAACGCCAAGCATCGACACACTTGTTTCCTTGCACGTGGACACCTAGAGTGGGCATTTCCTGACGACACTTCACTTTGATAGTAAAGAACACTGTGGGATTTAAAGACGGAGATGTTGGAAACACGAAACCGTGGACATAGCCATTCTTCCTGCGCTTAGGTGAAAGCAGAGATGTATTCAGGGTATGGCAGGTCTGACACGTACTGTGGATGCCACTTGAAGAGGGGGCCACTGAGCGGTTTCCATCAGCTGTGAGAGATTGTTCAGCAAGTCAAAGACTGATTTTCTCATATTTAAGAGCCTGTTGAGTGCAGGAACAGAAGTGACTGAAAAATAACGGCTTTGATCACATTATGGTCGAATTTTTACCCTTGAAAGGTAGGTGTACACTTTTACAGTGCCATAATGTGTGAAGTCAAAGATTAGTACACCTGACTTGTGATCTTCAGCTGGTAACAAGGGTTCAGTTAGCTAAAAGATGATGTCAGAAGTTTGGCCAGGGGCCATACGTCAGTGCTCGCCTTTAGACTCTAATTTCCATCACATATAGGCCTCTGGGTGGAGGGTTTTATAAGGATCTGCCTTGGTGCCTAGGGGCTACCTCGAGGTCAAACAATCACCAGCGGAGAAAATTGGGAGACCATCTGAGTCCCCTGGTCAAGTTTTCACCTCCTGCTCCCTGCCACCCTCACCTCCATCGCAGCAGGACACGATAAAAAGACAAAAGCGAACGAGGCAGTCGAGTGGCAATCATGGGTACCAAGCAGTGAGCGTAACTGGCATAAACACACGCTGGTGTCTGCGCCACCGCCCGTCCCACGCGCGCCCCCCATCCCCACGCTCACGGGGGCGTCTGGAGCGCTGAGGGTGCCTTGCGAGCCCGAGCGCCTCCGGAGTTCCGGTCGCCCCTCCGCGGAGTCAAGAAAGTGACAGATAACCACGCGTGGCCACGCGCTGAGTCGGGACCCACCAGAGAACTACAACTCCCGGCAGTCCCCGC
>NW_022103907.1:10833352-10865910 GCF_000313985.2 Echinops telfairi | reverse complement strand
TGTTTGGGGACTGGGAGCCCGGACCCCGCTTTCCCGGCTGACTTGAGAGGTGCAAGTTGCAGCATCGCCCCGGGGTGGTTCTCATCCCTGTCGGTTTTCTGGAGATGAGCCTGTCCGGGCAATAAAAATAACCTCTTTTACATGATCGCCGACTGGAGATCTTGTTTGGGATCCTTGCCATCTGAAGCCCAGGCGTTACCCGGGTCTGCAGGCAGAAATGCAAATCGTGCGACCTGCTTAACTTTGATTGATGGCACGTCTTTAACTGTCTTTCAACCACACCCATGCCCACAGGAAATGAGACTATCAGTGCTATCTTTGATTCCTAAGGATAAGTTAGAACCCGGCCTCTACTGCTCTGTAGGACACAACCTTTATGAGCGGTAACCACAAAGGAGCCAGGAACTTTTAAAATGTCTTCAATTGTACCCCGGGGAATGTGATTTTATTACTCTTAAGCTGGTTTGACTTTGTACTTGATGTTGCAGTTCTAGTATTTTTACCGCGTATCACTGCTTATTTCAAGTATACGTTTCGAATGTGCATGATGGTGGTGAATGCCTGTGGAATCCTTGAGGGTTTCGGTAAAATCCAAGATGTCTGGGCCACTTTTGAGGAGCCCTGGTGGCATAATGGTTAACGCGTTGTGCTGCTAACCACGAGGTCAGCAATTCGAAACCACCGGGGAGAAAGGTGATTCTTTCAACTCCCATAAAGCGTTACAGTCCCTGAAACCCACAGGGGCAGTTCTCCCTTGCCCTGTAGGGTCGCCGTGAGTCAGATTTGACTCGTTGGCAAGGAGTGTGCCAGTTTGACCTGTCAAGGGACTCATTCCTCCCCCACCCTCTTGTAGAATCTGAATCGAGAGGACGCTTGGACGCAGGCAGAGCGAAGCTACAAGTTTTAGTAAAAATAGTGCTTTAAACTTGCCTACAGAACCCTTCGTGGTAGGTTTCCCATAGCAGGTAGTGTTTAATGTGTTGGACCTGGTCAGATGAGCTTGGAGTGGTCCTATTCAACCAGCCAGTTTTCGGCTGTATCATTTGCTATACAGCATCTCACATTTTCAAGTGACTCAGATTCAAGAGTGTTGTCCAGTTTGTATCCTAAAATCAATTTAGATAGTGGTGCGTCTTGTAACTACCCAAATCTAATGACCTCTTTGAAGTAGACATTTTCTTTTTGTTTGGTGGGTTGATTAAAACATTACACTGTCCTCGGGCCTTAACACAAGGTTTGGGATATAAAATTTTTACAATTCTGTAAGAATTGAAAAAAAAAGTTGATGCAGGAAAGAATGAATAGGTGCTCATTTAAATACTTTAAAAATCATTTTATTGGGGGCTCTTAAACAGCTCTTACCCATACATCCATTGTGTCAAGCACATTTGTACAGATGTTGCCATTATCCTTTTCAAAACATTTTCTTTCTACTTGAGACCTTGGTATCAGCTCCTTATAATTTTTCCTCCCTCCCCCACCCTCATGAACCCTTGATAAATTATAAGTTGTTATTTTCATATCTTCCACCATCTGCTTTCTCCCTTCACCCATGTTTCTGTGGTTTTGTCACCCTGGGTGGTGGTGGTGGGGGTGTTATACGTTGATCATTGCGATCGGTTCCCCCATTCTCCCCCCACCTACTCTCTACCCTAAATGTAATTTTTAAAAGGACATTTTCTCATTTTTCAAAAAGACATTCTAAGTATGTTAAGAATATTAGCATATTTGGAATTAATTGCTCATTTTTAAAAGAAACTGCTTCCACAGGTTTTGATGTATATGGAAATATTTGGCTAATACAAGTTTTAATTTGACTTAATGATTATCATCCTTAGGAATCAAAGCATTCTGTGGTATTATAGCTATAATACCCTTGCCTTTGAGTGGATTCCAGCTTTCAGTGACCCCGTAGGAGAGAGTAGAACTACTTCAAAGGGTTTTTCTCTGACCATAAATCATCATAGGAGCAGACAACATAATTTTTCACTCCCGGGAGTTTGAACTGCTGATCTTTCATTTAGTAGTGCAACATTTAACCCACTGCACCACTAGGGCTCCTTTTCTCTGTTAAAAGGAGAGTCCAATTATATCATTCAAAATAAACTTGTTACGTTTGCACCTCTTTAAAGCAGTTGAATTGCTAGTGGAAAAACTGAGATAATGTACTTAGATGTTTCCGTTTTAATTTTAATAAAGAAAAAGTGTAGTTAATTTATAGCAGCAGTATGTGAGACATTGCTCATTGGCAAGTAGCCAATCAGATTTCTCAGACACTACTTGTACAAAGAGGTGATGAAGATAGATGAGCCCCAGTGTTGTAGATTCAGAGTGACAGTTTGTAATCTTATTACTGGTACCGGATAAACCTGTCAGTGTCTGAGCAGGGAGCACACGTGGCATGGCCTCTCCATTCTCTCCCCAGCAATACAAGGAATGAGACTCAAATACCAGTGGTCCAGATACACAGAATTTTAAAAGGAACAAGTGGCAGGCTGATGGTCACATGCTTAGCTCTAAGAAGGGGAAGTATTAACTTATTAACTTAATACAGGTAATAGTATTAAGTGAAATAGTATTTATGTGAAAATACATAAATAGATATATTAAGTGAAATAGTATTTATGTGAAAATACATAAATAGATATATGAGTTAATGCAAATTATGTTTTCGTAAAAATTAGCAGGTTTTTTTCTCCCCATTTAAAAGCAACATCAGGATTATTAAACAAAGTTAAGGTAAAATGTGGGCATTAAACCAATGTTAGATGCTGAAAGTACATATGTAAACAAGGGGGGAAATGAAACCTACTCTAGCATTCTTAGCATACAAAACTAAATGGAACCTGTAAAATCCATTACTGGAGAAGAGTCTTGGTAAATATGCTATTATGAATAGGAAAAGCATTTTCCTTCTTCATGTTAGCCTTCACGGATACAAAAAGTAATCTGGCTATACCAAATTATAAGATTCCTTTAGAAATTTAATAACTGTTTATTCTTCCTGGAATCTTCTTTCTCTGCTTCCCCAGCCCGTACTTACTTTTTCTTCAAGTCTCACCTTAAACATTACTTTCCTTAAAGAGCCTTCCCGAAGACCCCAGTTGAAGTGAGGTCTTCTTAGCGTAAAGTACTGTGAACCCTGCTGGTGGTGGCATAGTACTTACAGGTTGGACTGCTAACTTCAAGGTCAGCAGTTCAAAACCATCAGCTGCTCCATGGGAGAAAGGTGAAGCGCTCTACTTCTGTAAAGAGTTACAGTCTGGAAAATCCACAGGGACATTAGTTCTACTTTTTGTATGGTTTAGAATGGGGACCAGTTCACTGTCCCTTAGACCCGTTGGAGGGCTGGACCATCGTTTAAAAAAAACCCAAAAACTATGAACAAATTCCTATGCACACTGCACATATCTTATTTTGAAGTTAAAAAAACAAACGGGGCAAAAACACCAGGCGGGCTGGATAAATGTTCTGGCGGGCCGTAGTTTGAGGACGCCTGGTTTAGAATAAAGTGGCTGCAACAATTGGCTTAAACATAGTAATTAATGAAGATGGTGCAAGACTGGGCAGTATTCTGTTGTATATAGGGCCAATACTCAACATCACTTAACAGCAATATAGTCTCTCAAATATATTGTGCAAATGGTTATTGGGTTAACACTAATGATTGGCAGAGGATCCCTGGTGTTGGAGTGGGGTACGTGTTAGGCTCCTGACCACAAACTTGGCAATTCAAACCCACCAGCTGCTCCTTGGGTGAAAGATGAGGCTTTCTATTCCCTGAAGAGATTTGCAGCCCCAGAAATCCACAGGGGCCAGTTCTACCCTGTCCTGTAGGGTTTCTGTGAGTCAGAATCAACTCAATGGCTTTGAGTTTGGTTTGGGTTTCCTTTTGGAAAGGTTGACAGTTCAAGTCCTCCCAGAGGCGCCCTGAAATAAAAGCTACCAAAAATCCAGTCAGTAAAGATCTCTTGGAGTACTTCCACTCCAACACATGTGGGATCTCCATGAGTCAGAATCAACCCAACAGCAACTAGTTTTTTAGTATATAGTGTTCCTGGTTTGTAATTAGTTATTGTGTAGATATTGCCCAGTGTCTGTGTCTCACCTTACAGTATGAACTTTAGAGAGAGCAGGAGCCATGTCTCTGGTCACTGCTATGTAGCCCCATTTCATAGTCTTGCATAGCATCCCAGCAAGTAGTAGCCACCCAATTATTATCTGTTGGATGAAAATGCTGCTCTTTGAGCTTTTCCCCCTCACTAGGGCCTTTGCTAAGTTAAGAGGTAATGTTTGTGTGAATGAAGGTGGTATTACCATGCAGTAACCCTCAGATAACTCCTCAAACCTTCAAGACCTTTGTTTTTCCTCAGCTATACGAACAGGGACGAGCCCTAGTGGCATAATAGTTATACAAGGTCCGCAGTTTGAAACCACCAGGTGCTCTGCAGAAGAAAGAAGAGGCTTTCTACTCTTGTAAAGAGTTACAGTCTCGGAAAGCCACAAGGGTGGCAGCAGTTCCACCCTGTCCTGTAGGGTCACCATGAGTTGTGGTCTTTTCTCCCCTGAGCTGTGGCTTTCCATTTCAGTTAGCATCAAGTGTGTAACAACCCTTGTGCCTCCAGGGCTCCTTCCTATTGTGACCCTTTAGAACCGAGTAGAATTGTGTTGTAAAGCTTCCAAGCTTGCAATCTTTTTGCAAGCAGACACTGCGTCTTTCTCCCATGGAGTGGCTGGTGAGTTCAACCGATAACTTTTTGGTTAGCAGCTAAGTGCTTTAATTACTGAACCACCAGGACTCTCCATAAAGATTTAAAACATACCTGAACTCACTTCATTGGGTTGTTATGAGTTGGAATCTACTACACAGTACAAAAAAAACCCATGCTAAACACTACAATTAACATAGACTATACATTAAATTGGAAGAGCCCTGTGGTATAGTGGGCTACACTTGGGGCTCCTAACCACAAGGTCAGCAGTTTGAAACCACCACCTGCTCAGTGGAGACAGATGAGGCTTTCTATTCTTGCTGTGATTTAGTCTCAGAACCCCACAGAGGCAGTTCTTGTTCTGTATGGCCACTGTTAGTCAAAATTGACTTGATGGCAGGGAGTTTGGTTTGCTTACTCATTAAATTTTGGCAACCATCCTGGAAAACTTATTTAACTTCATTTTATAGACAAGGAACCAGTCTTTCAGAGAAGTTGGGCTTCCCCAAGATTGTATAACTAGTAAGTGGTGGAACTGGGATTTATGCTAAGGTTTCCCTGACTTCAAAACCCATGTGCTTTCCACTGTTTCATTACACCTCCTACAACCCAACAATGGGGCAGGATGCCTCATAACAAAATATGAATTCTACTGCAAGCAAGTTAAATATTTCAAAATCTACTACTACCAGCTACCGTCAAGTCAAGTCCAACTCAGCACACCCATGTGTGGCAGAGGAGAACTGTGCTCCAGAGTGTTTCCAGGCTGATTTTTCAGAAATGGACTGCCAAGTTTTTCTCCCCTGGCACCTCAGCTTTCAGTTAGCAGCTAGGTGTGCTAACCATTTGCCCTGTCCAGTTCACTACTACTGGGGCTGGAGGCCTCCAACTGCCTCCAACCTTGTACCACCAGGGTTCCAGTGGTTAGCACTGTAGATGTCTAATTGTTAATTTTGGCATCTAATCACTATGAAAGTTGCTAAAAAAGTTTTCTGCCCTTATTGTAAGCTAGGCCCTGTGACTGATAAGTAGTGTTATCTTCGTTTTACATCTGCTCTCTGGAATAAAGCCAGTTTGTCTGTTAATACCACTTCAGATATTTGAAGACCACTATTCTGCCTCCTAAGGAGCCCTGGTGGCACTATGGGTTAGGAATTGGACTGCTCACCACAAGGTCCTGGTTCCAACTCACCGGCCACTCCGAGGGAGAAAGATTAGGCTGTCTGCTCCCATAAACATTTACAGCCTGTATAAGGTTGCTATGAATCATAATCAACTTTATGGCAGTGGGTTTGTTGATTTTGTTTTGTTTTATTCTACCTCCTATTTGTCTATGTAGTATATGCATGTGTGATTTTAAGCATATGTTTATGTGGTGAAGTGAAATTTCTTAATATGGTTCTATCCATAATTCCTTTTTTGATATATTGTAAATTCTAGCTCTATGCCCAGTGATTTTAATCTCATTCTGAAGAGAGCTTTCTGTTACACTATTAGGCTTAAGGTGAGATATATTGTCAGTCTCCCCCTTTCTCTCTCTCATTGCTGTCGTGATTTGATTCCAGCTCAGAGCAATCCTACAGGGCAGAGTAGAACTGGCCCTGTAGATTTCTGAGGCTGTAGATCTTCACAGGAGTAGAAAGCTTCATTTTTCTCTAACAGAGTAGTTAGTGAGTTTGAACTATGGACTTTGCTCTCAGCAAGCCAACATGTAAGCCACTACACCACCGTGACTCCTTTATACCTCACTAGAGGATTGAATCAAGTCACCACCCTTTGTTTCCTTGGATGTGTGCTCTGCTGGAAAACAGAACTGTACCTCTATCAAAATCGTTCCTTTATGGGTAAGAGAGCCATCCCAGAAACAGAGAGAGAATTCCCAGGACCATCAAAGGGAAAACACCGTTGGAGCCTGTTTGAGACTCTTGCCTCAAGATTCAACCTCAAGAGGTTGCTGCGTTGGAGACCATGAGACAGAGCAAAGGAGGCACACTGAGACAGAGCAGAGGGGCAGTTGCTGCTGAGACTCTGAGACAGTGAAGTGGAGCGCAGGTGGCCTTCCTTGTCAATGGAGACAGAAGCCAAAGGAATATATGGCTGAGAGACTGGACCAGAAAGAGAAACTTGGCTGCTGGCTGATGAGAGGTGCCGTGGTGGACCAGTGCCTTAAGGTTTTCTGATTCTGGCATGTGGTGATCTTTAATTTCCTTAATAAGCCCCCATAATCATGAGTATTGTCTGAGAGATCTGTGTGGCCATTGCAACGGATTGTGAAACCCAACAGAGAAGCAGCCTGCTGGGGAGGTGGGAAGAGGGTAGTTGGTGGAGGAATGATGGAGGGTGGAGGCATGTCTGCCCTCTGCCTTGTGGCAATTTCCTTGAACTGCTGAGGAGGTGGGTTCTCCTCGTTTGTGTAGCTAGAGGAGGTCAGATAGGACTTCTGGGGCTTTTTCACAGTTTTGACACATAACATGCTTTTCACTTTTATCTGGATTCGTGCCCTTTTACCTTTATGAATATAGCTCTAAGATTGTGGATATTAGAAATGAACATAGAGTGGTGAAGGCTGACTAGCGAGTAAGTGGAGAGATGGAAGGTGTCGCAGTACTGGTGCCTGGGATTCAGATTTGCTTTAGTTCCTTTAGTCATCTCTTCTGCTGGTGGCTCACATCAAGCAGGTGGTTAGATAACCCCTTTTCCAGGAGCGGCTTCCAGAGCAGCACTTCCCCATTTCTGTGTTGTACATTTGGCTTTGTGAAACTAAAGGCAAAGCTTTTAACTTATCTTTGTTCAATTTCATCTTATTTTTAGTTTATTTCTTCAGGACTTGTGCTCTCCAAGGATTTAGTAACTGCCTTCTATGTCTATAACATCTCGTAAATAATGAAAACAATATAGAACTTTTGCTGAAGGCCTTTTCTCTCTGCAGTGAAAAAAACATATTTGAGGATAGAGCATGATGGTAGTGGCACACCTGGTGAGTGTATAATTCATGTCATAGAATTGTACACTGAAGGCTGGGTGAAATAACAAAAACTTTGTGATATGTATTTTACCACAAAACCCAAACAATATAGGACCAAGGATAGTCCCCACGATACTCCCCTAGAGCCTTGTCCCATCTAGGTTGACACAGAACAGGAAGCCCATCTATGTGCACTGGCAATCAGCTTACAGTCAGGCAACATTGTGGAAAATTATTTTGAATACTTTAGGATACTTTGTTTTTTCCTGGCTTTGCTTTCTTAAAAATGTTATTGTGAGTTAGATGAAGGTCTACGGTGCAAATTGTCTGTTTTACATTTAACACACAACACTATACACACGTACTGTGATCCATCTATTGCAGTCCACTCGATGTATGGCTCCCCGTGTCTGTTTCTCTTCTGTTTGTTTCTGTTCCTCTTCTTTCCGAATCCTCTGAGCTTTGCCATGGAGTAAACGGTGCACCTCTGATGTTAAATGGTTGTTTATTCAGTCACAAAGGTGTGCTTAGTTCCCAATTTGAAGGGAGCTGAGGATCATCGTCTCTGGATTCCTACCCAAAAGCTTGATCTCTCATGATTTTAAGTTTTGTTCCACATTTTTCCCCATCCTATGCAGGACTTTCTAATGCCAACCTTTCAGAGCAGTTGGTAGTGGTAGCAGACATCAGCTGGTCTCAGGGTTGTGGGGAATGATGTTTGTGTGTTCTAATAATCTTTTCCATTTTCATAATTTTTTCCCACAGCTCAGGAGAGACCTGTGTTGCACCTTAGATGGCTGCTAATGAATTTTTATGACCCTGTTCGCTACTTAACTAATTTTGCCTTTGTGTATTATGTTGTGCCAGTTGACATCGGTGTCCCCCAACACCAACACTAAAAGAAACAGACTTTGATAGTTACCAGGGGTGAGACCATCAAAGTTATGAATACCACCCCACATGAATATTTCTCAGGACATAACCCTCTAATCAATCTTATTGGCAGGCTAAACTCCACCCATGTGTCCCTACGGGAGTTGTGTTGACACAAAAAAACCTAACTATCACACTATCACTGCTGCTGCTATTATTATTTCCCCCACCTAAGAAGTCTAGATCAATCTTTACCAAGATGGCAATATGATTGACTTGATATACTTGTTAGTGATCGTTAGATTCTTTACTTCATAATCTGTTGTCCGATTTGGCTAAAGATTTGTATTAAGTTCATATGTGCAAGCTCTGAATTATGCTTCCCTGCTCCTCCAAAACCCAAGACTAGAGCACCCTTGACCCAGACTGATTACTTCTCTCTTTTTGAGCTCGTTTGACAAGATTGTAGGCATCACCATTGTGATTACCGTTGTTACTTGCTTTTGCAATATTAGAGTGAAATGCTTCCTGTGTAGAGCATCTGATTTGTCATAAAGTTGTTTTAGTCTTCCTTACTCATCAGGCTTGGGTTTCAGCTCTCGGTGCTCTTCTGCATTGGAGAAGCTAAAAAAGCAAAATACAAGTTGAGTAATTTTGCCTTCTATCTGTGATTTTTCAACATTAACAACATCCTCTCGAGTAGTGATTCTCTCAATTCTTGGTTCTGAGAAATAATCTGTTATTGTGGAGAGGGCACTAGTTCAAAAGTATGAACCCTGGGTTCTAATTCCCACTC
This sequence comes from Echinops telfairi, assembly GCF_000313985.2. Classification (NCBI taxonomy): domain Eukaryota; kingdom Metazoa; phylum Chordata; class Mammalia; order Afrosoricida; family Tenrecidae; genus Echinops; species Echinops telfairi. The sequence goes on along the minus strand of NW_022103907.1, from coordinate 10,856,564 downwards.
CACCCCTAACCTTGGGGTGCTGCTGCTGATAGCTTTCTTTCGCTCCTTGAGCTCCTTTTCTCATCTGCAAAAAGGCTGTTTACTCTCTCAACTTTAGAAGAGGTGTCATGAGGTAAAGTGTGTGAAAAGTGTTTAAAGTGCTGTTCAACAGAAGGTGTGATAGTCATTTATTTTACTATAGCTAAAATTTATTTTGTTATCTTTAAGCATTTTTCCCTAAGCTAGTCTTGGTGTATTCTTAAGTTTTCTCGTTTCTAATAGTGTCTATGTTTTGTTCTTCTGTTGTGGTCATCCTAACTTATTTAGTCCCCATTAACTAACGACTTCCTAGAGAATGATTTTATAGTCACACAGTATGCTTCATTCTTTTTTCCTTATTTGAATTATTAATGTATAGATAGAATTTAGAAAGAGCCATCTTGGGAGTTGTTTTACTTCCTTGAGTCATACTTTAGTTAACGTTTTAACTGTGCATTCCTAAAAACTATGACACATACTTAACCTGTGCCAAGTGTTCTACTACTGTTCGAAATCCTTTATGATGAGATCACTTTTTCCTGTTGTTATGGATGAAATTATGTTGTCATCACACACACCCCCAAATATTTATTGCACAGCTAAACTTCTGTGCCCTTGGTGGTAATCCCATTTGGGAATGGGTTGTCTTTGTTATGTTAACAAAGCAGGATTTATGTGAGGTGTATTTAGATTCAATCTCTTTCGAGGTATGAGATTAAACAAGTGAATAGATCAGAGATGGGGTGAGATAAATGCTAAGGCATACAAATAACTTCAAAGCATTAGGAAGCAGAAGCTGTAGAAACAAGAACCTTCTAGGTCCAACAGAGGAGAAAAAAAGCCTCCTTTAACTGTAGAGCTGGCACCCTGATTTTAGACTTCTAGCCTCCTAAAATATTTGAAAATAAATTTGTTTGTTAAAGCTGCCCAGTTCTGGTATTAAGTAGTACTAGATAACGCAAACATTCATGTTCCTGTCATAAGTACCTTATATACTCGAGTATAAGCCAAGTTTTTCAGCACATTTTTTAGGCAGTTTTGTGGTAAGATTAGGTGCCTCGGTGGATATTCGGGTTGGCTTACATTCAAGTATATACGGTATGTCAATTTTTATGGTTTTTACATCACCTAAAAGGAATTTGTACACAAAGCAGCTAAGTCATGGGTTATGTTTTGGCAAAAATAAGGACTGCATTAGACATCTTTTGTATTTTATTTATTTTGCCATGTCAGTGTTTTAAAAATATTTTGTTTTTCTCAGACCTGTTGCATAATTACTTTTTTATGATCTTCAAGTTTCAGGTAGTAGGGAAGATGGTAAGTTTTTTTGTTTTGTTTTGTTCTTTTGAGTAAGAGGGTCTCTTTGAAATTATAAATATAGTAAAAATGGCCTTGAGAGCTAAATAAAAAATGATCAACAATTTGAATTTTTCTGGTGAGTTAAGGACATCAAAATAAAACCAAAATTAGCATTTAAAAAATTAGCCATATTAAAAAATAATGTCCAGTTAATATAGAATAATAACCTTTTTTTTTTAATAACTTTTTTTTTAATTTACTTCCAGGCTGACTACATTTCATAAAACAACTCCTGCTCTCATTGGATCCTTTTCATCAAATGACTGTTTAAAATCTTTGGACTTCATTATAGAACAATTTATATCCCAAAGTGAAAATGAGTGCATTAATCGGGAAAGTGATTTAAGTCATGCAAATTTATGAAAGTGTCTCATCATATCTGTGAGCTAAAGGATAAAAACTGAATAGACTAATTCTATTCTGCTTCTTTTTAAAATCAAAAGAATTCCATCTTGAAAGAAAAATAACTTTTACTCAATATGTATTTTATGAAAATAAAGGAGAGAGACAAGAACAGAATTAAAGGGAAATAGAAGATGCATAATAAATAAGCAGTCAACTCTTCTGAAGAGGATAACTCAATAATGTTAAATGCTGTGCAAAACCCTGGTTGTGGTCCTAACGACAAGATTCTTTTTTGATGGGACCAGTGCTAAGGGACTTACTTACCATACTGTGTACCCAATTCATTGTTATAGAACTTGTAGCCATTGGCATGAATGACTTAAAAAAGGAGCTTTTAACTATTAGTAAAGGTGCAGTCACTTTTTTTATCACTGTGATTTTAAAAGCTTCATAAGTTTTTTTTAAAATTGATAGCTATTTTATAAAATTAAAGAAAGGCAGATGTCCGCAAACAGTTCTCCTCCATCAGCCCAGAAGTCTGTATTACCTGCAACTCTTCCTGCTGTGCTTCCAAGTCCTTCTCCATGTTCAAGTCCTAAGACTGGGCTCTCTGCCCGACTGTCCAATGGAACCTTCAGTGTGCAGTCGTCACTCACCAACTCCAGGGGCTCAGTGCACACAATTTCATTCCTACTGCAAATTGGCCTTACACGGGAGAGTGTTACCATTGAAGCCCAAGAACTGTCTTTATCAGCTGTCAAGGATCTTGTGTGCTCCATTGTTTATCAAAAGGTACTGTGCATGATGTTTATGTTTTTCTCACTGATATTGTATCAAATGCTGTCCTATAAATTACTCTTGCAGCAGTTAGTTCACACCTGTAAATCCATAATTCATGAGCTGACTGAGCATTTTTGAATGAGTCTTAACAGACTAGTAGCCTAAAGTCTAAAAGTGCAAACTCTAGTAATTGGAGCCTGTATTCCAGCTTCAACTTTGCATTCACCTTTCTGTGGATAATAGTTTTTAAAAACACTGTTTATTCTGTTTGTTGCTTTCAAGAGGATGAACAAGTATAAAGTCAGGGAGACATAAGAAATCTCATGGGTTTTTAGAGAAAACACTCAGGAATGGGAGAAAGGGCAGCAAGGCATTGAGGTGATTTACAAAAAAGGATGGACCACAGAGCAGCCACAAGCTCACATTGTTCTTTTTTTAGGTTTCCTGAGTTCTGCCCTCTTCTTTGCTTTAGTTAATTTTATTACAGCATGTTATTGTGCTTTAGGTAGAAGTTTACACAGCAAAGCAGTTTTCCACTCAGCAGTTCTCAGGGGAATTTTTTGTGACCTGGGTTGTGGTGTCTGCCAGAGGTGTCAGTCCTCTCCCCATTAGGTTCCCCTACCCCTTTCGGCCTTCCCCTTTTGGTCTGGAGTAGTTGATTGTTTTAAGGAACACATTCCTCATGGGTGCTGATGTTTATTTACAGGCCAGTTATGTTGTTTCATTGAGGGGTGGCTTCTGGGGGTGGGTTACTTTAAGGGTGATAAGTCTTAGTGATTCCCCCTGTCTCTACCAGACCGATAAATGTGGCCTATTTAACGAATTTGAGTTTTGGTCTGCACTTTTCTCCCATTCTAATTGAGAACTACATGATATTCTGATAAAAAAAAGGTCATGAGTAGCTAGGCACCATCTAATTTTTCCTTTCGGTCTTTGGTTTACTTCACTCCCCTTTGCTGTGGGTGGGAAGAAGCCAATAATTTTATCTTTGATGGCCACTCTCATGCTCTAAGACTCCAGCTGCTACTCACCAAATTAGGATGGAGAATATTATCTTTATGTACTATGTTTTGCCAATCATTCTAGATGTCCCCTGAAACTATAGTCTTTAGCCTTCAAGTCTAGTAGCTTGTTCCTTTGAGGTATTTAGTTAAGAAATTTCCATAGCTGGCCCCTCAATGTGCTCTACTATACCCATGCCTTCTTTTTCTTTAGAGATTCTTGTTGTGTTTTTGAGAAAGGATATTCCAACTCTATCATTTTCTATAGGATCACACACACTGTCTCTTAAATGAATTTAATAATTTTGGTTTCATATTTACCATAAAACTATATACCAAAACCAAACCCACTGCCAGTGAGTGGATTCTGACTCATAACGAATCTATAGGACACAGTAGAACTGCCCCATTGGTTTTCAAAGCTGTGGATCTTTATGGCAGCAGATTAGCCATATCTTTGCTCCCCTATCGCAGTTGGTAGAGTTGAAATGCTGACCTTGCTGTTAGCAACCCAACTCATAATCTGTTTTGCCACCAGGGCTCCTTATGAAACTATATGGACTGTGTGAATTGATTACAGTTTGTTCTTAGTTTTTTTAGCTAAACATGTTTAACACAAACAAAATAGTGTACTTTCTATTTGTAAAAATTATCTTGGTGAGATTAGTATGTTGGAATTTTATCTATTCATTTTATTGTTTGTTTTGGTTATTTTTGTTAAAGTTTATATGGTTTGTCTTAATCTCCTGGGCTAGAAATAATTAACAGTCAAAAAATATTATGTGATTAGTGAAAATTATGTCTCCTATATTGTAACAGTAATTTATTGAAATATGCTTTGGTAAGTGTAGAACCATTTATGTAGTAGCCAGTATATATGCTTTTAGTTTCCTTTTCAATATGTTATCAGAGCTATGTCACAAATATTTTTTCAGCTGAATTATAATTTTTAATTAAAATTTAAAAATTAATTGTAATATAATTTATCATTTAAATGCAATGTTTCCTTTTTATCTGAAATCATAGAAACCTCTTAATCATAATTTGGTGGCATGCTCAACTTTCAATATTTGGAAATTTCATCAAGTTCTTATATTTATAGAGAGCCATAATGATTTTTCCTGGTTTATTCTGGAATCTACAGAATAATATATCATGCAGGTAGATATGAGAAGTAGATGGGAACTGCTTACAAATCATAATCCATGAATAATTAGAGTGATGGCAATTGATTATACATTTAACCTGGCATAAAATGTATGTTGTAGTGGCTGAATTTGAGTCAGTATTATAGTGATAGGGGAATATTGTTTTTGACAGATCAATGCTATGCTTATTGTATAACTTTGGGCAAGTGATACCACTTCTGTGAATCCGTTTAACCTGTCAGACAAGCTGGAGTGATTTCTAGTATGATATTTCAGCTGTGAAATTCTGTCATTTAGTTTCATTTTAAGTCTTCACTGCTACAGACACATTAAGGAGAAAAGAGTTTTAAGAGATGGCCTGATCTAGGTTCTGGCAACAAAAAATCTTAGGGGAACCAAGTTAATTTAACCACAGAGAAACCTCATGCATCCCTTATTCCTCTTGGAGTTGTAAAAATCCCTCCATGAGTTCTGTTCTTTTTAACCTTCTCTCCTGTCTAGGTCAACTTGCTTATAAGTCATCCACTTTAGCTATTCACATCTGTGCATTTCCATTTAACTCTTGGTATTTGGAAATTTATTTTTAACCTCTCAAGAAAATATTCAAAAATCATAATTTTCATATCTTTTAGGGGGAGTGTTAGCTTTTAACTTATACAGTCCCACATAAGAAATGTGATATATATACTTCTCTGTATTTATTATGTATATTTTCAATAATGTTGAGAGCTAACAATAGGTATACCTAATATTTATTGATTGATTATTATGTAACAAATTCTGTTTTAAACTCTTGAGGTATTACTTCATTCTTCACATTCTTTGAGATGAATACTGCTGAAATCGCCACTTATAGATTAGAAAATTAAAGTGCAGAGTTAAGTAATTTGCAAAAGCCTTAACAGTTTAGCCGGAATTAGAAATAAACTAAGCAGTCCAACTTTTGAGAACATGTTTTGAATTATTGTGCTCTAATTAATGGCATTTGTTTTTCTGTTATCAAGCATTGCATATCAATGTCTGCCTCGGGTGAATACAAGTAACCACAGAATGCAGCTCTCTTGAAGCTGACTGCTCTTGTGTGCCCTCAACCTGCAATCTTAGGCTTACTAGCATCCGGCTTGCTGTAAGAAACTCACTTATATGGCTCCAGTTATTCTTCATAAGAATTGACATTTAAAACTCCAAAAAGTTTACTCATTTTGACTTTAAAAAAACTACACTTTAATTTTTTTAAGCAGTTACTTTTGCCTTTTCTAGTGTGTCCTGTAGCAGGAATCATACAGTCTGTAGTTTTCTCAGACTGGTTTGTTCTACTTAGCAATATTCTTTTACTGTTTCTCTATGGGGTGTGTGTGTATGATTTTCATAGCTCATTTATTTTTATTGCCCAGTGATACTCCATTGTATGGATGTACAACTTTGTATATCCATTCTCCTATTGAAAGACATCTTGGTTGGTTCCAATGTTTGTCAATTATTAATATAGCTGCAAAACATTTATTTCTGTTTTTGTGTGGACAAATTTTCATTTCGTTTGAGTAAATGGTTGGGAATACAAGGGCTGGCTCATATGGAAAACCTATTTACATTTGTACGAGACTGGCGGTCTTCTAAAGTGACAGTACATATCTTTTGCCCATTTTTAAATTAGATTCTTTGTATATTGTTGAGCTTTAAGAATTCTTTATATATTCTAGCTAACAGGCCCTTTATCAGATAGGCTTTGTAAATACTTTCTTCAGTCTGACTTGTCATTTTATTGTCTTAACAGTGCTTTTTGCAGTTTCTAATTTTTATTAAGTCTAACATCAAGTTTCTCTTTTAAAGATCATGCTATTGGATTTTTATCTAAAAAAATCTTAACGCCAAACTCAAAGTTACGTAGATTTTCTTTTATGTTACTTTCTAGAAGTTGTATAGTTTTACATTTAATCATTTAAGTCTGTGATCTATTTTGAGTTAATTTGTTGAAAGATGTAAGATCTATATCTGGATTAGTTTTTTGGCATCTGGATATCAGATATGGCAACCTTTATTGAAAAGACCGTCCTTTAAATTGCCACTGTTCCTTGAGTAAAGATCAGTTGGCTATTTGTGTGGATTTTTCCTTCTGTTCTACTGATGTGTGTGTCCATTTTTTGATCAGTAACACACTGTAGCTTTATACTTCTTAAAGCTAGGTCGTGTCAGTCTTCTGACTGTTCTTTAGTCTTGTGTCAGGCATTTTGGGTCTTTTGCCTTTCTGTGTAAACTCTAGGGTTAGTTTGCCAATATTTGCAAAATAACAAGGATTTTCATTGGGATTATATTGAATATATAGATAAGATTGAGAAAAATTAGCATCTTGATGATATTAACCCCCTCTATCCATGAACGTAGGTTTTCTCCTCATTTTAGATCTCTTTGATCGGTGTTCTTAGTTTTCTTCATCCAGTTCTTACATATCTCTTATTAGATTAATGTCTAAAGTTGTAATTATCTTGGTAATACTATAAATGATAACACTTTTAATTTCAAATCCAGTTGTTTATGACATGTAGGAAAGAGATTACCGACTTTTGCATATTAACCTTGTATCCTGCAATTTTTTATAATTACTTGATAGTTTCAGAATGGTTTTCTGTCAGTTTTTTAAAGTTCTGTATGAACAGTCTTATTATCTGTAAACAAAGACGGTTTTATTTCTTCCCTCCCAAATTATAAGCCTTTTATGTCCTGTTCTCATTTGCATTCGGTAGGACTGTTACTGCAGTGTTGCAGTGAAATGGGTAGGGAAACATCCTTATTTTGTTTGTCATCTTAGAGGGAATGTCTAGTTTTTCACCATTAAATATGATGTTAGCTATCTTGGAATCAACCCCCAACTCATGTTGCCCCCATGTTCAACTGATTTTCTCCAATATCGTTTATGCGTCTATTGTGATTACATCATATGATTTATCTTTTTTAGTCTGTTAATGTGTTGAATTAGATTAATTGATGTTCAAATTTGCATACCTGGCATAAATTGCACATAGTCATAGTATCTACTTATTTTTATACACAGTTGGATTTTATTTGCTATTTGTTGAGGATTTTTTTGTGCTTGTGTTCATGAGAAAGATTGGTCTAATTTTTCCTTCTAGTAATTTCTTTGTCAGGTTTTGATCTTAGAGTAATGCTGGCCTTGGTAATGAACAGATTAGCAAGTATCCCTCTGCTTCTCTTTTCTGGAAGAGACTGGAAAAATGGAATTATTTCTTCTCTAAATGGTAGAAATCCCCATGGAAACCTTTGTCCCTGGTGCTTTTTGTTTTGGAAGTTGTTCACTGTTGTTTCGATTTCTTTTATAGATTTGGGCTTTTTAATGGACATGGGCCTAGTCCAATGATCTATTTCTTTGTGTTAGTTTTGGTACACTGTATCAAGGAATTGGTCCATTTCATGACCTACTTACAATATTCCATTATATCCTTTTCCTCTAGGATCCATTATGATGACTCCTTTTTTCCTTTCTGATATGAATACATTGTATCTTCTCTTTTTCTTAGCCTGGTTAGCGGGTTGTCAATGTTATCGATCTGTTGGAATAACCTAACAAGCTTTTAATTTTGTTGGATGTCTTTATTAATTTCTTGTTTTTAGGAAATCTTCTTTAGTAATTTTCTTGGTTGGTTTAGTGCTTTCTATTGTTTCTTTTCTTCTCTCTACTTTGGATTCAATTTGTTCTTGTTCAGTTTCCTAAAATGGAAATTTGGTCATTTAAAATCTCTTTTCTAACTTACCTATTTAATGCTATAAATTTTTCTCTTACTGCTTTTACTATATCTCACAGATTTTGATGAGTTGTGTATTCATTTAGGTCAACATATATTTTAATCTATTATAAGGCTTCATTAGAAATGTGTTAATCTCCAAATATTTTGTCATTGTCTAGCTATTTTTATGCTTATTGAATTCCTTTGTGACCTTAAAGCATACTTTAAATAGATTTTGGTCTATTAAATTTGTTAGGGTTTCTTTTTTGACCCAGAATGTAGTCAATTTTAAAAAGAAAGTGCTGTTTTGAAAAAAAATGTTTTATAAGTGGCAATTAGATCAGTTCATTCATGGTGCTGTTCCTTCCTGATTTCTACCTGTTGGATTTGTCAATTGCTGATCGAGGGGATTTGAAGTTTCTGAACTTCAAATAGTAGATCTGTTTATTTTTTCCTAGCACTTCTCTCAGTATCATGTATTTTGACCCTATTGATAGGTATGCATACATTAGAATTGTTTCTTGGAGAATTGACTTCTGCTATCATACATAATGTCCTACCCTATTCAGAATGAAGTACTAATGATTTCCTTTTTATTGCCAAATAGTATTCTACTCATGGGTAGACTACATTTTGTTTACCCAACCACAATTGGTATACATTTGATCGTTAACTCTTTTTTGCCAACATGAATAATGCAGTTATGAACACTGGCTGCAAGTCTTTATGTGGACATATAAACATACACCATTTCTTCTGGAGATATAATTCCCCACCCCTCTGGATGAAATTGGTAGGTCAGATGATAACTCTGTATAAAGCAGTTGAACTATTTTTCAAATTGGCTATGCCATTTTTTATTCCCAGCAGTAATATGTAAGAGTTATAGTTTCTTTATATCCTTGCCAACACATAACTGCACATCTTTTTGATCCTAGGGGATATGAGGAGGTATCTTATTATGGTTGTGATTTGCATTTGCTTGCTGACTTAAGTATGGTGAGTGTCTTTTCTTCTATTTATTTGGATAAGTATCCAAATCTTTTAAACTACTTTCTAATTGGCAAAAATAACACTATTATTGCTGTTGTTATATAAGCATTCCTTTTATATTTTGGAGATATAGGTGAGTATTTTCACCTAGGCTGTGTGTGGCCTCTTCACTCTCTTCATAATGCCTTTTGAAGCACAAATTGTTTTCATTTATTTACAAAATTTAATGTATATCCCCCCCATTTTTTTTTGCATGTTCTTTTGGTGTGGTAGCTTAGAAATCATTGCCTAACCCAAGATTTATTAAGATTTATTCTTAAGTGTTCTAATAAGGGTTTTATAATTTTAGTTGTTAAATTTAGGTCTGTGATGAAATTTGAGTTTGTGTGTGGTATGAGGTAGAAATCCAGGTCTTCTCTTTGAATGTAGTATCCAGTTGTCGAGGCACCATTCGTTCATACGACCATTTCTTGTCGAATTATCTTTGAGCCTTTGTTGAAAGTCATTTGACCATAGATGTGATAGTTTACATTTACACTCGATTCTCCCCATATTCCACTGATCTACATGGCTGTTTTTATGCTAGTACTACAGTCTTCCTTGTTGTAGTCTTATATTGTTTTAAAATCTTGAAGTGAAAGTTCTCCAACTTCCTTTTTTGAATTTGCTGTGGCCATTCTGGATCCCTTGCATTTCCTTGAGTTTATGAGTTTTAGGATCAGCTTGTTGCTTTCCGTAGGTCTTTTTGGGATTGACTGAATCTATAGATTCATCTGAGAAGCATTGACATCTTAATAGTATTAAGTCTTCCGGTCCCTAAATGCAGGATGTCTTTTCATTTATTCAAATCATCTTTAATTTCTTGTGAAAGATATTTAATTTTTTTCCCTTTCCCCTTCTTTTTTTGGGGGGAGATTTGGGTGGGAGGTAGTAACCTGTTTGTTTTTTCTTCTCTGTTATATTCCCTTTATTACTATATTTCCGTTTCCTTTTTTTATGTAGTTATTACAGTGCCTTTTGGTTGTTTCCCTGTCTTTTGTTTTTGCCACCTGTGTAAAATTCTCTTAAATATCAGCTTTATGTTTTTCCATTTCTTATTTATGTATAATTTAGATTTTCCCTTTAATAAATTTTCAATAGTAGATCGAAGTACATAGCACTGGTAGGAAAGTTTTATTCAAAAAACTTCTGTTTTGTGCTGTGATCACATTTATGCTTCCACTGTGTGCTATTACTACATTTGAGCAAATGCATTATTATCAAACCTCTTTTGGACCTAGTCTGTTATTGGTTGAAGAGGCATGAGAAGCTCTGGGGGGTACAATTGATTAACACATTCGACTCTTAACTGAATCTCCCCCTAAAGTTAACTCAGGAGGAAGGGGTGGTGGTCTACTGATAAATCAGCCACCGAGCATCCTCTGGGGCACAGTTCTACTCTGACACACAGGATTTCCATAGGCCAGAGTTCATTCAGTTGCAACTGGTGGTGAAGAAGCGTGAACCAAGTTCCATGTCATTTTCCCAGTTTCAGCAGTTTTTTATAAGAAGGTAAATTGCTTATAAAATGAGCAAGTTAATACACATATGTTGACATATACTGATTTTAGCTACTTTATTTTACTTTTTGTGTTTTCTAAAATAATATTCAAGCTACTTAAAAACCTACCATAGGAAGATTTTTGGATCACCTTCTCAGTGAGTGCTTCTTAATAACAGCCTTTTTTTCTTTCTAAATCAGCAGCAAAAGTTTTAACATCATCAAATTTATGAAAGTATAGTTTAAAATAATCTATAACTACAAGGCCTTGGTTATAAAGGATCAGAATTTTTAAATGTTTATAAACTCCCATCTATGTGGTTGCAGGGTTATGTGCAGCTTAGGTGTCACTTGATTTTAATAGTGATTTTCATCCAGAATTATAGTGGGTAAGTTTGACTGTACCAGAGACTAACTTTGAGAGGATGAGAAACCACCAGATGCTCCGCAGACCAATTAAATCATGATCTCTGGTAGTGAGGAATCTGTTTTAAGAACTCTCTCTGTAATTCTGATGAATAGGCAGAGTTGGGAACCTCTAGTTTAATAGAAAACAAGCTTAAGGATCAGATAAGTAAAAATCTGGAGATTATTTTTGGAGTAACAAATATTTGTACTATGCATCTTGTTGGAGGAGCTTTCCACATCATTTTCCACTAATGAAACGATATCAATTTAAATTTCTACATCTAAAATTTTACGAGGTTTGCATTAGGTTATAGACTATGAGGTGAGAGTAAAAGTTTTATTTAGAAAGAAATTGCTAGTCTTTCCTTTACTTGCAAAGAGTTCAATAGTCCGGCACACTTTTCCATACCAGGTACCTGTTATGGCTTCACTTCATTTGGTCAAATGTGTGTGACTTTCCATGTGTAGTCCCAGAGGTGGATACTGTGGAGCGACGCTACCAGGGTGAAAAGCAACATTTTTAACCACAATTATTTATGCTGTAGAAAAGAAAAAGATACATAGGGATAAATTACTATAAAGTAGATCATAAATCTTGAAGTAAAGGTACAGAATGGTTTGTTGAGAAGCTATCAAAGCCTATTTGAAGCCCAGCCTTTTGCTTTTGCCATCATCATCTTGCACCTGGAGAAATCAACCTAGCCTGCTGAAAGTTTCAGACAATGTGTAGCATGGATGAAATAGGATTCCTTTAATACCACAGCAGTTAGTGAAGGAGCAGAAGCCTGGCAGTGGATTCATGGACACTACTGCTTTTTCCCTCCCTACTTCTTTTTTATGGTTAAATGATTAGAGTTCTGTGATTCTAGTAGTGCTCTCTAAATTATATGTGACTTAAGGTCTAATTATCATATATACTCGAATATAAGCCGACCCGAATATCATCAAGTCACCTAATTTTACCACAAAACTGCATTAAAAATGTGCTGAAAAACTAGGCTTACACACGATTATATACGGTATTCAATAAATATATGGTGATATATGTTCCACTCATTGCCTTGCAGTTAATTTAAATCAATATTTATGTTGACTACCAATGAGCAGGTGACCTAAATGTGAGACTGCTTAATGTAAGGTATTATTACAAAATGGGATTAAGAAAATAAGATTATTTACAAAATCAAGATTCCCAAAGACGGATCTCTGTTCTCTCTAAGCCTTTGCTCTGTTGTTACTCTGCTGGAAACACTCTTCTCCTTCTTTGGCTAGACCTCCAGAAAGTCTTCCTGATCACCTCACACTGAGTTAAGTACTGACATCCTATACGACCAGTACTTGAATTTTTGTCATATTCATTCTAATTGTTTCTTTATTTGAATATACCCACTATAAGACTGTAAGCTCTGTGAGGTCAAATATCATGTCCACAGTGGGTACTAAACAAATGTTTGTTGTTTGACTAAAAGAGGAATTCATATGAAACAGTAGTATGATAGATAAAGGCATGGATTGGGGGGTCAGACTAAGGTTCATCTCTACTACTGAAGTTGTTTTTGGTAGGTGCAGTCGAGTCAGTGCCAATTTATAGCAACACTATGTACAACAGAGCAAAACACTGCCCGGTCCTGTGCCATCCTCACAATTGTTATGCTTGAGCCCATTGTTACAACCCCTGTGTCAATCCATCTTGTCAAGGGAATTCCCCCTTTTTGCTGTCCGCTACTTTACTAAGCATGATGTCCTTCTCCACTGACGGATCTCTCCTGACAACATGTCCAAAGTACTTGAGGGAAAAAAAAAATCGCTATTTAAGGAGCATTCTGGCTATACTTCTTCCAAAACAGATTTTTTTTTTTGGCAGTCATGGTACTTTTCATATTATTGCTAGCACTATAATTCAAACACTTCAATTCTTCTTCAGTCTACCTTATTCAGTGTCCAACTTCCTCATGCATACATGAGACAATTGAAAATAACATGGCTTGGGTCAGGCGCACCCTAGTCCTTAAAGTAACATCCTTGTTCTTCAACACTCCACAGAGGTCTTATGCAGCATATTTACACAGTGCAACTCGTCTTTTGCTCTTTTGACTGCTGCTTCCATGAGCATTGATTGTGAATGAAAGCAAGACTAACTCCTTGACAACCTCATTTATTAACTTTTCTCCATTTATCATAATGTGACCTATTGGTCCAACTGTCAGAAATTTAGGAACATTGAATTGTAATCTATACTGAAGGCTGCAATCCTTGATTTTCATCAGCAAGTATGCTTCATTTCAGCCAGCAAGGTTGTGTCATCTGCACAAGGTTGTTAATTACCTTCCTCCAATCCCGGATGCCACCTTCTTCTTCCTATAATCTGGCTTCCCTGGTTATTTATTCAGTATACTTCCTTGAGCATACATATTGAGTACCATATGTGTGGTGCAAGGATGCAACCTGACAGTTTTCCTGATTTTAAATCATTCAGTGTTCCCTTGTTCTGTTCATAGAACTGCCTCTTTATGTATAAGTTCCACATGAGCACAGTGCAGTGTTCTAGAATTCCCATTCTTCTCAAGGCTATCTATAGTTTATGATTCACCAGGCTAATGAATTTGCATAATCAACAAAAGCTAGAACGATAACAAAGTAAAACAAAGATCTCAGTTGAAAATATTAAGACCAGAACAAATTTAAAATGGTTCAAAGGGAGATCATAAGATAAGCTGTTGAATTTTAATCTAACTACATCTACAAATAATCCATTTCCAGTGCATTCTGCATAATACCAAGGCTGTTCACACTTCTGTTTATGGTCAGAGGATTCACCAGAGGCTTAATCTACATGTATCTCCTATTTAAACTGAAACAGCTTTCAAATGACAACTATATCTAGCATAATCAACTTTATAATGCTCTCTGTCTCATAACTGTCTCTGTCTCCGACCTCAACTATGGTCGAAGGGAATTCATAGGAGGCTTAATCTATGTGTGTACCCTGCAAATGGATTTGGGCGTCCCCTGTTGTTCGTTCTTCTGCAAATCAGGTGTTCACAATTGAAGCTCTGATACCATTCACTCCTTCAAATTTGGATTTTATTATTTAGAATCCTTGTATTTCACAGGCTGGTGTTCTTCTTCCATGTGAATTTAATCGACACTTCACTTAGATGGCTGCTTGTTTGAAGACCATCCTTTAAGACCTCCCAGACGTTATTCTTTCTGATAAGTGGGCACTATCTAGTTTCTTTGTCACATTTTGTTATAGCACCAAACTTTAGTGATCTCTTTAAGTGGGTGAGCATCAAGCAGGGCAATGTCATAAGAACTAGTTGTTCTTCTACTGGGGCTAGAATTAAGTGTAAATATTCATTCAGATATCTATGGTTTATATATGTCTCTGGTTTACCTTAGCGCAGTAGTTCTCAACCTTCCTAATGTGCGACCCTTTAGTACAGTTCCTTATGTTATGGTGACCCCCCAACCATAAAATTATTTTCATTGCTACTTCATAATTATAATTTTGCTACTGTTATGAATCGGGCGACCCCTGTGAAAGGGTCATTCAGCCCCCAAAGGAGCTGTGACCCACAGGTTGAGAACCTCTACCTTAGAGGCATCATTGTCTATTTATGTTAAATTATATTAATCATCTGCCTAAGGCATAAGGCAATTTATTGATAGTGTCATTAATTCAGCTTTTTGAGTGCTCCATCTTCTTCAGATGCTTCCTGTACCATTCACTATTTTGCCCATAGAATCTTTCAGTATTACAATTTGAGGCTTGAGATTTTTCCTGACTTTTAGTTTAAGATATTCTTAGCGTACTTTTCCTTTTTGGTTTTCTAACTCAAGGTCTTTGTACATTTCATTGTAATATCTTTATCTTCTCAATTTGCCATTTGAAATTTTCAGTTCAGCTCTGTTCAGCTCTTTTACTTCATCCTTTCCTCCATTTGCCTTAGCTATTCTTTGATTAAAGTTAGGTTATTAATAACCTAACTGATGGTTTGGGGTGTATGTATGTATAGAGCATGTTTAAGTGCTTACCAAAAGACCAAGCACATATGATGTAATCATATGAAAAATGTTAATTATCAGTAATATTAATTATGTCTCTAATTTTTTGTCAGATTCCATCAAGAAACTTCTGATGTGGAAACACCAGTCCTTTGCCATCCTCATAATTGTTATATTTGAGTCCATTATTGCAGTCACTGTGTTAGTCCATCTCATTGAGGGACTTCCTCTTTTTTCTGACCCTCCCCTTTTACAGGGATTGGTCTCTCCTGATAACATGTCCAAAGTACCTGAGATGGAGTCTCATCATCTTTATTTCTAAGGAACATTCTGGCTGTATTTCTTCCAAGCAGATTTGTTTGTTACTCTGGAAGATCGTGGTACTTTAAAAGACCATGGTACTTCTCCAGTAACACATCGTTCACATGCCTCGGATCTTCTTCAGGCTTCCTTATCTATTACCCAGTAAGTGTGTTGTCTCACACGCATAAGAAGAGATTGGAAATACCGTGGCTTAGGTCAGGTGCACTTTCACCCTCAAAGTGACGGCTTTGCTCTTTAACATATAGTTTGATTTTCTTGATTGCTGCTTCCTTGAGCATTAATTGAGGATCCAAGTAAAATTAAATCCTTGACAACTTTTAATCTTTTCTCTCCTTATTATGATATGGTTTACTAATTCAGTTGTGAATTTTGTTTTCTTCACATTGAGTTATTATCCAAACTGAAGGCTGCAGTCCTTGATCTCCATGTGCTTCGAATTCTCCTCACTTTGAGCAAGCAAGGTTATATCATCTCACATCACAGGTTGTTCATAAGCCTTCCTCCAATCCTGAGGTTTCATTCTTTATCATATTGATAATGTTAAGCTTTTCAGATCATTTGCTCAGCATACAGATTGAATAAACATGGCGAAAGGATACAACCCTGAAAACTTTCCAAATTTTCAACCTTGCTGTACCCCTCATTCAATTTAAACAACCGCTTCTTGGTATGGACAGATGCTGCACGAACACAATGAAAACCCAAAACCAAACTCACCGCCTTTGAGTTGATTCTAATTCCCAGCGACTCACCAGAATAGACAATAATCTCATAGGGCGTCTAATGCTGTGATCTTTTAAATGCTGCATTTTTCTGCCATGGAGCAAGTAGTAGGTTCAAACCACTGCCCATTGGGCCATCAGCTAGTGCATAACCACTTGTAACAGCCTAAGGTCTATAAACATAAATTCTATACTTTCTCTTAGTAGTTTTCTATTAGTTAGGCTAAATATATGTTGCTTTTTTTATGGCTATAGAAAATTAAAGTTTAATAATTAAAGATCAGTATAGTGATTTATTCAACCTGCTCTTTTTATGTTACATTTGTCTTTTATGTGTAATCTTTGGTTCCCATAAACCTGTGATTTTTATATTAGAATATCGTAGCACTGTGATATATTCCTTGTGGCATGTGATTCTTTGTATTAATGATCATATTCGTTATGACTTCAGAATTATATATTTTTGAGTTCTATTAGCTAGTCAGTTACTTACTATTATTGAGAATTAGCCCATAAGCATCTTTTTCTATATTTTATAACACTGGGTTATGGTGCAATGGAGTGAAGATATGCTTGCACTGTGTGCATATTCCCTCGGTTTAAGCTTCCAGAGAGAGTCTATGGAACGACTGTTGTGACCAAGTATATGGGAAAATGCTTAAAGTAGAATTAGAAGAAAAATTACAGTGATATTTCTGGTATGAAGGAGGTGATTGAACCAGAAATAACATTTGACTATGATTCCAGGTCTAGAATAATTTAAACATTATATCATATTCTAGTAGGTTTAATGCATAGATTCTGAAATATTTTTCCCCCAAGAAAATATCTCTGTAGCAAATGGATCATTTTTAGTTGAGCTTTGCCTGAAAATCAGATATGGACAAAAGTGATCACATTTTGAATTTCTTCCAATTTTATGACACAACCCAGGGTGGAGTGGGTTGGAGTTTGTGTTGTTGTTGTTGTTGTTGTTATTAACACAAGCTTCCTTTTTTTCAAAGCTTTGAAACTCTTCCAACATTTATGTTATATTGAAACAAGTACTATTTTATTCATTTTTCATCTCATAACAAAATTGAATTTTGTCTTCCTAATCATAGTACTAAAAATAGGGTGCTATAAAGAATTGGTGGTGGTAATTCCTTTTCGATAAGGGATGATTCCGTCTGAGCTGAAAGCAGGAAGAAGGACTAGGTAAACAAGCACCCTTTGCCCTTTTGCTTCGTGTCTCAGAACCTCACTTGTGTTCAGTGCCCCCACTAGTTTAAATATTTATTTAGATTTATTTATTTGGGATTTATTTTGTGGAGCTATTTGTTCCTAGGATTGTTCCAAGAGCCAGGGTCTTCTAGAATGCCCCAGATTCCCAGTTATTCATTGCCTGAGGGCATCACTAAACTTTTCTATTCCTCATGACAGTAGAGATTAGGATTTTGAACTGTTTTACTGGCAGTTGCATTTTTAATTACAACTCCAGTGTCTAATTCTACTGTATAAAAGTAAGTTAAAGCAGTGCTCCTCAACTGGGGTGATTTCATTCCCCAGGGGACATTTGGCAGTGTCCACTCACATGTTTAGTTGGCACAGCTGAGTTGTGTGCGTTACTGGTTTCCTGCAATGCAAGCACAGCTTCCCACTGCAAAGAAGGGTCTGGTCCAAAATGTCAAAGATGCAGAGATTGAAAACCCTGAACTAAGCTGATTGCAGAGATAGAATATCTCCAGTTTGGATAAATCTAAAATTTTTTCCCCATCAGTATTAATGTATGTGTATCTGTAGTTAATTAGCAAATATGAACATCTCTTAGAGTAAAATCTACTAGATGCGAATTGTAACTTGAGTGCTACTAGTTATTTGGACTTTGTGTCTTAATGGTACACATTTTCCGTTATGAGTATGCAAATTATTAACATGTATATTACATCCGTCTATCATTATATTAACTTATAAAGCAAACGTAATATCAAACAAGACTCTGGCTCATGACAGTCCCATTTGTTCCATAGAGTTTTCTTGTCGTCGTCTTTCTCACAGAGTTGCTGGGTGGGCTTCAATTGCCAGTTTAGGCTGGCAGCTGATAGAAAAACGTGGGAGTACTCTTACTGATAAAGCCCAGAGAACCTGCCAGAGAGGGGAATAAGAAGGCAAGCAGATCAGCAGCTGGTAGAACTGGGACTCCTTGAGTAGAAAGTTGCTACCAGATGACTGCTAGGATGTACTCGAAGAGCTTACAGACATGTCAGAACTGAGGGAGTAGACCAAAATCCTATCCACTTTGTCTTGCTTGTTCACACGTGGATTCCCAGTGTTAGAATGCAGTATCTTTGTAATTTGTATGTGTGAGTTATTGGAGGTTCTTTCTTTTGTAAAGAACATGTGAGAAAACATGTATTATCCCAGATGAGAGTTTGGGGATCTGAGCAAGAGACAGTGTAGATCTGATTCTGCCACTTTCTGGCTTTGTCATATCTTTACAAGTCACTTCATTTCTGATCCTTGGCTTTTTCATCTTTGAACTTAGAATCATATCCCACTTGGGTCATAATACCTGCCTCCATAAAAAACAGAGTTTGAAATATGAGGCCTATTGTTTGACATGCAATTGGTGCTCAGAAAATCATTATATTCATTAGTCCTGGAGTAGTCATGAAATTAAGTAAATATCAAAGCATTTATTGTAGCAGTCTATTAGCATGCTAACATTGTCTGGTCTTGCCTTTTAATTCTAGTATTTTTTAACAGATAGCTGTTAAAAACTATTAAAAATCGAGATCAAACATTTGTTTTATTAGAGCACTAAGGTTACTTGTTCTGAGGAAATTAAATGTGATCACCTGTGTGGTGGTTTGCTCAATGACCAATGAATAGTAACTACACTAAAAAAATACTCATTCTCTATCTTCTTGCTTTTATATTGCCAAGAGGCTTTAAAATTAACTCTCTCACCCTACTGCTGCTGTGCTAAATATGTTGAATGAACATAGTAGATGTAATTGGTCTGAGAAAGAAAATTGGCAGACAGCAGTTAATTTTAAACTGTAATGGTATTTACCAAAATTGAAGTTACATATTCTGACGACTAACACTGCTTGTCTGCTTATAGCTGATTTAAAACATTTGTTTTTAGTTTAAACCAATAACATGATAGTAGACAGAAATACTTGTTTGCTTATGTAGCCTAATTTAAGAGAGATTTTGGGCTGTTTCTTGACTAAATACATTGTCTCTGTAGACATGAATTGCGTGTAATTTTCAGATCCTGACAAAGTAGAGCGAAAACCCCAGCTGTATCTTTTGTTTTCTAGAAACCAGTTGTCATTCTATGTTGTTTTTTCTGCTCCTTTCTTTTTCTACAGCTGTGTTGCAGAGGCTTGGCTACATCCTACTGTTTATCCTACCCCCACATGTTTTGTCTTGCCAACAGTGTCAGGCAGCTTTACCACTCTGAAGACAGGATGTGGAAGACGACTTTTTTTTCTTTAATTCTGCTGGACATTCAGGTTGTTAGACCATAGGTTCCCAGACTGATTTGGCCAACCACCCCCTTTAGAGGAAAGAGAGTTACCGCTGGCAATGAAAACTTTTAGAATATAGCCCATAAACCAGGATAACGTAGCTACCTGCTTGCTTTTTACAGCCCTTTACCCCCTCAATCGGTCCAGCCTCCCATAGGATGCAGTGTCATATTCTTTGGGAAACACTCATTTAGACCTTGACTAGGGTTAATGTTGCCAGAACATTTGAGTTTAAGATATATAAATCTCAAAACAAGAAGAAAAAAGTATTCAAACTTGAGCTGAAAAAGAAAAGAAAAAAAGGTAGGTGTTGAATTAAACAATTCTTCTGGTAGCCCTATTCAGAAAATTCTTAGTTAGAGATTAATGGTAAAAGGTAAGAGTAAATTCAGAGCCCCAAACCAAAACTCACTTCCATTGAGTCAATTCTGACTCAGCATAACCATCATACCACTACACCGCCAGAGCTAGAGTGCACGTTTATCATTGACTCAGGTACATGATAATGACATAGAGATAGAACCATTGAGATTCTTCTCTTAGGTTAAAAATGTACCTTTAAAAATTGCAGTAAAATTCATGTTTGGTTACTTTTTAAGAGGTATTTTACAGCAAATTTGTTCAAAGTAATAAATCTTTAACTTCTTGACTGCTGCTTTCATGGGCATTGATTTTTGGATATAAGTAAAATGAAACCCTTGAAAATTTCATTCTTTTCTCCCTTTATCTGAATGGCTTATTGGCCAGTTCTGTGATGTTTTTTGACTGCTGTACTTTGATTTGTAATCCATACTGAAGGCTGTAGTGTTTGAACTTTATCAAGAAGTACTTCACGTCCTCTTCACTTTCAGCAAACATGGCTTTGTCGTTGCCCTATTCCAACTTCTTAGCCTTCCTCCAATCCTATTGCTGCATTCTTCGTATAAGCCTGCTTTTCAGATTGTTTGCTCAGAGTACAGATCGAATAGGCATAGTGAAAGGATACAGTCCTGATGCTCATCTTTCCTGATTTTAAAATAAGTATTCCATTTTTGTTCAAATGAATACTCTTGAGGTCTTTCAAATTTTGTGGTCTGAAATTGATCCAGCATATAACAAGATGGATTTATAATTACTGGTTAGTGGAATGCAAAAGTGGGAAACAGAAAAGATATATAGTTGGAAAATATGGTCTTGGTGATAGAAACGACACTAGAGGTCATATGATAGAATTTTGCAAGACCAATGACTTCTTCATTGCAAATACTTTATTTCACAATATAAACGGTGCCTGTACACATAGCCCTTGCCAGGGGCAAACAAAAATCCACCTTATCTTTGGAGACAATGAAGAAGCTCAGTATCATCAGTCAGGAGGCTAGAGTCTACTGTGAAATAGGTATCAATTGTCCATTTGCAAGTTGAAACTAAAGAGACCATCTCAAGAATAGATTTGACGTACTGAATACTGATCATCAAACATCAGATGAATTGTATGATGACATTAAGAACCATCATACATGGAGAGTACAAGGTCATTAACATTAAAAACATGAGATAAAGAAAAGACCAAACTTGATGTCAGAAAATACCCTGAATGTAGAGTGGTGTGCTATAGGAACAAATCCAGTCACACGCACGCACGCGCGTGTGTGTGTGTGTGTGTGTGTGTGTAAGAGCTTTATATCAAGAAGTAATTATATATCAATGTATATCAAGCAAACAGCCCAGCCCAGATCAAGTCCAAAAGTCCAATACTGTAAGTTTGATACTAGTCCTTAAGTCCCTCTTCAGACTCACACAGCTACATGCAGTAATACAGAATGCAGGAAGATCACAGGCCGGTGGGTGCAAAGTTGAGTAGATCCAATGGAGCTGGCTGCATCACAGGGTTCACAGTAACCAGGGTCAGCCAGGAGGAAGGTGAAGGCAGAGAGAAGAGGGGGGTGGTTCTCAGGACCCTTCTTATGAAAAAGCCACACCCACAAGGAGTTAACATCAGGCTGTGACCTGATTGATAGGCTAGACTCCACCCCTACATTTTTATATAACTTCAAGCTGACATGAAATTATATAACTACCATAAGTAGCTAAAGCAAACAAAAGAAATGCCAAAGTAAAAGAGCTGAATTGAAAACTTTCCAGGGGAAGCTCAAGAAGACAAAGTGTTAGATGAAATGTCTAAGGACCTGGAATTAGAAAACCAAATGAGAAGAACATGCTCTGACTTTCTCTTTTCTTTTTTAAAACTAGTTTTACTAGCATATAATTCACATATCATACAATTTAATCATTCAATCATATTAAGAGTTGTGCAGTCATCACCACAATAAATTTTAGAACATTTTCTTCTCATACTCAATGTTTTTAACGCCCCATTTTCCCCTAACTTCCCCTCCCATGCCCCTAGACAATTATTAATCCAGTTGCTGTCACTATAAATTTACCTATCCTGAATTTCATATACAGAAAAATTATAAAAAACATAAATAAGCAAAGAAACCAAAAAATCCAACAACGATGGCCAATACAAAATAGAGAAAACCCTTAATTAAAAAGAATGAAGTATTAAAAACTGAAGCTACTTTAAAATGGGTCAAAAGGAGTTCAGATGATAAGGTATTACATTTTACCGAACTGCATCTGCCACAGTGGACTTTACAATTCTCTGATTAAAAGGCTATTCGCATCCTTTGCCTATGGTCAGGGGGATTCACCAGAGGCTTAATCCATGTATGGACCCTGCAAATTGATATTGGGCTTCCATTGTCATCCATATCTTTCTTCAAACTGGGTGTTCACAATATAAACTCTGATATCATTCCCTGCTTTGGTCGGATTTTATTATTTACAATCCTTGGATCACACAAGCTTGTATGCTTTGAAGACAAGCTTTTAACATAGAGACATATGATGCGTTCTGATAGCCAGACACCATCGGTTTCTTCACCACACTTTGTTATAATTCCCATAGCTTCAGTGGTCACTTCATGAGGATGAGTATCAAGTAGAGCCATGTCATAAGAATGACTTGTTCTTAGATTGGGGCTATAATTAAGTGTGAACCCAAAATCCATGTATATCTATGGTTCAAATATATGGTAGTCCCAGGCCACCATTCACTAGACTACCTTCAAAGCAAGATCTGGACCAGAGTCTAACCACCACCAATTTTTTTCTTTTTTTTAAATTTTAAATCATTTTATTAGGAGCTCATACGACTCTTATCACAATCCATACACACATCAGTTGTGTAAAGCGCATTTGTACATTCATTGCCCTCATCATTCTCAAAACATTTTCTCTCCACTTAAACCCCCCGGCATTAG
>NW_022103907.1:10818501-10832207 GCF_000313985.2 Echinops telfairi | reverse complement strand
CTTGATTCTCCTCCTGTCCCACTATCATGCTCAGTCCCCACCAGGATTTCAGCACTTCCTCTTTGTTACATTCCCCTTGATCATGCCCTACCACCATCACCAATTTCATAACCTTGGGATAGCAGTCGTGCGCTTCTCACATTGGGCATTCAATCTGCTACAGTTGAATTTTAAGTACAATTCAGTTTGCTTAATGGGGTTTTCACATCAAATCCTACTGGTCTGGCCTATGAAGGATGTTATGCACCTCGAAGGGGCAGTCTAAATTCCCAGTAGTCTATAGCACACAGCCTGCATCACTAAGGCCAGGGTAGAAACTAGATCAACAGTGTCCAATTAGGAACGTAGTATTGGGCGTATCCTCCTCTCCTTGGGTTCTATATAAGTAATGTTAAGTGTTCCCATTGAGAGGTTGTTCCACCTTGTTTACTCATTAAAGAAGTGTAATTGCCTTTCCTGAGACATACATACCCCACTACCCGTTCCTTAACTTGGTTTTCCAGTAAGGTTCACTTATCACTCTTACAGAATTGTCTGTTGATTTGGGGTGACCTTAGCACAAAGTAGGAGCCGTTTGTCATAATGGTTATGTATTCCTTACTGCAATGTGCAAGGTAAGCAGTTCGAAAGCCACCAACCGCTCGCTCCACGGGAGAAAGATGAGGCTGTTTATTCCCATGAGTCTCCATGAGTTGGAATCTATTTGGTAGCAGTGAATTTGGTTTGGTTTAGAGTTAGAATAATGTTACATGGTAGCAACTAAATGGTCTTCTCCCTCTCCCCCCATCTTGAGAAACTAACCTCAGCTGAGGTGTGGTCTCCTTTTCAAGTGCTTTTTAAGATGTACATATAAAGGCGGTGCTATATGTTTGATGGGCACTAGGCAGGCTCTTTATCTTGCGACTTGAGAAACTGGATTACTTGACATAAGAGCTAGAAGCCTGCCTTCACCTTGGTGTTTATCATTATAGTAGTGGACTCATATTTGCCCTTTTGTGATTGACTCATTTGGCTCAGCTTAATGGTTTCCAGGTCCAGCCAGGTCATGAAGTGTCTAATGGTTTCATTGCTGTGTTTTAGTTATGCATAGTATTCCATCGTGTGTATGTCACAGTTTATTCATGCTACTGATGGGCATTTGGGCTGTTTTCAGCTTCTTGCTGTCATGAACTGTGCTGCAATGAACACAAGGGAGCACCCATCTGTTCATGCCTGTCTCTTTACTTCTTTGGGGTAAGAAATATCCAGCAGAGTTATTGCTGGGTTGTATGGTATTCCTATTTCCAATTGTTTAAGGTAATGCCATAGAACTTTCCACGATGGTTGTATGTATTTACAAGTATTCCAGTCATGATTGTGATTACACAACTCGTTTTAAAGGCAATTTAACCAGGAATGGAGGTGTGATGTTCTAAAATTGATTTTGGTGATGGTTGTGCAATTCTTCTTGATATGCTTGAACAATTAAACTATTGAATTGTATGATATGTGGATTAGGTGCCAATTAAAATGTAAATTAAAAAAAAAGCTCCAATCTCTCAGCACCCTCTCCAGCATTTGTTCGCAATTTTTTTTTAATCATTTTATTGGGGTCGCCATTTTTTTGAAATGGCCTATCATTGTGGATGAAAGGTGCTATCTTGTCATTGTTTTTACATTTCTTAAGCTGTAAGAACTGCAAGGACAATGGTGGGCCCCAAGTTGCATTATTGAAAAAGTTCAGTGGGCAAACTATAAACCATACAAGAAACATCAAAAGAAAATGGAAGTGATACACAGTCACCATCCTAAAAAGCATTAGTAAATGTCCATTTACTTAAACAAAAATAAAATTTAAACAAAAACAAGTTTTTGTTTATTTTATTTTATTTTTGTTTATTTTAAATGTTATTGAAGGATGCTGTCTAAGCTACACTGAAGGCATTGGCAAAGAAACAAGGATCCAGGAATTTAAAAAATATCTATTGAAAATGTTTCAATACACTGGATGCACCACTGAAGGCACTCATTTGTCTGTGCCAAGAAATTTGGAAGAGAACTACTTGGCCAAATGACTGGGAGAGATCCATACTTGTGCCCATTCCAAAGAAAGGTGATCCAACAAAATGCAGAAATTATCTAACAAAATCTTTAATATCTTGTGCAAATAATATTTTGCTGAAGTTAATTCAAAGACAGTTGCTGCAGCACTTCAACAGAGAGGTGACATAAATTCAAGCTCTGTTCAAAAGAGGACATGGGAGGAAAGATATCATTGCTGATGTCAGATGGATTTTGACTTAAAAGTAGAGAATACCAGATGTTTACTTTTGTTTTATTGTCTATTCAGTTGTGGGGCTCATAACAAATTAAGAATAGCATTTTGAAGAATGGGAATTCCAAAACTCTTAATGATGTTGTGCAGAGTCTGTACAGGGACAGTTGTTTGGACAGAACAGGGAATACAGACTGTTTAACAGCAGGAAAGGCCTTGTATTCTACTCCCCAAATGTCTCAACACTATAGTCACAAGAAGTGGAAGCATTGAAATGAAATAGGACATGTATAAACAAATCTGTGAGTTTCACTGTGACCAGAGGTTGTTTTTGTTTATTTTATTTTATTTTTGTTTATTTTAAATGATACCATAATGAATCATGTATTTGTAAATGGTACATAGATATAAAGAAACGTACTAGATAAATGGTAAAGGCTATTGGTGGACTTAATAAAAATATTCAGTAAGTTAGGAATTCATTTTCTACAGAAATGACCAATAAACTTTTTGAGATGATGGCAGTGTTCTGTTTCTGTGATGTACAGTATGGAAACCACTGACGAGGGTGGCGGCTGAACACTCTTACTGTGGCTAGAATGAAGAGCCTAATGTTAATTTTAATTAGTTTAAGTATTCACATTGAACCTAGTAACTAACCAAATTGGGTAGTGCAGTTCTAGAGGACAGGAAAGACTACTTATCTTTTAGGCCATGTGAGAATAAAGTAGCATTAAGTTCAAGACTATTTTCTCCACTGGATACAGAAATCCTCTATTTCTGATTTCCGGTAATCGCAGAGACTGTTGTTTTAAGATTGCTAATGTTGGTTTTGTCTTTAAGCTACTTTTTTTATTTTTGAACTTTAAAATGAACTCAGATACTTGAGTAGTACATGTTTGATTTTTTTCTATATTAAGAATTAGCAAATAGAGATTGTTAGGCATATATACTACAGTTAAATTTTTTTCATAAGATTAAGATATTACTTAATAAAAATAGAAAACGATGGGTGTACTGATATAGGATTATTTTCCTCCAGTTTCCAGAGTGTGGATTTTTTGGCATGTATGATAAAATTCTCCTCTTTCGCCATGACATGAACTCAGAAAATATTTTGCAGCTGATTACCTCAGCCGAAGAAATACATGAAGGAGACCTAGTAGAAGTTGTTCTTTCAGGTAAGTAGATAGCTTCTTTTATTTTGTTGCCTTTTTTTTAATCATTGAGTCTCATTTCTGGACTAAGCATTCTGTTCAACTATATTTGGTCTTTGCACTGTATCTGGTTACTTCTTTTTACCTATCTATAATAGTAATCCTTCCAGGAAAGTTATCACAAATGAACAAATAAGACAGTAGCCCTGAATTACTTATTTTGGTGTCACTAAGTTAAAGGAACTATTACTTGAACGGAAAGAGGAATATAAGGGGGTTTCAAAAAATTTGTGGAACATTCCATTTTATTTCCATGTTTCCATGAATTTGTTGG
This sequence comes from Echinops telfairi, assembly GCF_000313985.2. Classification (NCBI taxonomy): domain Eukaryota; kingdom Metazoa; phylum Chordata; class Mammalia; order Afrosoricida; family Tenrecidae; genus Echinops; species Echinops telfairi. The sequence continues at coordinate 10,828,462 of NW_022103907.1, read as the reverse complement.
AGCCTCCTCATATTCTGTTTCTTTCTCTCTACTTCTACGAAAAGCCTAAAAGAATGGAACGGGTTCAGAAGAGAGAATCGGAGAGGTGACATGATGGCAGTGTGGAAGCAGGAATCGTGACACTGGTGGTTTCCTTTTAGTTCTCACTGAGCATTTTCCTATCTCTCTCTCTCTCTCTCTCTCCTTTTTGTTCACACCATTTCTTGACCCCTTTTTGTCCCTTGAGCTGACCACTATTTCTTCTCTCCTCCAACAAATGGGGAGGATTATTAGTAAGTAGTTATAAAATAGCATGGGAGCAATGCCTGACCTCCTCTGACTTCATGAAGAGAAGAATCAAACAACATCAGTCCAAGGCTAATTACTCTCAGACGTCAGACGGAGCTGTGGCATGTCTGCACCCTCCACCAACTGCCCCTTTAAAGGCACACGCTACTTCTCTGCTCGGTTAAAACATTACATTGGCCACATGAAACTACAACAATGCTTACAATTACTGGGTTTATTAGGGAAATACCTAGTTAAAAACCAGGGTTAGGAACATTCAGGATCCAGTTCTTGGGTCAGGACAGACTCTTCTCAGTCATGCTTGCAAACACACCCAAATCTTCAACTTTGTGGCCTGTTGGGGAAGTATCACAAAGCTCTGCTAGCTCCTCTCAGTCCGATGGCTACTTGGCCTCCGCCCGACTTATACGGACAAGTGTAGTCCTGCGTGTTGAGCACTCACCCATGCCAGCCAGTGAGCCTTGGTCTTCAGGTGCTTGGCTCTAGCTCTGTGAATTAGCAAACTGATCTCCCTCCAGTTTAGATACCTGGAGGCAGTCTACTCATCCAGCAATCCTCTTGGTGACCTCAAATACCTCATATTTGTGTAATCCCATCCAGTCTTTTGGTAGGAATTATAAGCCCTCTAACTATGGTTAGATGGGCCATATCAAGTAGTTAACTGCACTGCAACTCCACAGTGGGATTGACAGAGTTTCCAAGCAGTTAATTTTATCTTTTAGGCAGGGTTTTCATTATAGACCTGCAATACCTGGTAGACCCGCATATTTTTTGTTTGCCAGAAAAGGAGAGAGGAAGAAAGGAAAGACAAAAACAATCCATTAACCAAGGATCTGGAGTTTTGTTTTGGTTGGTTTAAAATCATTTTATTGGGGGCTCATACAGCTCTTATCACAATCCATACATACATCCATTGTGTTAAGCACATTGTACATATGTTGCCATCATCATTTTCAAAACATTTTCTTTCTACTTGAGCCGCTGGTATCAGCTCCTCCTTTTTTTCCCTCTCTCCCTCAGGAACCCTTGATGATTTATAAATTATTATTTTTCATGTCTTACACTGACTGATGTCTCCCTTCACTCACTTTTCTGTTTTCCATCCTTCTGGGAGGGGGTTATATGTAGAACCTTGTGATCGGTTCCCCCTTTCTCTCCCTACCTTCTCTTTCCCCTCCTGGTATCGCTACTCTCATTATTGGACCTGAGGGGTTTATCTGTCCTGGATTCCCTGTGGGATCTAGAGTTTTACCACCACGATTTTTTCCTAAACTCTTCTTTGCAGCCTATTCTTAAAACCCTGTCCCCTTTTCCCGGCTAGCCACCACGTCTCTCATATTTTGGAATCTTCCCATTCATCTTAGCCTTGCATTACCCTTCCCTGGTCCTTTTTCCTCTTCAGTACTGAAGGCCTTCACTCCGCTCTCCCTGGAGGTTCACGTTCGTTCTTTACTGTGGACCCCTCATCAGACTGTAGCAACAGTCGCTAACGACTTGCAGGTGGGCAGGAGAGAAAGGTCCTACTGCTTCATTGCTTTACTGAGAGAGAGGTGTCTCTTTCTTTTAGCCACTAGCACTGTGGAGGATAGACAGCATATCTTGGGACCCCAGTGATTTTTTCCTACAGAAGCATTGCTGTAATTGAGGTATAAGTTCCATTGCATATTTAGCTTTAGTCTTCTATTTCCCAATATTATACATTAAACTTTTTAATGGGGATAAGTAGGCCTAACAACTATTTTTAATCTTGTTGCTATGAGAAAATGCCTTCAAAAGTCCAAATATCTAACCTACAGATCTAAATTTATAGCTCAAATTATTTGAATATTAAAACCCTAATATTAAGTCCTGAAAATTTTTCATGTGGTCAGATGAAACTTGTAGAGATTATTGTGTGCTTACTTAATATATATCACTTTACATATATGTAAAATATTTATTTTATCTAATGTATATATTTTTTAAAGCTTTGGCTACATTAGAAGACTTCCAGATTCGTCCACATACTCTCTACGTACATTCTTATAAAGCTCCTACTTTTTGTGATTATTGTGGTGAGATGCTGTGGGGATTGGTACGTCAGGGACTGAAATGTGAAGGTGAGTAGTTAAACATTTTTGGAATCATTTGAAGTAGGATTTTACAGCTTTCTGTTTTTCTCATGATTAAGTGTGTTCTTTAGTAATCAGTGAAAGCACAAGGTCATTGGTGGTGACATTTGGGATTGAGCGATCTGGACTCTGTCCCTGACTCCTTTTATGTGCCCATATTCTCAGGAAACTTAGTAAACCTCCCTGAGCAACAGTTTCTCTGTAAAGTATCATTTACCTGATGGGTTTTATGAAGAGTAAATGGCTAAAGGCTGGAGCCCTGGTGGTGTAGTGGTTATACATTGGGCTATGATTCACATGGTCAGCAGTTCGAAACCACCAGCAGCTCCTCAGGAGAAAGACTGAGGCTTTCTACTCCCGTAAACAGTTACAGTCCTAAAAACCCACAGGGGTTCACTATGAGTCTGTTGATTTGAAGGCAGTGAGTTTGGAGGTGGAAATGCTTAAATGAGGCTGTGAGCCCCCTCCTCCATCCCCGCCTTCCCCCCAAAATATATAATCCTTCCAATTGATTTCAATTTATAGCAACCTTGTAGGGCAGAGTAGAGTTGCCCCATAATATTTCCAAAGCTATAATCTTTACTTACACGATCGACTCACAAGGTCTTTTCTCCTGTGGCATAGGTGGTGGGTTTGAACTATGGAACTTTTGGTTAACTGCCAAGCACTTAACCATTGTGCCATCAGGGATTTTAAAATTAGGTTTATTCTACCTAGTTTTAAAACCCTGGTGGCATAAAATGCTGGACTGCTGACCAAAAGACTAAAGGTTTGAACCCGAAAAGACCCAGTGATCTCCCCTAAATATTACAGCTTTAGAAATCCTTGGGACAGTTATCCCCTGTTCTGTAGGGTCTCTGGAGGAGCCCTGGTGGTGTAGTGGTTACTTGTCAGCGATTTTAAACTATTAGCCGTCCTTGGGAGAAAGATGGGGCTTTCTGTTCCTGGAACAGTCTCGGAAACCGAGGCAGTTCTCCCCTGCCCTGTAGGGTGGCTCTGAGTTGGCATCCAACTCAGTGGCAGTGAGTTTGGTTGGTATAAGATCTCTATGCGTGGGAATCAGTGTGACACACAACACGAATAAAATACTTGGTACAAAGTAGTTCAGTAAATATTAACTTTCTTACCTATTTGTAATCTCAAAAAAAAAAATCAGTCTTTCACATACCACAAAGTCAACTTTAATGCTTTCGCTTTCACAAAATCACCATGTTTTCTATCTTAAAATCCTAGTTTTACTTGAAAATGGTGTTTTTCATTAACATTCCCATGATGATTTTGCTTTCGGCAATGGAAGACAAGTTATAGTGAGTATATAAAGTTAAAAGGTAGCAGCTTCTACAGAGTTCTACATTTTAAGATTATGTATTTCAAAGTGGGCGAAGTGTTTCGTTGGAATCTGAAAACGGCGGACACATTATATCTCGTTTGCTCACCCTTTCCTCGGGGTGTTTGAGCCGCCTGTGAGTGGGACAGACACCGTCCTTCCGCTAGTGTTGGCTCTGAAAGTCATCTTTCAAACTTTTGACCTAAAGCTTAGCTGTCCTGAATAATATTTAAGGAGGAAGAACTAGAAATAATTGATAAAGTAATTAGCTAGAATTCAGGCAGCACATAATTATGTTTGAGGTACGAGGGCTGGTCATCTTATTTAATTATTCCAAAGCTGGAAGAAAGATATTTTACCAATGAAGGGTCTGAAACTCAGCCAACACAAATGACTTATGTAAGACGACCTAACTAATGTAGCAAGGGAGAATTAAAACCCATGTCTGTATAATTTATCAACATCATAATTGTCAGTTAACATTTGTGGTGTACTTCACTTTATGCCAAGGATTGTCATGAGTTAAAAACGTAATTCTTACAGAAAACGCTCTGAGGTACTTCCTATTCCCATTTTATTAAAAAGTTGGAGAAAGGTCACCAACCTACTAGCAAGTTAGAACCAGGATTTGAAAGGTAGTCTGAGTCTAGGGCCCATTCAACTCCCAGTCACAAGGCAGTACACCAAGCTATAAGTATACTTTCTAATTCAAGTTTCACCATGGTGCAATAGTTATTGCTAGCATTATTTTAATATTAAATGATGCGTTTTAAATGTTAGGTGCCTTTTTCACAAACTCTTCTAAAGCCATATAGGAGTTATGTGCTGGTAGAGGTAAAATAGTTCATAAGAACCAACTTGTTGAGACAGTGGACTAGGAAATTGTTTAACACAGTGTCACAGCATTTCTCCCTTTACAGAAACAACCAGGCCATTCAGCTGAATTACATGGGCAATTTAAAAAAATACACTCAAGAGGGCCACCTTAGAATTGACAATTAGAATCTGTGGAAGACTTGGGTACACTCCAGGTTTTGAATGAAAACAGTTCTCAAAAGTGGTGTCTTGGAAGGTTTTTGGGTTTTTTTTGTAATAAACCAGAGAGTAAATATTTTAGCCTTTGGGGGCCATATGGACTCTAACTGTGACTTAACTCTGCTGTTGTAGCAGGAAGCCAGCCGTAAACAATATGTAATCAAACGAGCATTGGTGTGTTCCAATAAAACTTTATTTATGGATGCTGAAACTTGGATTTTATGTGATTTTCACGTGCTACAGAAGGAAGTTGGTCTGCAGGCTTGTTTCCTGGCCGGTGCTTTAACCTAAAGGTTCTCAAACTTTACTGCGCATCATTATCACCTGGTGGCAATTACAGAACACAGATCGCTGGACCGAACCCCAGCTTTTCTGCTTTAGTAGCCCTTGGGTAGTAGAGCTTAATAGTTTACTTTTCTAACAAGTTTTCAACTGGTGTCAAAGAGACCACATTTCAAGTACCACTGCTATAAGTTAACTGACTCTTTTTACAGAGTTTCCTATAGTTCTTGAATTAATTAACTTCTACTTAGCCTGCCATCTAAGTTCTTTACTTAGGGTAGGTATTGTTGCCAGGGAAAATAAATGAAATAAAAAGTACATTTAAAAATATATATCATCATACTTGCATGGACGCTTCAAAAAGTTTGTGGGAAAATTCCATTTTCCATTAACTGTTTTAAGCCCTCTCATACATAGTAAGCTTCTTATATTTTACCTTTTGAACTATAATTAGGCTGTGGATTAAATTATCATAAACGATGTGCCTTCAAGATTCCAAATAACTGTAGTGGAGTAAGAAAGAGACGCCTGTCAAATGTATCTCTGCCAGGACCCGGCCTGTCAGTCCCAAGACCTCTACAGACTGAATGTGTAATCCCTTCCAATGAAGAGGTATGTATTCTGATTAACGCAATGGCATTTTACTAGTTTTTCTCTATTCCTTTAGAGTTTAGGACATCATCCTAGATGGTAATTTATATACTAAAAATTAGGAGCTTTCCTATACATAAGAAATGTAAACTGCGATCGTGGATATATTGTAATAGTAGATAAATGTAATAGTGGGTAGATGTGGCTAAGGATGTTCCAGGAATGATGAACTGCATTTTGCATACCTTGGGGTCACATTATTTATCACTTGGACCTCTGTGATAAACTTCCAACCAGGTGTCTCAAGCTGCTGTTCTCTTCGATTCCTCTTAAACACTGCAGATCAAATTTCCTAATACACGTCTCTGAGCATATCGCTTTTCACTAGGGAGCCCTATATCTTCCATGTTTCTGACAAGCCGCTATCCAGCATTCCCTGAACACACCTGTGCTCCTACCTCCCTTTGCTCTTGGTGGTATCCATTCCTCATGCTTTTTCCAGATGTAACTCAAAAGCTACCTTTCCTTCCTTACCTTACCTTCTCCCAGTTATTTTTTTCTGAATTATAGTGCTTTGGTCACCCCTCCTCTGTAGTGCCTATAGCACTTTGTCTTGTAAAGTTTGCATATTAGGATAGTCTTATTTGGAGGAGACAAGGCTCATATCTTTATGTGCCTCTCATTGCCCTGCTTAATGCCTGGGTACTTAGTAGGTACTCCATGAGGAAGGAATGAGTGAATGACTGACCTTGCTGATTCTCTATACATATCTACTCAGACATGTAAATCTGCACACAGATAAGGCCATTGAAATTCAGGTATGTGACTTGTCTGAAATCCAAAATCAATTAGTAAAAGATATTATAATGTAGATTTCATCTTTTTAAAAATGTAGATTTCACAAACGATAAAAATGTAGTACCCCCTCCCGTTCCCCCCAAACCCTGATAATATGCCATCCCTTTCAAGGAAAAAAGGATAAGAATAGAACATGGGAAAAGAAAGAAATAGCTTCCTGTATACTGATACTTGATAGTACTTGAAATTAATTTCATCCATATGTTGCAGGTTTTTGTCATTTACCTGTAAACCCTTTGGTTTTCTATAAAGTAAAGTCAAATCAAGCCTTTGGGATTTCTGTCTTGTTACCCTAGTCATAAGACTATTCTAAACAGTCACTTCTGAAATCTTTTCACTAAAATCTCATATACATAGTATGTAATCCTAGTGTGAGATTTATAAAGGGAAGAGTGCTGTGGCATAAGGAACTAGGATGGGAGTGAAGGACTATTGAAAAGTTTCAGTGTGTACCTGAGGTGACTGTGAAGAGTCAGGGAGGGATAAGCCAGATGCTGGGTCCAGAAGATGTGCTCCATTCCTGCCTTTTGCCAGTGATGAGATCCCAGCCCCTGCATCTCAGAGGCCTCGTTTTTATACACAGCAGGATGGCACTCCAAGGAATCCAGTTAAAATTACTCACAGGCAAATCCTCTCAGTAATTACCCATATCTTCTTCACAGATCCTTGTAGGGAAAGGTTGTTTGGTGGGAGATAACACTGAGTATCAATAGTGCAGTCAAATTTAACTTATAATCCTTAACCTCTTTAATGATGCTCCTGTTCTCCACTGCTGGACCATATCTTATTTATGCGTATATGACCTGGACCCTCTGGCAGATATTTCCAGTAGGCATTGCCTTCCTACTAATCTTCATTAGCTAGGCTTTTCCCAGCCATTCCGAAAGCAGCTTTTTTTCCCCTCTCAGCTGTCGCATAGCATTATTTACATCCATTACAAGTAACAGTACCCCAGATAACCATTAAACAAAGAATGTAGTCCGATTCACACCCTATATAAGGTCAGGTCATGTTCTCTTCCCTATTTCCCTATTTCGGTAGATATTCCTATCCCATTTCTTTGTAGGTAATGCCTTCCAAATGACTGTAGTCATAGTTCTATGAAATCTAGAATTTTAATCTATCATATAAGGGATTATGACAGCATTGGAGGGCCATATTAATTAAATACAACCCAGATATGAGTGGGGTCCATGGATGGTGCAAATAGTTAACACACGTAACTGCTAACTGAAAATGTGGACATTCCAGACTACCTGCGTATAGTTACACACATAACTGCTAACTGATAATGTGGACATTCTAGATTACCTACTGGAAGAAAGGCCTGGTGGTCTACTTCTCAAAAAACAGCCACTGGAAGTCCCAGGGGCACAGTTCTACCTGGTGACACACATGGGGTCACCGTTGATGACAACTAATCTTTTCACTGGCTATGACAAATAAGGTGACTGCTACAGCCACAGTACCCTGAGAGGCCGCTTGTATACATGCGCTGTATCAGTGTTTCCCAAAGTGTAAGATATGGAATGATTTAGGGGACAGCAAAATGCAGGCGTAGACATCGACACTTTATCTGGGATTATAACCTGTAGTACAAAAGTTGTTACTTTCCAGCAGGGCACTGAATAATTGTTTTTTGTCTTTTTCCTTTTCCCCTGAAAAAGGGGATGGTAGGCTAAATAAACTTGAGAACTTATGTTCTATCATAGCCCTATGCCCTTGATCTAGGGGCAGATTAAGCAGTAACCATAGTACTCACCAGCATATAGTAAGATAGGTATGCAGGGGCTACATTGTATTTACTTACTAATCTGTAGTGAACTCTTTCACCTGCGTTTCACCATGTGGAAGATGTGCTGACTCCTAGGTGAATTGTGACAACAGATTGATAAGCACAATTAAGGCTTTAATGCTATCTTGCTTACTGAGTTGTCTGCCTCTGACATGATCCAAGCATACCTGACCCAAAGCCAGTCTCTAAGAAACTCTTGGCATAAAAAGAGACCTCGTGTGAAAACTCTGCCTTACAGTTGTAATCTATATACTTTATGATGAATGGCTCAATCGGTCATACTCTGTCTTGTGTGTTTTGGCCTTGAAACACAATGAGAGTGGTTGGAATGGGAGTAACAGAAGCAGAGGAGTAGATGAGTCCTCCTTAGAACATGGAGCCAGGAAGGAGAAAGGATCTGAAACATTGCTTTCTGGTTCTTGGTTCTTTCTTAGCTCTGCATTATCACAGCAATGTTCCTTTTCCCTTGTGTTCAAAAAGTTCATGGAAAAGTGGAATTAAAAGATAATGGGATTTTCCTGTGACCTTTATAAAGCCCCGTTGGGTATATTTTTAACTTTTGTTAAAATAAATTTGAAATATTGAGGCAGCTTCAAAACATTTTCAGATAACATGTTTAATAATTCAACATGATCAGCAATAAGGTTTCATAGATTTATTGATTTTTTCCTGTGAGTAATTCCTTAGGCTTTTGAAGGGATTTGAACATCTGTTATGAATTAAGGTTTGGTGTGTGTGTGTGTGTGTGTGTGTGTGTGTGTGTGTGTGTGTTTTATTTTTAAAATGATATATGTACCCAGCAAGCAATAGTTGAGTGGTGAATGTGTATATGAAAATATCTTGGGTTGATAGTATCTTAGTTTTGTTTTTTAATAAAAAATTCTGTGCTTTCTTCAGTCAAGCCTTAGTAAGTTAAGCTTCCAAAGGAAAGTGCTGTACTCCACGTTTTTTGGCTGGAGTATCTCAGATAAATGGCTCTGTGGTCAAACCCTGCTCGTAATACTTTGTCTTTAATCTGGCTATGTTTACGAAAATTATGTTTCAGTTACATATTCACCAAGAACCAAGTAAGAGAATTCCTTCTTGGAGTGGTCGCCCAATCTGGATGGAAAAGATGGTGATGTGCAGAGTGAAAGTCCCACACACGTTTGCTGTCCACTCTTATACCCGCCCCACAATATGTCAGTACTGCAAGCGGTTACTCAAAGGCCTCTTTCGACAAGGAATGCAGTGTAAAGGTAGGATTAGATGTTTTCCTACAGTTAATTCATATCCATTTTTGTTTAAAATATTTTTAGTTCAGAAGCTTTAGCCAAATAAATTTATAGTCTTTTTGTTTGTTTGTTTTTAAAACTGGTATGTGAAGGTATAGTCAAGTATCTTTTTTTTTTTTTAGATCCAGAATTTTTTATTGTTCATGTATGCAAGCAGATAACAAACATTCACTAAATGCTGCTTTAAACTTTGAAAATACAAGTTGATGGTACAACTATTAATCAGAAATATATCAAACTTTGATATTTTCTTGAAAAGAACAAACCTATAAGTGAAATTTGAGTTACTTTTTTTTTTTTGCTTTTCAACATTTTTTTTAATCATTTTATTAGGGGCTCATACAACTCTTATCACAATCCAGACACACATCAATTGTGTAAAGCGCATTTGTACATTCAT
>NW_022103907.1:10808265-10817508 GCF_000313985.2 Echinops telfairi | reverse complement strand
TCCTGTCCCACTATCATGCTCAGTCCCCACCAGGATTTCAGCACTTCCTCTTTGTTACATTCCCCTTGATCATGCCCTACCAGGTCTCCCACACCCATTTCCCCACCAATTTGGATCGCTTGTTGTTCCCTACTAATATCTGCAATTTATGCCCCATGTGTCAGGCAGCATCTTTTTTTTCTTTCTTCTTTTGCCTCCTAGTTCTTTCCTCTATTTCATTTTACTTTCTTCTTGTCCCACTATCATGCTCATATCATTTGGGTTTCAGTAATTCCTCTCAGTTACCTTGCCCCTGATCAAGCCCTACCAGGCCTCCTACACATTCCTGGCCATTGATTGTAGATCACTTGTTCCCTTGTCCCTGGGTTTGTTAACACCAATTCCTTTACCTCCTCCTCCTCTCCCATGCCCCCTCCCCCAACCTTCAGTCCCATTATTTTCTCTTCCAGATTGTTTATCCTAGTCAGACAGCATCTTTAAAAAACACATGCACAACTTAATTTTCACAACTAAATGAGAAATAGACTTTTGCTGATAGCAGTGGCTTGTTATAGGAGAGGAAACAGGCATGCAAAGATTAAAATTACATAGAATTTTATGAGACATAGCTCCTTAACTTTCGTGCACAGCATTTGTCAGTAAGGAACAACTTGGAAGCAACTAAGCTGCTATTTGCCTTTTAAATCTTTCATGAACATAGAATGCTTTCTTCTCATTGAAAATTCGTGTACACACACAGACACAAGATTTCGTTTCAATTACAAAGCTAGGAGATCCTTATAAAAACTACCATTCTGGAAAATAACCACATTGCAATGGATTGTAGAAGAACCCGTGGAATTATAAAAGGAACCCAGCCCACTAAGTGAAATGTACCAGTAATAACCCAACACACTGTCATAGTGTTCCAGAAATGTCCCTTAATAAAGCATATTCTTTTAATAATTTTTTCTTATGTTTCTAAAAGATTATTTCATCTTTTGTCAACTGTTCTTGGTATAGTACTTTTATGTAATAGTGGTATATGTGGAATTGAGTTATCTACATAGAACATCAAACTTGAGAGTATTGCCATAATAAATCCTGTCTGTGGCCCAGAATAAGCTAATTAAATATAAAATTTATTTTAAGTATAAAAGAAAAGAAAGCTTTCTTGACAGTATAGAACAGCGTGTGAAAACAGTGATCCGGTTGTACATTTGTTTTCAGGGTTTTAACCATCGGGCATAACTGAATTTTGAAATTGTATTTCAACAGCTTATTTTGGGGGTATGAGTTAAAATATAAATTATGCTTTAAAATATCAACATGAAAGTATTTGGTGAGCAGCCACTAAAAAATTTTTGAGAAGAGAACATTACTAACAGATGTACAAATTCTAGCCAACAAATGATCTTTATAAAGGTAGAAAATAGTGCTGTTCTGCTGAACAGAAGAAAAACATTCTAAAACCATATGCAGGAAAGGACAATATTTGTAGAGGAATGAAAGAAATATGTATATTAATGAATTTTGAAATAAAGCCAGTTAACTTTACCAGTGGGCATTAGTTTAAGTTCTTAGGCTTTTGTAGAATGTTTTGTGCTTATATTAGTTTTTTTAAATGATAGCTTATATTTCTTGCATGGGAAAGCTATTTCATTTATCAATCAAAAATAATTTACAGTACAGTAATTCTTGTACTGGTATAGTATAAATTGATATGTAAAAAGTAAAATCACTATCATTTTCACTCATGTATTAATCTGAGGAATAAAGAAAAATAATTAGGTAATTGAGAAAATGCACAATTCCAAGAACAGCTACTCATTCCTATACTCATTCAGCTGTTTATTTTCTACTTATTCTGTAATACTTCAGAGAAACTTGAAAGCACATTTAATATACAAGAATGCATACATAAATAAGTAAAAGCATGTATAAGACAACAAGGAATAGGCATGCCTGCCATTGGAACCTACATACTTGCTGCAGGTTGATCACAAATTTGTCTTTCAATTTCAAAAGGTAAAAAAGAAACCTTGTGATTTTCACAACTTTCAAAGCTCATTAGAGTAAAAAAAAAAATTTAATTATTAAGAGAGGCACAAATATCATGTATGAATTTTCCTTATGGCAGCTCATTGAAAAACATAATATCCTACAATGCAAAATTTTATAATAGACCAAGGTTATTTTTTTAATGACCTTCAACGCATGTTGTTTCACTCAAGATTTCTTTCACTCACGGTGTTAAAAGAATCATTTTAAGTCTGGATTCAGTTATTTTTTACTCAGTTATTGCTGGTAGATGCATTTCCAAGGTGATCAGACAATTGTGACGGCAGTAGGTCTTGATTTTAGTGTCACTTGCAGGGCTCATTAGAACATTTTTTTCTTTTTTCTGGAGCCCTCCCAGATTTTCTGGTATAGTTGGTCTGGGATAGGGCTCAAAAGTTTGCATTTCTAATGAGCTCCCAGGTGATTCTACTGGGGGTGGGGGGTAAGGTGAGATGAAGTTTATACTTTGAGAACCAATGAGCTCTAAGGTAGTGTTGAGCAAATCATATCTGACAAGACTATCAACTCCAAGATTCTTCCAGGCTACAGAGAACCTGTAAAAATAGGACACCTTATGCTTGAGAAGCTCAGCTTTTCACAACAGGCTTTATTGGAGTCTCAGCAAGTGTTTGCCGAGTCACGTCTCTTCTGCATATGCATCAGGTCTTAATACTTTAAAATTAACATCTAAAATAACATTGAATAACATCTAAAATAACATTATCAACCTAGAAAACCCTTAAGGGGGATATAGAAAGGTAAATGTGGATTAGCAGTTAAGTGGAAAACATGATGAAGCCAGCTACTTTGTGTTAATGTTATACAAAGGGTCCTAAATTAGTTTTACAGGTAGAGTAGCTGAGACCTGGCAGCCTAGGGTCAAGTGACTTGTAGAAGGTTAAGCAGCTTCAAAATGTGATGACAGAACTTGAGACCAGCCCTTTAAGCCAAGACCCAAGTTCTTAGTAGAAGACTTTATCATCATTAATAATAACAATTACTACATGATTTAAAGATTCTATATCAGACATTGACTAAATTTTGTACATATTAATATTTTTGTAATATTTAATATGTTTATCTTAGATTGCAAATTTAACTGCCATAAACGTTGTGCATCTAAAGTACCCAGAGACTGCCTTGGAGAGGTCACTTTCAATGGAGGTAAAGTTCTTTTTCTTAATATCTATAAAAGATCATATAAGGTCATAATCCCTTTGTTTTTATCTTTGGTAAGGTTATATTTGCAGCATATTTTATTTTGTTTCTTAAGATTCCTTTCTAATTCAATAAAAAAGCAAAATACAGAGATTAGTGATGACATACTTTTAAAATCTTTTTATTGTGACAACAAATATATAAAACTATATTGAGATGGTTTTATTGTACCAACTTGGCCGATAAGCACGTGCAGTTAATTGAAGGGCAGAGAGATAAATGGCTCCCTGAGCTTCACCTTTCTAGTTCTTGGGTCTCACTCTCTGATGGTCGGACCAGGGTGCAGCTGCCGTAGCCAGTTCCCTGCTTCAGCTGGCAAGGCTCACTTCTTGCAAGACATCCCTGGGGAGAAGCCACATGGACCTACCCCGATGCAGTCCTGGCTGCTGGAGCAGTCATGTGGAGATCCCTACCAGTGCTGAGATGCTTACACATTCACTGATTCGACTTTCCTCCTGAAGTTGGCATCATTGCATGTGTTCTGTGAGATGGAGGAAGACTGTGGATTGGTGTTGGACATAAAGGTTAATGTTGGACTTGTGGGCTTGGGCAGCACTGGGTTGAGATGTTTTCTTGATGTGCACTTACCCTTTATATAAAACCTCTTATACATATGAGTTTCTATGGATTTGTTTCTCTAATGTACCCAGACGAACACACACACACACACACACACACACATATTACTATAATGAGATAATTATTTTATACAATTAATTGTACTTTCTAATCTTTCCTCTAGCTATCTACAACTTTGTAGTCTTGCTCTATGCTAATATATAGCTAGTGGTGATGCATATGTTCTTTTGAGATGAAAGGACTTATTTTAAAGCTGTTACCTATATTCTAGTTTTTCCATTTATTGGGTGCTTGCTGTATGCTAGGTACTGTCTTATACTCAACAAATATTAACACTTTAACCTAAAATAATTTCTTCTAGTACGGTTATTCCACTTAATTCCACTTTGATTGCATCAGTTCCAATGCACAGCAACCCTATAGAAGAGAGTAGAATTGTGCCATAGCATTTCCAAGACTTTCATCTTTATGAAAGCAGACTGCCACACCTTTCTCCTGAGGAGCAACTGATGGGTTCAAACAGCTGGCCTTCCGGTTGGTACCACCAAGGTGGTGCCATACCTTTTATACAGTGGGCATGAGTACAACTTCTCTTTCTTTTAATGTGCATGCCTCTGGTTGTTTGAGTGTCTTAGCAATGTTTACTCATTACTTGGGCTTCTTCACTTTTTTAAATAGCTTGTTCATATGCTTTATCCAATTTTTTTATTTAATTGTTAGTGGTTTGCAAGAGTTAAAAAGTGTATAGCATACTAATCTATTGTCACTTTATGTTACAAATATCTTCTACCATCAATAGCTTATCTTTTGTGTGGGTGTGTGACAGTTTTGAAGTGCAATTTACAGTTCAGTCATTTAGTGTACTCACAAAGTTCTGTAGCTACCAACACTAATTTTAGAATATTTTTATCACCCCATAAAGAAGCTCCATACTCATGAACAGTCACTCCCCAATTCCCAATCTTTCATCCCCTGTGGATTTGCCTGTCTAAACACTTTATAGAAATAATATTTCACAATATGTGGGATTTTATGACTGGTTTCAAGGTTCACTCATACTGCAACATGTATAAATACTTCATTATTTTATATCAAACTCTATTCCTATGTTTAGATATATGCCATATTTTGTTTGTCCATTCTATCAATTGATGGATATTGAGTTGTTTCTATATGGGGGCTATTGTGAAAAATAGTACTATGAATACTCGCATATAAGTTTTGTCTTGATATATATTTTCATTTTCTTAAATATATAGCACAGGAGTGGAATTGCTGGCTCATATGATGACTCTGTTTCACATTTTGAAGAACTGCCAATGTGTTTTGCAAAGCAGATGCTGCATTTTGCATTCCCACAAGTATTCTGTAGGGATTTCATGTAACCAATACTTGTTATTGTCAAGTTTTTTATCATAGCCATCCTAGTCATTGTGAAGAGGAATATCATTGTGATTTTGATTTGCATTTCCATGATAGCTAATGATGTTGCATATATTTTTATGTGGTCATTAGACATGCATATACTGTATCTTCTTTGGAGAAATAACTATTCAGACCCTTTGCCCAGTGTAAATTGGGGCATTTTAAAAATTCTTGCATCATTACAGATTTCTGTAAATATTCTGGATATAAATCCCTTATCTGGTATATGATTTGCAAGTATTTTTCTCCCAGTCTGTGGGGTATCTTTCAATTTTCTTAAAGCTTCCTTTGAAGCATAAAATATTAGTGTGACAAAAAGCCAAATTTCTTTATTTTTCTTTTATTACATGCTTTTGGTGTTGTATTTTAAAAGACTTTGCCTGACTTAAGGTCACAAAGATATATGTCCATATTTCCTTCTAAAGGTTTTATACTTCTAACTTTTTTTTAAAAATTAACCATTTTATTGGTGGCTCTTATAGCTCTTATAACAGTATATCAATTGTATCAAGCACATTTTTACATATGTTGCCATCATCATTTTCAAAACATTTGCTTTGTACTTGAGCCCTTGATATCAGCTCTTCCTTTTTTTCCTCCCTCCCCTCCTCTCCCACCCTCATGAACCCTTGATACATTATACATTATTATTATTTTCATATCTTACACTCTCCGCTGTCTCCCTTCACCCATGTTTCTGTTGTTCATCCCCTGTGGGTGGGCGGTGGTGGTGTTATATATCAGTCATTACAATTGGTTCTCCTTTTCGTCCCCTTCTCTCCCCCCACCTTCCTCCTACCCTCATGGTATTGTTATTCCTATTACTATTCCTGAGGGTTTTCTGTCCTGGATTCTGTGTGTCTAGAGCTCTTATCTGTACCAGTGTATATGCTCCAGTCTAGCTGAATTTGTAAGGAGGAACTGGGGTCATGATTGTGGGGGTAGAGTGTTGTGTGTTTCTTCAGTGCTATACTGCACCCTGTCTAACTCATCCCTTCCTTGCGACCCTTCTGTGAGAGGATGTCCAATTGTCTATAGATGCGCTTTTGGTCTCCACTCTGATCCCATTGATATGATTGTTTTGGGTCTTCTGATACGGTTAGCTGCTATATGGGTCTTTGATTTATATATATATATATAATGAACTTCCTTGGACTTATGGAAAGAGATCCAAACTTCTTCTTTTCCATATGGATAGCCAGTTACCCCGGAATAATTTGTTGAGTGGACTTATTTTTCCCACACAGAAGTATCTTCACACCCTGACTGAAAGGCAGGCAACCATTAATAAAAGGGTGGCTTATCTTTTAACTTAGTTTATACAGCAATTCTTTTGTGCTATAGAAATTTAAAATTCTGATTTATGTATTCTGTATTTTATAAGAAATACTTTCTTGTCCTGAATCATGAAGATGCTTTAAGAATTATAAAACTTTCATATTTAAAAGACATCCCCTTTTAGAAATATTGCTATTCCATTAATATAAACTCTGAAATTTACTTTACACTTTGCCAGAACCTTCTAGTCTGGGAACTGAATCAGATATACCAATGGACATTGACAGCAGTGACATAAATAGTGATGGCAGTAGGGGCCTGGATGACACGGAAGAACCTTCTCCTCCAGAAGACAAAATGTTCTTCCTGGATCCATCTGATCTTGATGTGGAAAGAGATGAAGAAACTGTTAAAACAATCAGGTAACTCGTGTGTACGTGTTGTGAGCTTCCAAATATAAAGCCCATCCAGGAGTTCCATTAAGAAACAAGAAGGCTGTCTCTACAAGTAGCTAATTCCTTAACATGCACAGCACAATTTGTGAAATAAATTATACCACTCTTGCCATCTGCTCAAAATGTGAAGATAAGAGAGCTCTTTAAAAAGAAAAATACTTTATTTAATTATAGTTCCCATATACTACCTAATTGTGGAGCCGCTACCACAAGGTGACAATTTGGAACCATGGTTAAAGCAACCAGTTTCTTTACACTGGCAGATTATCTGGTGGTAGAAATAGCAGGTAGAATATATTCCTGAGAATGTTGCTCTGACTGAAGATGTCAGAATAGTTTTCATGTTGACACAAAAATTTAAATGTTGCCACTCTGTAAAAATTCTATTGCACTGGAAAACTATCTTAAAATGGTATATCTTTTTTTGCTGTAGTAGCAATAAACCGATTTTATGCACACACAAAAAAGAAAACTATCTTAAATATCCTTCTGGAGGCAGAGTAGATAAATAACTATTACCTGAGCCATTAGTGATTTGAGCCCACCATTTCTCTGTGGAAGAAAAGAGCTGGTAAGCCCAGGACACCCTGTAGGTCAGGTCTGTTCTGTAACAGCCTTGCTCTGAGTCAGAATCCACTCAGTGGCCTGCAGTAACAGCTGTTCGGTGCTGTCAAGTTGATTTTCCACTCTTTACTAGCCCTGTATCAGGGTAGAACGTCCTCATAGGGTTTTCTGAGTGCACGGGTTGAAATTGATTCAGCACGAGTTGGGTTTAGGTTTTGATTTTTGTAAATCTTCATGAGAACAGATCTGCTATGATTCACTGGAATACTATTTTTGTTTTCTCAGTAACTATAAATCTTTTTCCATTAAGTATCCTATTTTTATTTTCTTAGTAACTATAAATACTTTTCCATTAAATATCTTATATTGGAATTACTTTTCCCAGAAAACATAAATGAGTGGCTTTGGCATTTGGACTGTGCATTTGAGTGGGTTTGGCATTTGAGTGTATGTATACCTGCCCTTTACTTTGTCATGACTGCACTCGTGTATCATGCTATGTAGGACAGGAATACAACTCAACAGCAATCTCAAATGAGCCTCTCTCCCAGCCCCAAAATCTAGTTGTGAGGGAGTCTTCCTGCTCTGTTACTCATCTTATTTTTCTCAGTTTTTTGTGCCCTTCTGGAAATACATGGCAACTAATGAGAAACCGTAATATTGTGCTATTCTTTTGTAAGTCAACTGTGTATTGTGTTATAGTAATTCATTTAATTTTTAATTTATTTTCTTTTAAGCCATTTTCTTCCTGAATTTTAAAAATATTTGTTTAGTTCTTTTAAAAACACTCGGTGTGTCCACAGTAGTCATGTGATTTTTTAAAAAAATGATATATTTACCATTAATTAAAAATGTTATTTTCAGTCCATCAACAAGCAATAATATTCCACTAATGAGAGTTGTACAGTCTATCAAGCACACAAAAAGGAAGAGCAGCACAATGGTGAAGGAAGGCTGGATGGTGCATTACACCAGCAGGGACAACCTGGTTAGTATCACATAGGTTTTATTATGCTAGTGTAAAGTTCATAAGTTGCATTTCATTCTTTTTTGGGCAGATGAGAATGAGCCACCCATTAGGAAAGTGTATACATTAAAGCACTGTGTAAAAGTAAAGAATTTTTAAGTGGCAGAGTATTTAATGTATTGTCTTAATTACCTGGTAAAGCAGGAGAGATTAATAAAGAATATGACTAGTGCATGGAATCTTACATAGCTGCAGAGTCCAAGGTGGAGCGATTGGTTTCCCTTCACTGGGAGCAGAAGCGGAAAGAGAACAGTTAAAAATATATGGCTAATTGCCTGCATGAATATCTGCCTCCTTTGCCATGAGACCAGAAGATCTAGGTGGTACCCAGCTAACATTACTGACTAGTTTGACCAACAATGCCATAGAAGAACTGTGGTGAAAATAGGGAAATGCAGAACCAAATCTCAAATGTCATGTCATGCACTAAAGACTTTACAGTGCCCTGGAGAACGGGTGAAAACCTAAAATTCTGGCTCTGAGCTCATTTGTAACCTGAAGCTAAAAATATCCCCTCGAGTCTTCCTTTTTAAAAAAAATCAATTTATTGGGGCTCATACAGTTCATCACAATACATAGATCAATTGTGTAAAGCACATCTATACATTTGCTGCCCTCATTATTCCCAAAATTCGCTTTCCTCTTGGGTTCCCAGAA
>NW_022103907.1:10791341-10807708 GCF_000313985.2 Echinops telfairi | reverse complement strand
CCCCCGGCCTTTGGTGTTTCAAGCCTGGTCCCTTTGGCCCCTCATGATCACACCCTCAAGTCTTCTTAAAGCCAAACAGTAGTGTAGCTTAACTAGAAAAGAATGTCTTCCTTGAACATTGTGCTCTTTTAAGAACTATCAATTTAGGATCAAAATAACAATAGTAACCGGAAAGATTCAATGGGTAATTTAGGGGGTGGTAAGTTTCTGTGAATGGAGAAAGATCAGTGTGAAAGAGGAGAGTGAGAGTAGTTGCACAACTTGAAGAATTGTAATCGAAGTCACTGAAGTGGACATGCAGAAAATGTTGAATTAGTGTTCTGCTGTATATATTCTCAGCAACAGCAAAATAATAAGATAAATACTTTTTTAAAGAATTAAATGATGAAAGAAATACAATAGAAATAATATTAGATGAAAAAAATAATTTGAACCAAATTACAAATCCTAAAAAAGCTAGTAGAATACTTGTTAACAGTGTGTAAAATGACTGCTGACCAAAGTAAAAAGCATTTCTTCAACTACAATAAAATATTTTAGAAAGGATCTGTAATGTTGTGAAAATGTACTGTAACAACTTCAAATAAAGGAATTAGACTTTTGTGTATAAAGTCATCTTTTTTAAATTTGTGGCCATCCCCCAAAATGGAGCAAATCAAAATTGGAGCATACCTGGATAAACAATCTGGAGGAGAAAACAACATGACTGACAGTTCTGGGGGGACATGGGAGAGGGGGAGGTTGGGGGAAGGAAATGGAGTGAACAAACTCGGGACAAGGGAACAAGAAGTGATCCAAAATCAGCAGCAAGGAGGGTGTAGGAGGCCTGGTAGGGCATGATCAAGGGTAATGTAACCGAGAGGAAATACTGAAACCCAAATGAAGGCTGAGCATGATTAGTGGGACAAGAGGAAAGTCAAAGGAAATAGAGGAAAGAGCTAGGAGTTAAAGGGCATTTAGAAAGGTCTAATTATAGGCATGTACATGCCTATGTAAATGTAAATATATTTATGATGAGGAGGAAATAAATCTGTGCATATATTTATAGGTTTAGTACTAAGGTAGCAGATGGACATTGGGCCTCCACTCAAGTACTCCCTCAAGGCAAGAACACTCTGTTCTATTAAATTGGCATTCTATGATGCTCACCTTCCCGACACAACCACTGAAGACAAAGCGGGGGAACAAGCATATGTGAAGAAAGCTGATGGTGCCCACATATCAAAAGATACAGCGTCTGGGGTCTTACAGGCTTGAAGATAAGGAAGCAGCAATCCAGCTGAGAAGCAACCAAGCCCATTATGGAAGAAGCACACCAGTCTGTGTGATCATGAAGTGTCAAAGGGATCAGGTTTCAGGCATCAAAGAAGAAAAAATCATATCAATTGTGTGCTCGCCTCCATGATAACGATTGCTGAGGACAAATGGGTGCATAAGCAAACATGGTGGAGAAAGCTGATGGTGCCCAGCATCTGGGGTCTTAAAGGCTTGAAGTTAAACAAGCAGCCATCTAGCACAGAAGCATCAAAGCCCACATAGGAGAAGCACACCAGCCTGTGTGATCATGAGGTGTTGAAGGGATCAGGTATCAAGCATCAAGGAACAAAAATCACATCATTGTGAATGAGGGGGAGTGCAGATTGGGGACCCAAAGTTCATTTGTGGGCAACTGGACATCCCCTTACAAAAGGGTCTTGGGGAGGAGACGAGCTGGTCAGGGTGCAGTGTAGCTATGATGAAACATACAACTTTACTTCTTAAATGATTCCTCCCCTTAACTATCATGATCCCAATTCTACCTTACGAATCTGGCTAGACCAGAGGATGTACAGTGGTACAGATAGGCACTGGAAACACAGGGAATCCAGGACAGATGAACCCCTCAGGACGAGTGGTGAGAGTGGCGATACCGGGAGGGTGGAGGGAAGGTGGGGTAGAATGGGGGAACCGATTACAAGGATCTACATAACCTTCTCTATGGAGACGGACAACAGAAAAGTGGGTGAAGAGAGATAACGGACAGTGTAAGACATGACAAAATAATAATAATTTATAAATTATCAAGGGTTCATGAGGGAGGGGGCGGCAGGGACGGAGGGGAAAAATGAGGAGCTGATACCAAGGGCTCAAGTGGAAAGCAAGTGTTTTGAGAATGATGAGGGCAACAAATATACAAATGTGCTTGACACATGGATATATATTTGGATTGTGATAAAAGAGTTGTAAGAGCCCCCAATAAAATGACTTTTTTAAAAAAAGCTAGGGACAGTATGTAGCATTCAGTAAATTATCAATGTTATATATTACCGTTTAAAAACTTTATGAATGGACTACTGAAAGGTGATTTCCTGTTAAACCTTTCAGAATAAAACGAAGTATTGAATACTTCTAGCTGCCTTACAGTCTTACTAGGGGAGCACAGAAAAGATTGCAGTTGAGATAAGATTTGCCTTTTATTTATAGCTTCTGTCTTTCCAAGAAGTACTCAAAATATCTTAAATAAATATGTGTGTAATAGTATATCAAAGATATATAATTAGTGGCAATAAGACATAATTCAATGAATGACATTGGGAAATTCATGTAGCCTTTTGGTGAGAAAAAACTAAGTTGCACATATACCTTATACTTTACATTTAATAAATCTAAGGGAAAACTATTTTAAACTCAAAATGAGGAAGATGTAGTAAAATATGGATAAAGATATACTTTATTAAGTACAGGAACTGTCATGACAAAACTCCATGACAAAAAGCAAAATCAAGTGACAGACTGCAGAGTTTTAAATTAACATTTTATGTAGATGCTAAATTCCATAATATATAGAGTACTGACATATTGATAGAAAAGGACCACAGCACCATAGAAAAATGACCAAAGAATATGAAAAGGATTCCCCAAGAAGGAAAGGTAAATGAACTCTAAATTTCAGAGTTTACCATAATCTCAATCATAAAAAGCAAATATAAGATTTTACTGAATACCAGTGTTTATTTATGTATAACAAAGATCGCAAAGTTTAATCACATACATTAAAGAGGATGTAAATGAATTGTTATTATGTGCCTTTGAATCCGTTCCAACGCATTGCAGTCCTGTGCACAACAGAGGAAACACTGCCTGGTCCTGTGCCAGCCTCACAAGGGTTGTGTGAGCCCATCGTTGCAGTCACTGTCAGTCCATATCCTGGATAACTATCCTTTTTATTCACTGCCCTTTTGCTTTCCTGATGCCCCTTTCCACTGACTGTCTGTCCTAATACCATATCCAAAGTATTTGAGATTAAGTCTTGCCTTTCTCGCTTCAAAGGAGCATTCTGCCTGTACCCCTTCCAAGACAGGTTCATTTAGTCTTGTAGTCCATGGTATAATTTCTGTATTCTTCACCATCACTAAGTATTTTTTGGATTTGCTTATTCAGTGTCCAACTTTCACTTGCAATTCAGACTATTGAAACAATCTTGGCTTGGATCTAGGTGTACCACAGTCCTCAAAGTGATGTGCTTGGGCTCTTCACATGCAATGCCTCATTTCTTGACTCCTGCTGCCATGAACACTGCTTATGGATCTAAGCAAAATGAAATCATTCATAATTTAAATCTTTTCTTTGTTTATCATGATCTTATCTATTTGTTCAGTTGTGTTTTTTCTTTATATTGAGTTGCAATCCATGCTGAAGGCGACAGTCTTTGGTTTTCATCAGCAAGTGTTTCAAGTCCTCCTGCCTTTGAACAGTGAAGGTCATCAGCATATGGAAGTTGTTAGTAAGCCTTCTTCCAATCCTGATGCCATACTCTTCTTCATATAGTCCAGCTTTTCAGATTATTTGTTTAGTACACAGATTGAATAAGTATGATAAAAGGATACAACCGTGACTCCCCATTCCTGATTCTAAACCATGCAGCATGCCCTTGTTCTATTCACATGACTGTCTCGTCATCCATGAGCAGGTTCTACATGAGGTCACTGAAGTGTTCTAGAATTCCCTTTCTTCTCAATGCTGTCCTTAGTTTGTTATGATGCGTACAGTAAATGCCTTTGTATCGTCAATAAAACACAGGTAAACATCCTTCTGATATTTTCTGCTTTGAACCAAGATTCCCCTGACATGAGCAATGATATCACCCACTCCACATCTTTTTCTGAATGTGACTTTAATTTCTGGGTAGCTCCCTGTGGATGTATTGCAACAACTGTTGTTTGAAGTATCAGCAAAATTTTACTTGTGTGTGATGTTAATGATACACTGTTCTGTCATGTCCACATTCAGTTGGGTCACCTCTCTTTGGAAGGAGCACAAATATGATTCTCTTCCAAATTGGCCAGGCAGCTGTCTTCCACATTTCTTGCCATAGGTGAGTGCTCCCAATAAGCTCTCCATCCGCTTATTGAAGTATTCTCATTGGTATTCCAGCAGTGCTTGGAGCCTTGTTTTTCAGTAACACCTTTCGTGCAGCTTGGACTTCTTTTTGGTGCTATTGGTTCTTATTCATGTGCTACCTCTGAAAATGGGTGAATGTCAACTATTCTCTTCAGTACAGTGATGAGGTATTCCTTCCATCTTCTTTTGATGCTTCCCACATTGTTCAACATTGTTTCCATCGACTCTCAACATCACAACTGCGGCTCAAATGTTTTCTTCAGTTCTTTCAGCTTGACATATGCTGAGCATGTTCTTCCTTCTTGGCTTTCTAATTCTAGGTCTTTCCACATTTCATTGTAAAACTTTGTTTTCTTGAGCTGCCCTTTAAATTGTTCTGTTCAGCTCTTTCAGTTCATTTTTAAAAATTTACTTTAGCCACCCTATATTCAAGGGCAAGTTTCAGAGACTTTGGACATCCACACTGATATTTTCTTTCTTTCCTGTCTTTTTAATCGCCTTTTATTTTCGCTTGCACAATGTCATACATATGAGCAATTGATGATTTGTTCCACTGTCAGCCCCTGACCTTGTTTTGGCTGCTGATATTGACCTCTTCCTTCATCACTTCCGACCGAGGTAGTCAGTTTGATTCCTGTGTATTCCATCCAGAGAAGTTCGTGTGTATAGTTACCGTTTATTGTTGAAAAAATGTATTTGCAATGAAAAGGTTGTTGGTCTTAACAAAATTTTATTATTGTATCTCCATTTCTATCACCATGACTACAATTTCAACTTTTTTCCCTTCCACTTTGTTTCCCACTTTCACATTCCAGTCTCAATAATTATCAGTGCATCTTGATTGAGTTTGATTAATTTTAGACTGAAAGATGGTAGAATTATTCAATTATTTTTTAATTATTCAATTTCTTCATAAATAGTTTAATATATAAATTTGTATTAACTGGGTTTCTCTGTATGTGGATAGATACTATCCTATCACAAACGGCATTGCACATCAAGATGATTCTTGAAATGCCCTTATTGGTAATGAATTCCCCTTGAACCTGTCATTCCTTGCATAGTAACCCATATGACAGCCTGGTTGAAAATGGACACTACCGATCCATCTCAGCGCCCTAATACCTAGGATAGCAATCTTTTTGTCTTCTTTTCTTCTTTTTTTTTTTATAATCACATTATTTTATTGGGGGCTTGTACAACTCTTATCACAATCCATTGTGTCAAGCACTCTTGTACATTTGTATCCCTCATCATTCTCAAATCATTTGCTTTCCACTTGAGCCCTTGGTATCAGCGCCTCATTTTTTTGTTTCATTTTCTTATGCCTTCAATTTTCCTAGCTTCATATTTTGTTCGTTCTGCATTGTGGTTAATGGATGTTTGCAACTACTTTCATTTTGAGTTGAACCCAATGGTCCCTAACGCGTTACTCTATCCATGTCATTTTGGTTGCTACATGTGGAGAAGGCAGCTTTTTATAGTTGTGTTGTGAGTGCCTTCCAACCTGAGGGACTCATCTTCTGGCACTCTGTCCGACAATGTTCTGCTGCTGTTAGTTAACATGATTTGTAGTGGCTAATCCCTCAAGCGGACAGCCTATTCCTTTTTCACAGTCTGTTCTTAGTCAAGAAGTGCCACTGAAACCTGTTCACTTTGTAGGAATTTGGGAATTGAAAGCTGATGGCATACGTTCCCAGTGTTATAGCAACACACAAGCCACCACATTATGAGAAACTTATCGACAGGGGTAGTAAGTAAATAGACACCTGAATATGTTGCTCATAAGACTCTAAATTAGGACGAATCATCTTGTGTAGGATAATTTGGCCCTATCAGGAAAAATTACATGTGTTCATAACTGTTAACCCAGCTGGTCAGCTTCTAAAAATTTGGCCTGTAGATAAAATTTATCAAATTATGTGTAAAACTGAATGTTCTAGTTATTTACCACATCATTGTTTATAATAACCGGAGCATAGAAATAGCCTTTCTGTCTACCAGTTGACTACTGATGAAATAAATTTTATTACATATTTATATTTGCCATTGTCTAGAGACAATTTTGATTGACACACTGATGCAGGGTAGTGTTACTAGCACCTAGTATGTAAAAAACATGCCACTAAACAAGTTACAATGCACAAGACAGCCAGATCACAAAGAATTTCCGGGCCTAAAATATCAAAGGGACCATGGTTGAGAAACCCAGATCCAACCAATGGAATGTTATGCAGCTATAAAAAGGGACGCAGAGCGTTTTTTATGTGGAAGATCTCTAAATGAGAGGCAAGGTACGGATTAGAAAGCTACATTCATAGAAAAGGATGGCAAATAGTATATTTATGTTTGCCTATACATGCATAATATCATCTGAAAAAGATTTCTAGTAACTGATAGCATTGCTGGTGGGTAAAGGTGGAGGGTAGTATATGAGTGACTAGCATTAATGATTTTTACTATATACTCTTCACAATTTTGAAATTTATGAATGCATAACCTATTCAGATATACAGACTTAGGAAAATGGAGAAAGTTTAAATACTTTGAGGAAATCATTTTTTAATTTCATAGAATCTTTTTTTTTTCCTAGAGAAAGAGGCATTACTGGAGACTTGACAGCAAGTGTCTAACGCTGTTTCAAAATGAATCTGGGTCAAAGTATTATAAGGTAAGAGCTTCAAACGGGTTACACATTGGGGTGTAACTGCAAAGTCAGCAGTTCAAAACCACCACCCACTCCTCAGAAGAGAGATGAGACTTTCTACTCCTGTAAAGATTAAAAGCCGGGGTAGAAAGGTGGAACCAATTATAGGGATCTACATATAACCTCCTCCCTGGGGGACGGACAACAGAAAAGTGGGTGGAGGGAGGGAGACGTCGGACAAAATAATTGTAATTTATGAATTATCAAGGGTTCATGAGGGAGAGGGGAGCATGGAGGGAGGGGGGGAAATAAGCTGATACCAAGGGCATAAGTGGAGAGCAAATGTTTTGAGAATGATGAGGGCAACAAATGTACAAATGTGCTCGACACAATGGATGGATGGATGGACTGTGAGAAGAGTTGTATGAGTCCCCAATAAAATTATTTTTTTAAAAAGATTTAAAGTCATAGCAATTCAAATGGCAGTTCTGATCTGTCCTAGGCAATGGGTTTGTTTTGTTTATTAAATAATGTGTATTTTTCAGCTATATCCAAATAGTCTTATGTCACTATTATTCAGTGTGCCTATGATGACATGCTAATAAAGTTCATAGCAGTCACTGTCCGTTTTCTTTGTTGTTGCAGCAACTGTATCTCACCCTTCCATTCCACCCCCCACAGCAGCTCTGCTAACCCAGAGCTGGCGGTGATCATTGTTAGTTTTGGGTGCCTTGTCAGTTTGGACTGCTAGCTACAAGGTCAGCAGTTAACCCCACCAGCCACTCCTTGGGAGAAAAGTGAAGGGTTTTGTTCCCGTAAATATTCACAGGCTTGGAAACCCGCAAGGCAGGACTCGACTTGATGGCCGTGAGTTCTTAGTTTAGTCAGGTTGCTGCTATTTTCTCTGTGGATGCTGTAATTTAGATTATACTATTTAGAAAGTTCCATGATCATTTTCTGCAGAAGATGGCATTGTGGTATATGGTATTTCTCCTGCCTTCTACTGCACCTTTGGCCTTGGTCTCTGATTTATTGTATTGGTTCTTTATCTCCTTCTCTGCCTCTGGCATTGCTGGAAGTACAAATGATTCAAGACAGGAACTGTCATTAAGACTAGAGTATGTGCCTTCCATGTGCCCCACACTTCAGGGACACTTGGTGTCGATCCTGATGAATTCGTTAGAAATGCATAGGGTTAGTTTTTTTAAGTGTTTCTGAAATTCAAAACAGGACATAGTTCATATTTTATAATGCTTATTTTTTTTTAATTTCAGGAAATCCCACTTTCTGAGATTCTCCGTGTATCTTTGCCATGTGATTTCACAAACATTTTACAAGGCAGCAACCTGCACTGTTTTGAGATCATCACTGATACCATGGTATACTTTGTGGGTGAGAACAATGGGGACTGCTCTCACAATCCGGTTCTTGCTGCCACTGGAGTTGGACTTGATGTAGCACAGAGCTGGGAAAAGGCAATCCGTCAAGCTCTCATGCCTGTCACCCCTCAAGCAAGTGTTTGTACTTCTCCTGGGCAAGGGAAAGATCACAGTAAGCAATAAGCTAGTTGATGATTTTTTCCTGTTTGGACCTTAAGCAGTTTGTGGGTGTGGGTGTGTATCTGTGTGTGTTTTAATGCTTATTATAAGGTTTGTCTTAAGACACCGAGATAATGAGAATACCTTTATAAAATTGTTGGTTCTTGGGTATACATAAAATACTCAGAGTTGGCCCCACAGGCAGTCTTCCCTACATTTAAACCCTGGCTTCACCTGTTCACTAGAGCCTGGATTTTAAAGTGTGTTTGATCTTAAGTGCGTTTCTTCTCTGTCGTGGTAAATACTTCATCCCTGCCATCAGTCGGTTCTGAAGCATAGAAACCCTGTAGGGCAGGGTATAACTGCTTCTGTCAGATAGCTCTGTACAGGACCAGAGAGCCTCATCTTTCTTTTGAGGAGCAAGTGGTGGTTATGAACTGTTGACTTTGTGCTTAGCAGCCCAGCTCATAACCAATTACACCACGAGAGCGTCTTACCTCGGGTTGCCAGTATTCAGTGAGAGAGTGCTTATAAAGTGCTGTGAATAGCGCTTGTTTAAATGTTAAATGATTGTAAATATATCTGAATTTACTTAATATTTTTAAATTGAGCTTTTAAAAACAAGCTACTTTACTTGATTAGTTGTGCTCGTTTCCTTAGCCAAGGTTTATAGTGGAGATGGCTAAAAAAAGCTTCACATTCTTGCTCCCTTGAGTTATTCTGGAGATTCTAGATGTTGGACCCCTATTCTCATGTACGTTTCCTTTTGTCTTTTTCTGGAAAATTAAATTGACTCTAGTGTCAGACTTTCTCTGCTTACCAAAGTAATAGAAACTTTTAGACTACATAGAAATATGTAATATAGACTGAGAGAGTTTTATCTGTACAACACACAGTCATCTCTGTACCTAATCCTACACTGCCACCTATGCCCTGAAAATCATCTCTGCAATCTGGTATAAATTTTTAGATTTGGGACAGGTGAGAGAGAAGAGCTATACTATTCATACCATACTATTTTGCTTTTTTTGGGGGGGGGGCGGGGAATGGTGTCATAAAAATGATGTATTTAACAATTGTTTTATCCATTATTAATATATACGATATACATCAGTGTCTATATAGGTTTACTACTACTTTTTAATATGAGTATAATACTTTTTAATGCAAGAACTATAAGAAGTACATAAAACAAAAATAGAAATACTCAGTTTTAGCCCCCCTTTCCCACTCCCTAGGAGGACTCCTATCTATTTTTCAGTCTTGTCTTGGTTTGGGGTTTGTTTTTATTTAGGTACTAAACCCACCCGTAGCCATCAGATCGATTTCCACTCACAATGATCCTACTTAGAGTTTCTGAGCTTACAAATCTTTATGAGCAGCCCCAACCGTCTCCCTCCGAGTGGCCAGTGTGTTTGAACTGTGCAGTCGACAGCTCAGTGCTTCCCCAACAGTGCTGCCAGGGCTTCTTAATTCTCCTTCCGCCACCCTGAGGCTTGCTTTCTCAGTTTACCAGGAAAACTGGGGTAGCTTTCTGATCCAACACAGCTCTACATCCTTTCTCAAACAGGTAGTATTCCTTTGTATTTAATTATTTCACTAGTTTCCTGCTAATAAATTAGTTTTGTGGATATGTACAGTGTGTTTAAATGTACACAATTGTATTAACTGTGAAATTTTAACTTAATTTTTTTAAATTTAGTATACTGTGGACATTTTTTATGTCAATGAATATTAATCTTAGTAAGCCAGTATTAACAATTTTATTCTTTCTCTCATAAACCTTCTTTTATATTTTACAGAAGATTTGTCTACCAGTATCTCTGTAGCTAATTGTCAGATACAAGAGAACGTGGTGAGTAATAATTACAGCTGAAGTATGCAAATTGAGGAGTAAAGTCAGGGAAAATAAATTTTGAAAACCTTACTAGAAAAATAGGTTCATAGTTCAAGGCCTTAAACAATGTGTGTAGAGTCAGTATGCTAGAATTTTGGAATAACAGACTTCTTCCTAAGGTGTTCTGTTTTAAAAGGAAACAAAGGCAGATTTTTAAAATTATTAAAGTAGATTCATAATTTTATAAGTAGCACTAGAATACTGTAAAGTACTTACTATCATTCAAAGAAGAGGGGAAGATTACTTCTGGGTGAGCAGGAAAAGCTTCCTGAAGAAAGTGGGACTTGATTTGTTCCTGGTCAGATCTAGCAAGGTTGTTGGATAGTAGAGCTGAGGAGGTGGGGCAACGTTCCAAGTAGGTAGAGAGGAAGAATGAGTTAGCAGAGGGAAGCAGGAGGAAATGCAAGGCTTTAAGGTTTGAATTTGACTGCTCTAAAACGAAAACTCGCTGCTGTGAGGTCAATGCCCTATAGGACAAAGTAGAACTACTGCATAGGGTTTCCGAGGCTGTCAGTCTGTACTGGAGCAGACAGCTTCCTCTCTCTCCTAAGGAGTCACTGGATGATTTGAAGTGCTCACCTGGAAGTTGACTGCCAGATGCTTAGCCCACTGCGCCACCAAGGTTCCTTTGGGCTGATACAGAGGATTGATTATAATGGAGTTGGCATGCTTTCTTTTTGTAAAGGACTAGATAATAACTATATTAGACTCTGCAGGCTGTTTGGTCTCTATTACAACTCAGCCACTGTTGGGAAAAGCAAGTGTTGACAGTATGCAATTAAGTGTGGCTGTATTCCAATAAAACTTTTATTTCTGGACACGGAAGTTTGAACTTAATGTAAATTTCATGTGTCACAACATATTTTTATTATTTTAGCTTTTTCCCATCCATTAAAAAATTCCAGAACTATTCTCAATTCTTGGACTATTAAAAAGGGGGGTGGGGAAGGCCGGGTTTGACTGCAGGCCAGTTTGCCAACCCCTGGATTAGAAGGGAAAAAAGCTAGGAAAAGTCAGAAAATTATTCAAATCTCTGATGAAAATCTTTCCTTGACTCTTTGGGGCATTCAGCTGTTGTATAGCTACACCATGTAAAGCTGTTGGGGTTTCTAAAATTGCAGTGAAGACAGGGTACCCAGTATTGTTAAGGGAGGTAGAGAGTTTCAAGGAGGTATTATCTGTGTGTCTGTCCTTGTGGTTGGCAGCATAGATACTAGATTCCTGGGATCTTTCAACGGAATGAGACACAAGAGCCCAGGCTCAGTAAGAGCCCACAGGAGCTAAGTGACAGCCATTTGTTGCTGAAGGGAAAACAGATTTCAGAATTGGTCTTTGTTAAAGAACTTATTTCAGCAATTACTAATAGATGCCCCTCATCTACTTTGATAAAATTCAAATTTTTATCAAACAAAAAAATAGTTGAAAAGCATTTCAAAATGATCCAGTCAAGCTTTAAAATTTTCATTCTTACTTAAAACATAAGATGCGGTGATAAATAGTTCATGGAAAAAATGGAATTTTCCGTTAACGTTTTGAAGCCCCGCATAGACTCAGCATTTGTTTTTGTCACAAGATTTTGTCTTTCAAGGGCACTTAGTTCCTACTTTGTCTTTCTTGCCCCAAGCCCACCCAAGTGCATTGTGTTCACTGTCCCAATTGTTGCTTTAAAGTGGAGCCAAGGACACTTGTGAAAAATTCTGAGAAAAGAACCTTACGTTCTTACTCCCTCGGTCTTTTGAATTTATTTTGCTGACAAGTAATTTGATAACAATTGTTTGTATTGATTCATCTTTATAGGATTTCCAAAGCAACTTAGTTTCCATAGAAATCTTATACTTCATTGATGTCTATTTGTTTATATTTCATTACGTATAGTTAGGACATAAGTTATTATTACCAGTACATTTTACAAGTGCAGTCACTCTTAGAGCAATGATTATAACATGACATAAATGTGTGTGACAGCGAGTTTGTATGTCAAAGGCACCATTGAATGAACCCTACAAGAGTAGAGCTGACTGGTCCGAGGCACTGTGTGTGAGCCTTGGCCATCGGCAAGCATGTGCTTCTCAGAGGGAATGGGGTCCAGAGGTTATTAGGGTGTGTTAGTGGGGAAAAGGTGTTTGAGATCGCCTCTTTTGTATTTTATTTGAATCTCATATGGTTTCATGAATTGTTTTATCTTGAATATAGATATATTTTTCTGTTGCGTTTCTAAGTCCTTCTTTACAAATTACCTATCACAGAGTCATCTATCCAATTGGAGTTCAATAAATACTGAAGATAATCATAAAATCATAGGCATTTTAAGATTAGAAGAGCGTTCAAAAGAAACTAAATCCCTGGTAATTTAAATAGCTTGCTTAAGATTACCTAACTTAACCCAAAATTTAAGAATTTAGGATTGTTTACTGCCTAAAATTTCCGGATACTTTGCGTACATCCTCATTTAATTAATTTAAAAGCCCAGTTATTTTGAGAGGTCACAGCCTTGAAAAGCCTCTGGAGCACAGAAATTACTGCTGTGCGTCTTTATCGTCAGTGGTTTACCAAGCAGTCTTTCCCTCTGAAGTCAACTTGTATTCATTTAACAGCAGAAAGTCTTACTGTTGTCTCTGAAGCCAGTGTGCCCCAAGCTTTCCATGCTTTTAATGTACTTAACCCTCATCCACATATCCCCACTATACAGCTTTAGTCTAGTTTTCTGCACACAAAATCCACTGCCATCCAGTCTCTTCTGACTTTTAGGGACCCAATGTAGAGTTGCCACGGTGTAAACCTTTACAGGAGCAGACAGCCTCATCTTTCTCCCATGGAACAGCTGGTGGATTTGAATCAACGAACTTGCAGTTGGCAGTTCAGTGCTTACCCAGCAGAATCCTCAGCACTCCTTATCCAGCACATGACTGCCATCAAGTCAATTCCTACTCAGCGACTACAAGTCAGGGTAGGACTGCCCTGTAGGCAGTTAAAGAACTTACTTCTTTAACTTTATGTAGGTTTTCAAGGCTGACTTTATGGGAGTAGAAAACCTTGTCTTTCTCCCACATCCAGCACAGAGGAAACACAAAATCAATAGTACTTCTAAGACACAAAATAGTTTTTGTGTATCTGTTGAAAGGCCTGTGTGCATGCCCAAGTACAAGGAGACCTTGACTGAAGAACTGTGGATGGGACTGGAGAGTGTCCCATTTGTGAATGCTCTCACCACCACCACCACCACCACCACCATGAAAATGAAAGCCGCAGGAACAGCAGGGAAAGAGGGAGGGATCGAAGAAATGGAGTCAAAAGAGAAAGGGAGATTGAGGGTCAGCTCAGTTATAGACTTCCACTTCTTCTCAGACTTTTCAATATCAACTTCATTCTAATAATAATAGCTTAAGTTTTTTTTTTAAATCAAAGCTATCCATTATCTATAAAGGTCAAATTAGTAAAAACTTTGTTAATAGCTTTTCATGTTAATTTACTTTTTAGAGGTCACTACTTGATAGATTTTCTTTTAATTCAAATCTTCTATCAAAGGTGATTTCACATAAAACTTTACTATTGCACATTAGTAGTCATGGTATAAAAATTGGACTTAGCGTCTCCTAAAACATAATATAAAAAGTATAATATACCATAAAAGGGTTTTGTATTTTATGAACATTAATTATCTTATGAAAACAAAATTGTACCTAAGCGTTTAAATGAAAAGAATCAGGAGATAATAACATTGCTGTGTACTCGTAAAGAATACATTATTTTTATTGCTTGCTTTCTCTTGAATAGGACATCAGTTCCGTTTACCAGATCTTTGCAGATGAGGTGCTTGGTTCAGGCCAGTTTGGCATTGTTTATGGAGGTAAGTGACTCCATAGCCTTTTGTACACTGGGTATGTTGTAGACAAATTGTGAGATTGTCAAACCATCTCCCAGATAATACGTCTTAATCTCATAACTTTGTTGGGTAGCCTTCTCTTCTAAGGTTAGTGATGTTATTTTAGCTATGCCCTTTTCATTGAAATTGGACTTTTATTATCAGTTTTTATTGCAAACTTTCAAAAGTAACAGGGAAATTATTTTTCGATGAAATAAATTCTTATAACACATATAGAGATATTTCTGTGAGGGAAAATAAGGATTGAAGTTTAGGTATTCTGTGTGAGTTTGGCCACTGAAGTATATTCCATACTGGTCTGCCAACACCATTTGTCTAAAGATGGAATAAATATTACAACAGATCTGAAGACCTGAACCCTTATCCAGCTTGGCATCTTAAATCCCTGTGGGATATCAGAGAAATCATTTAATCTCAGTATGCCTCAGAATCTTCATTTGTTAAACAAGCAATAAAACCTACCCCGAATAATACACAGAGTTAATGTCTATGAAACCTAGTGCATATAAAAGTACTTCATGAGCTGTGGTGCCAGTAATGTCAGACCCTTCTCCTTTGTCCGTGCTGTTAAGAATGGTATCCTATTTGGTCTTCCTCTTCCACATCACGCCTGGAGGGAATCTTTTTTAAGAAATAAAACAAAAATAGGAAAGTGAATAAAGTATTGCTACCAGGGTCCCAACTTGATGCATGCATGGGTTTATTCCAAAGACTACGTGTTTCAATATGTCTCCATGATCACTGGATGGTTGCCAAAAGGTTCCCTCAGTGGTACGCTTAGGCTTGTTAGGGTGCATACCAAAAAAGTTCAATCCGAACAGTGGATTTCGAGGGGATATGGGTCACTTCAATTCAAGGCAGAGAGATCAGTTTAGAAGGTTATGGGGCAGAGGTCCTCAAACTTTTAAAACGGGCCAGTTCACTGTCCTTCAGACCCGTTGGAGGGCTAGACTATAGTTTACAAAAAAAAACAAACTATGAACAAATTCCTATGCACACTGCGCGCATAAATCTTATTTTGAAGTGAAAAAACAAATGGGGCAAAAACACCCAGCAGGCTGGATAAATGTCGTCAGCGGGCCGTATGTGGCTGGCGGGCTGTAGTTTGAGGACCCCTGTTACGGGGACTGTTGGGAGGACTGTTAGTAAGTTTTCTTAAAAGACACAGGACAATCACAGGGGCTTACATCAGGAAGCTCTGAGAAAATAGAAAACTGCATCAGTAAGAAAAATACCCAAGAAGTTAAGCTATGGAACTTTTCCCACTATGACAATATACCTATTCATTCTTCAAGGGTAGCAAGGATTGTCCTGTAAGAATTTTGTTGGGAAACCTTACTGCATCCACCCTGTAGCCCTGATAATTCACCTTCAGGCTTGTTTTTAATCCGTCACTCTCAGAGAACATTGAAAAGGAGCATACTGTGAGCCCTTCAAAGATGCCCTAACTGCCACTTCGACATGTGTAACATGAAGAGTGCAGAGTTTTCGGTGGCGGGCGAGACAGATGGGAGCATTGCCTTCTGAAGTCTATAGCCCTAGAAAGAAGATATGTCGAAAGTTGTAGCTTCACTTTTAACAGTTTTGTGCATTATAGATAGCTGTTATTTTATAGCTATACGTTTCGACTTAACCGTCATATAATTTCAGTCTATGGACAGCTTCCGTGGTAAAGATTATGGCATATACTTGTGCTGTCTCAGTTTGCTGCCACTACTGCTTCTTTCTCTTTTATTTGTCTTTCAATAGGAAAACATAGAAAGACTGGAAGGGATGTGGCTATTAAAGTTATCGATAAGATGAGATTCCCCACAAAACAGGAAAGTCAGCTCCGTAATGAAGTGGCTATTTTACAGGTAAAAAAAAATCTTTGCATTGGTTTTAATTCTTTTTTTTTTTTAAGCGTTTTATTAGGGACTCATACAGCTCTTATCACAATCCATACATACATCAATTGTGTAAAGCACATTTGAACATTCATTGACCTCATCATTCTCAAAACAACCACTCTCCACCTAAGCC
>NW_022103907.1:10787968-10789941 GCF_000313985.2 Echinops telfairi | reverse complement strand
TTTTCTCCTCCAGATTGTTCATCCAGCCTATCTTATTTAGACAGACCTACGGAGATAATAACATGCACAAAACCAAGCAACAATATACAACAAAACACCACCAACAATAAACCAATGACAGAAAAAACCACAACAAGAAAGAAAAGCTTGTCATTAGTTCAAGGACTGGTTGTTGGCCTTTACGAGTGTTTTTCCAGTCTAGTCTGTGGGGGCACCAAGCCCTGCCCCAAAGTCCACCTTTGGCATGCCCTGGGGACCTCGCCGCTTCTCTCTCCTGCTGTTCTGTTGCACCCCTTTAATGTTTTACCTCGGGGTGGTGGGATCTTATCGGGCTCAATTCCCACACTGTGTCTCCAGTGTTGTCCCCTGTAGGGCTATGGGTCAGTGAGGGACGCCATGTCTCATAGTGGGGCCTGCCATGTGGTCTGCTCTGTGGACTGGTTGCTCTGAGCGGGAACATCGTCCTCAAGGCCTAGTGGGCCAGGATGTGCTCCACTCTCTCCTCCTCCCCTTTCATCTCCTGTGTGCTCCGATCAGATATGTCCCTCTCCCATAGGTGCAGGTTCATTGCCGTCCTCTGAAATAAATTCTTCTGGGTGGTTTTAATTCTTGATTTATGAATTTTTGAATCAGAGTTTGTTTAGTGTGCTCAGAAAAGGTATTTTTTGCTTTGCTTCATTTTCTAACCACTTTTTAGGATCAAAGGCTACACATATCTGAATTAACTATTTCTTAACTCTAAAACGAAAAATAAAAAAGCGAACTTAGAATCAGTAATCTAGGTGTTAGAAGTACAGACAACCTTACCCATTTTCATAATTAAATTATTCAAAAACGCTGCATTTATCACTACAATTGCTTAAACTCGTTTGGTAGTTCTACTGGCACACTTAATCAGGAGGCTGTTGGAGCCAACATCATTCTCACAACTGATGTGCTGTAAACCAAAACTGCTTAAAATTATTTCTGTTTTCACAGCCATGTTCTTTTTTTAATTCAAAACTGAAGACTTAATTTAGTGAGCCTCAGTCTATTAAGATATAATTGAAAGATATTGGCGATGACCTAAACCCCATGGAACGTTCACGTATTGGGTGTTTTGAATTTGATCTAACACAGTCACCTCTTTGATGAGTTACTGAGAAAAATAAAATCTAGCATGGATTATTTTTCTGAATATCCTTAAATGATAAATTATGAGATGCACATTGGTATCTATTCATAAGGTTTAGGAAATCATGGTGACGTGTAGTGAATGCTCTCAGAGTCCTGCTCACTTGGGAGTGGAGCTCAAGAAGACACAGCTGACTGAGTTTATGTTTCCTTAGTGGAGCAGGTAAGAAAAATATAAGCTAACAATACGTTTATTACAAGATTGGTCACTAGTAGTAGCTTTTGCCTCCCTTTTTAATTTTTTCTTAAAATATGGAACGCTTCGTGAATTTGTGTGTCAGCCTTGTGCACGGGCTGTGCTTGTCTTCTCTGTATCCTTCCAATTTTAGTACCGGTGCTGCCGATGTGCGCTCTGCCTCACTTCTTCTTCAGAGTAATGACAATCAAGATTGTACCTGCAGGGGATCTGTTGTCACTCCAGGCTGTCAATTCTGTAAAGTGACTTTAAATAGAATATTAATAAACATGAAATCCTCTATTAGAGTGGAAATATAATCTTAGATATCTTTTTCATGCTTAGATTTGGAATATCTCATTGTCCAGCCAAAATTAAAATTAGGAATATATTTCTAAGGCTGATTTCTTCCCCTTTTTTGGCTGATTTCTTCTTGACACATGGCTCGCAAGCATAATTCTGAAGCATTTTTTCCTCATGTCATCAGCTTTGGGTCATCATAACTAAATTTAGGAATTTCTAGTGAAAACAGCGTGAAAAGCTTTATGATGCTTATTATATTAATATTACATGCTTTCTAGTATTTTCATTATTGTTATCTTACTGGAAGTAGATTTACATAGTT
>NW_022103907.1:10785957-10787212 GCF_000313985.2 Echinops telfairi | reverse complement strand
GTCTCCTCCCCGAGACCTATCCGTAAGGGGATGTCCAGTGGCCTACAGATGGGTTTTGGGTCTCCATCCACACTCCCCCCTCGAAGACTCTTTATGAGCGTAGAAAGCCACATCCTTCTCCCAAAGAACAGCTGGTGGTTTCAAACTGGACCTTTTGGGTAGCAGCCTAAGGTGTAGGCTGCCACACCACCAGGCTCCTTGGTGTTCTTCAGATAGTCATCAAAAAGCCTAAAAAGCTGGCTGAAACACTAATCCTGGTGCTCCAGTGTCATCCTTAGTTTTTTTCTTCTCCTTATTCAGGCTGGGCAGATGATTGAAATGGCAGCTGTGATTGTTCGAGGGGCAGAAAGGAAAACCAAAGACTCACTGATTCAGAAAGTTGCTCCACTTGTGATGGAGCCCTGGGTATGGTAGTGGCTTATGTGTTGGACTGCTAACTGCAAGGCCAACCATTCAAATCCACCAATTTCTCCATATGAGAAAGAAGAGTGTCTCTCCTCCCAGAAAGATTTAAGTCTCAGGAACTCGAAGGGGCAATCTTACCCTGTCCTGTAGGGTTGCTGTGACTTGGAGTCGACTCGATAGCAGTGGGTTTGGTATTTTTGCTTTTTGTTTTAGCATGTCACCCGGAAGGTGAAGCTTTGCTCTTAAGTACTGGATGGTAGGCTCTGTAGAAATCGGCACATTCCATGTGAGGATACTTGTGACTACTCTTTATTAAGCTGATTCAAAATCTCTCTTTGCAGAGGTTCCACTGTGGACACTACCCTCAGCTAATTGGATCTCTTTCCCAAATGATTGCCAGACTGGCACCCTTGCTATGCCTCAAACATGCCAGACACGCTCCCATCCCAAGGCCTTTGTTTAATTGCTCCCTCTGCTTGGAATGCTTCCTTCTGGACAATCTCCCACCCTTCCAACACCCTGTCCAGAATCTACAGGGTAGATCCCCTTACTTCTGTCAAGATTTTGCCCAAATGGCATTTCCTCAGGTGAGGTCTTTTCCACTGCACTGCATTTACCCAACTCCACTTTTTCCACTTTTTCTTGTCTCCAAAGCACTTGGGGTCTTCTAAAATCATAGGTAATCGGCTATGGTATTTCTTAGCTGTTGTTTATCAACTCTGCTAGAATTAACAGACTCTCTAAGACTAGACTCTAGTTAATTTTGTTCATTAGTCAATCCACTAACTTTATAGATTATGAACTTGTAGATTTTAGTAGTAGACACATAGCACATTCAATTTGTTTTTTG
>NW_022103907.1:10776768-10782514 GCF_000313985.2 Echinops telfairi | reverse complement strand
AGGGAACGCAGTGCCCCTTGGCTTGCACCATCCTCCTGCCCGGTACCTTTGAGCTGTGGCACAGCCAGCTGGGCGAGCCATTTATTGAGGGTCTTCCTCTTTTTCACCACCCTTCTATTTTACCAAGCACCCTGGTTTGTTTCCCGGCCTTTAGAATCCAGATAACATGTCCAAAGTATTAAAAATATTCTAATCGCTTGAGCCAGTAGAGCAGCGGTTCTCAAGCTGTGGGTCCTGACCCCCTTAGGGGTCGAATGACCCTTTCACAGGGGTCACCCAATTCACAACACTCGCAAAATTACAGTGATGAAGTAGCAATGAAAATCATTTTATGGTTGGGGAGGTCACCACAACGGGAGGAACTGTGTCAAAGGGTCGGAGCCTTTAGGAAGGTTGAGAACCACTGCAATAGAGCATATTAAAGATTAAATGAAGGTTTCTAAGTCCAGGCAAAGGACTTTTGTACCTAAATACAGAGACCCAACTGATGGTTTTAGAATAAGACTGACTAACATGTCAAATTTGTCTTTTAGGAAGGCTTTTCTACAAGTAAAACATAGATAGATTGCTGTTTTAATAAGTAGAAACCTGTCATAGTTACTTTGTATGATCACAAACCTGATGACCTAAAGAAACACGAGAGACGTGTAATTGGTTTAAAATTAATTTGGTAATTGCTGTCTTTTTAAGACCAGTCAATTTACTTAAAATTAGAGCAGTGTCAGAAGGTACAGGATAAGGAAAAGAAACGGGAGCAATTGATTATAAGATGAAACTGGGGAAACAGTCTTCCCCCAGTGCATCCACTTGCACTGCACAACTGAAGAACATCAGGATCTATGCTACGTGTTATAGATTGTAATTTTTCACATTTTGTTTATTTTTCCAACTTGAAATTTTCATCGTCAGTTGTAGCGCCATGTTAGGTATGTGCATAATACAGCACATATCTTGCTGAGTTGGCCATCTAAATATTCTGCAATTCTCTCCAGAATTTGCACCATCCTGGAATTGTAAACCTGGAATGTATGTTTGAAACCCCAGAACGAGTCTTTGTGGTCATGGAAAAGCTGCATGGAGACATGTTAGAGATGATCCTGTCCAGTGAGAAAAGTCGGCTTCCGGAGCGGATTACTAAGTTCATGGTCACACAGGTATTGTAACTCTTCTCTGACACTACAGAATAAAAACTCAGATAAGGAGATAGAAGCGCTGGTGCCTACTGAGAGAGGGTGGGCATTGATTCGAGTACAGAACACTACTGTTCGTTAAATCTTGATGGTGCACTTCTCAAATGATTGCAGTGAAAAGTGGGGGTGGGGCTACAGTTCGTCCAGGCATTGAACAAACACTGTTCTCTTCTATAACAGATACTTGTTGCCCTGAGGAATCTGCATTTTAAGAATATTGTGCACTGTGATCTAAAGCCTGAAAATGTGCTGCTTGCCTCAGCAGAGCCGTTTCCTCAGGTGAGAGACAGCCTTTTGAGGAATCGTGTTAAATGACGTCTAGGAGCATTTACAGAGTGCCCTACTGGTTTCAAGTGCACACCGTCTTCATGTTAGCCTGTCAGATTTACCATCGTCCTGTTCACACTTGAGAAAGCATTACTACTGCCTATGAGTATTAATACCCCAAATAATTTTAAATCCTGCTACTAATTATATGTTATTTATTTTCTTTAAGACTGAATTCCTGGATCTCAAGGAATAACTTTTTGGCATACAGACTTTTTGCAGTTCTAACCGGCGGGGGTGGAGGAGGGTCGGTTTGCAACTTTGGTTTGTGCTCTACGTGCTCCGGACAAACTCACCATTAAGTAGACTCTGAAGGGTGGCACTGAAATGGGAGAAACGGAATTTTCGTTGAGCCACACAGCCTACTTTTTTCCCTCTGTATGGCTACAAATTTTAAACATTTTCATCAAAACCTCTGTGAGAAATTTGTTTACTGAAAACAATAGGACCGATGGTTCTGGGGGGACATGGGAGAGGGGGAGTTGGGGGAAAGGAAATGGTGTTAACCAACTGGATTACAAGGGAACAACAAGTGATCCAAAATCAGTGCTTAGGAGGGTGTTAAGAGGCCTGGTAGGGATTGATCAAGGGCAATGTAACCGAGAGGAATTACTGAAACCCAAATGAAGGCTGAGCATGATAGGGGGACAAAAGGAAAGTAAAGGAAAGAAAGGAAAGAACTAGGAGGCAAAGGGCATTTGTAGAGGTCTAAATAAAGGCATGTTCATATGTAAATATATTTATATATGATGTTGGGGAAATAAGTCTATGTGCATATATTTATAGGTTTAGTATCAAGGTAACAGATGGACATTGGGCCTCCACTCAAGTACTCCCTCAATGCAAGAACACTCTGTTCTATTAAATTGGCATTCCATGATGCTCACCTTCCTGACATTGCTGAAGGCAAATGTGGTGAAGAAAGCTGATGGTGCCCAGGTATCAAAAGGTACAGCATCTGGGGTCTTAAAGGCTTGAAGGTAAACATGCAGCCATCTAGCTCAGAAGCAACAAAGCCCACATTGAAGAAGCACACCAAACTTTGTGATCACGAGGTGTTGAAGGTATCAGGTATCAGGCATCAAAGAACAAAAAATTCTATCATTGTGAATGAGGGGGAGTGCAGAAAGGGGACCTAAAGCCGATCTATAGGCAACTGCACATCCCCTTACAGAAGGGTCAGGGGGAGGAGATGAGCCAGTCAGGGTGCAGTATAGCAACGATGAAACATACAACTTTTCTCTAGTTCTTAAATGCTTGCCCTCCCCCCCACCACTATCATGATCCCAATTGTACCTTACAAATCCGGCTACACCAGAGGATGTACACTGGTACAGATAGGAACTGGAAATACAGGGAGTCCAGGACACATGATCCCTTCAGGACCAGTGGTAAGAGTGGCGATACCGGGAGGATGGAGGAAAGGTGGGGTAGAAAGGGGGATCCAATCAAAAGGATCCTGGGGGACAGACAACAGAAAAGTGAGTGAAGGGCAACACCAGACAGTGTAAGATATAACAAAATAATAATAATTTACAGATTATCAAGGGTTCATGAGGGAGGAGCGGGGAGAGAGAAGGAAAATGAGCTTATATCAAGGGCTCAAGTAGAAAGCAAATGTTCTGAGAAGGATGATGGCAACAAATGTACACATGTGCTTGACACGATGGATGTATGGATTGTTAGAAGAGTTGTATGAGCCCCCAATAAAATGATTTTTTTTAAAAATATGTTTACCTACACACATGTGATAACGCTTCACATATGTTTTGCATTCCTTAAAAAAAAATTTTTTTTAATTCTTGATCTCCACTAATTTCATTTCAAAATCTACTAAATGGCTCCTAACCCAAATTTGAAATACCTCTCATGGACCTAATGATGAGAAATTTTTGTTGATCATGGTCATGGTATTTGTAATTGTTTTTCAGGATTGCATTGATCCGCCAATCAGGCTGTCTACCTAGAGTATGTTTATGTAGAGTTGGAACATGAATAATTAGATAAAATGGCTAGAAGGATAACAAATGGCTCTTTCTTGTAAATACAACTCAGATTATCTTCCAAGGGGGGGAAAACATTTGAAAAAACTATTAAACTCCTTTACTTTTGAAATAGTAATCTTACGCTTCCTTCTATAATGTCTATGTGGTTAAAAGTGATTCCTTATCATTGTCAGGTCAGAAGGGGCCCACTGACTGTTGGCGTCATGTAGTAAATAGACACCTCTCTGGGGGATGGGCAACAGAAGGGTGGGTGAAGGGAGACACCAGGCAGTGTAAGATAAGATATAATAATTATAAATTATTACGGGTTCATGAGGGAAGGGGAGGGGGAAAAGGAAAATGAGCCGATTCCAGGAACCAAAGAGGAAAGCGAATTTTGAGAATGATGAGGGCAACAAATGTATAAGTGTGGTTTACACAATTGATGTATGTATTGTGATGAATTGTATGAGCCCCAATAAAATTATTTTAAAAACAAAAACAAAACGTGTCAGCATCCACATCCCAGAAATAGTTGTCAGTGTTTTAATGATGCCTCCATCTCTTGGTTCTCCAGCCACTGACTTTTACTGTTCTTTCATATAGGCCAAAATCCTTTTACTCTCGTTATCTCAATGCTTTTTGGTAGACATTTCAGGGGCCAAAGCATGGCTTCTGAAAAGTGCTTGGTATCTGCAGGCTCAGCATGGCTGTAGTTATGCATCACTAAAATCTGAAACTTTGCTAGGAAGTGAACATCAATAACGTTTTCTGAACTCTGCCAGAGCCATCACATTGTCACTGTCCGAGCATCTTCCTCTTTCTCACTGACCTGCTACTGTACCGGGCGTGGCCTTCCTTTTTGATGGACTGGCCTCTCCTGCTCATATGTCCAAGGTACATGAGAAGAAATCTCGCCATCCTCACTTCTAAGGATAATCCCAGAAACTGGCTGTTGCTCCTTTGTGCAGTCGCTAATGCCCAGATTAACAGTTATCCTTAGTGTAGATTAGTGATTGTCAATTTTCTCTTGACAATTTAAAGGATACATTTATTGAGTTCTTTCACGTATCCATACCCTGTGAAGCCACTGAAAAATGAAATGCCTAATTCGTGTTTACAAATAATAGCTTAGCAAGCTTCAAATGCCCTGCACTCATGTAAAAACTTCTGACTACCAGGACTGCCGTGCTTGTGTTGGCATTCTGGAAGCTAGAGTTCAGAACTGGGCTTGGTTTTGTTGTTGTTTGGTCTGGTTTTGCAATGAGTGTGTGGAAAGTTCTTCATAATTTGTTAGGAATTAGTCACAGGGTTGTAAAGGTGCTGTCTTTTGGAAAGTTGTGTTCTACAGTTTTCCTACCTACAGTAGCTTTGGCATTCAAAAATCAATAAAGTTCGCAAGTGTGCTGAAACGATTTTGAAATTTCTGATTTGATGTGCATGTGTAAATTTCATATTACCCTCTGGTTCCCAGGTGAAGCTGTGTGACTTCGGTTTTGCCCGAATCATTGGTGAGAAGTCCTTCAGGAGGTCTGTGGTAGGAACTCCAGCGTACCTGGCGCCTGAAGTTCTCAGGAGCAAAGGCTACAACCGCTCTCTGGATATGTGGTCAGTGGGTGTCATAGTCTACGTGAGCCTCAGTGGCACATTTCCTTTCAACGAAGACGAAGACATAAATGACCAAATCCAGAATGCTGCCTTTATGTACCCCCCAAATCCATGGAGAGAAATTTCTAGTGAAGGTAAAATGTTAATCCTGTAGTGTGCAAATCTGTGCTCTCAAATTGCCTTGTCTCTTGATTTTTTAATTTTTTTAGTATCTCCCACTTGACTTCCACATTCACCTGGTCTCACACCGGTGTTTGAGCACTCCTCCTGTGACAGCGTCTTTCCTTCCTCCTCTCTCTCCCGTAGCTGCCACCATATCAGTAATGCAGGCCCCAAACTCCTTATTTTGATTCTGCCAAGATACCTTTTTTATCTTTAACTAGTCTATCAAGCTCTTCTCCGGGCCTTCCCAGTCAGTCACCATTGCTAAGTACATCTGTAGGAAACACTGCTTTTATCTTACTCTGCTCCCAAACGTTTTGTCTTTCCTTGAAAACCCATTCCGTCTCTGTGATCTGCCCTCGCCGTTTCTCACATGAAGCTGGATCCAGACCACTGACACTTTAACTACTAGGCCACCAGTCTCCTTTACTCTTCCTCTAAATCATAAAATCTATCTATGCCAGTAGTTAGGTG
>NW_022103907.1:10755619-10775658 GCF_000313985.2 Echinops telfairi | reverse complement strand
CTGGCTCTGTACCCATCTAGAAAGATTTGATTATTGTAGTGAAACTGACAGGAAGAAGACATCCTTTAAAACATTTATAGTCCCGCAGAATTTGCTCAAATCACCACGGGGAGCATCCCTACCTGATTTAGCTACCCTGTGGCACACATGAGTTTTTCTTGTGTTTCCAAAGATTGATAGGCTGTTAAACTGAGTAGTTTGAGTAAACCCAATAGTGGACTCGTTGTTAATAAAGAGATGGCTGGAGAAGTCCACGTACAAGCTTTTTGTTAGCAAGGTCCTCCCGGTGCTCCTGGGGTTTGGGGTCCACAGACCTTTTATACCAGAATTTCTTAGTGACTTCATTGAAAGAGGAAAGAAAGACCCCAGACGATATCCCTTAGATGCTGACACAGCGGTTGGAATGGGGTCTGGGAATGTGCATTG
This sequence comes from Echinops telfairi, assembly GCF_000313985.2. Classification (NCBI taxonomy): domain Eukaryota; kingdom Metazoa; phylum Chordata; class Mammalia; order Afrosoricida; family Tenrecidae; genus Echinops; species Echinops telfairi. Next base: position 10,775,232 of record NW_022103907.1, on the reverse strand, counting down.
GTGGGCAATATTTAAGGAACATGGAATAAGGATTTAGTATCTGAACACAGAAATTAATCATTAGCATACTTAGGAAAAATCTTTGCTAGCTTGGTAGTATCTAGAAGAGAAATGGAATTCGTGTGGTATGAATTGTGTATTAAGCACATCCCTAGTCTAGAAAAATAACCGTATTTCAAGTGTATTATTACATAAAACTTTAGCTAGTGTGTTGTTATATAGTGGCATTAGTGTTGCAGTTGATCCATTTCAGTAAACAATTTCATAATGTGGCAACATCTCATCATTCACACCGAAATTCTTTGAGCTGGTTGCATGTGGACTTTCGGAGGTAGCTATCAGCTTGTAGAAGCAAGGCAGTGACTGGGACTACAAACCAGGCAAACCAGTGACTCCTAGAGGAACCCAAGGGTGAGGGCGGACACGGTGTTGGGGGATGGGGACCAGAGGTCAAATCAGCCAGAAACCACAGGGTATGTTTTATTCATCTCAAAATAATCATAGTTAAAATGAGCAACTGATATTAGGGGCTAGAGTGGGAGGCAAATGTTTTAAGAATGATGAGGGAAAAAATGTGCATATGTGCTTGACACAATGGATGGATGTATGGATTGTGATGAGAATTGTACGAGCCCCCAATAAAATAATTTAAATAATAATAATAATAGTTAACAATTGTTTAGCTCTCATCCTAAGCACAGTTCGAAGACTTTTATGTAGAATAAACTGCTTTAGTCCTCTGACAACCTCTTATTACATATGAGGAAACAGGTGTAGTATGGTTTAGTAACTAACATGATATTACATAGGTAGTAAGTGGCAGAACCATAACTTGACCCAGACCGTCTGGCTTCAGGGTCCATACTTACAACCCGAGCCCTTCACTGCCTTCTTAGCACGATGAAAAGTTGACGTGTGTGCTGTGAATTCAGTAAGCACTAATGGATTGCAGCACGTTGACTTAGAGGCCGGTACCTTGGGAAGCAAAAATTGGATTGAACTACACCTAAATGCATGTATCTAATTTTGTCTTTTCCCTTAGCGATTGATCTGATAAACAACCTACTTCAGGTGAAGATGAGAAAACGCTATAGTGTTGACAAATCTCTTAGTCATCCCTGGCTCCAGGTAAAAAAGTATATTTTTGACAGTTTCTTATTTGAGTAGTTCAGTGTGATTTGTCTTACCTATAAAAATCACTTTAACATCAACAGATCCTATACATTTCTTAGGATAATGAAAAGTACTCATCTGTGATTAATTTGTACTGTGGCGGAATCTCTGGAACTACACACACTGAGGCATTCATGAACAAGCCTGAAATGAGTAATGTAGCCTTGCAAGGGTCTTAATGTGTTCGTTTCACCTAAGATGAGCATCCATATTATTGTCATATGCTTTACTTTTGAAATGTCCGTCTAAAACCAAACCTGCCAACACGTTGACTAGAACTCATGTTCCCTGTGCCACATAGTAAAACGGCCCGTCGGGCTTCTGTTTCTGTAGACCACATCGTTCTCCCACTGAGCCAGCCAGCTGTCTGAACCACCAGCCTTTCTGTTAGCTGCTGAGCACTCTTAACGACTATGCTACCACTTTAAATTGAGTAAGGGGTAGAGTTAACTTCGAAACAATGTAATCGGTTGGTGCCACTGACTACTAAGTTATCCTGAGAAATTTTAGCTGCTCTTCTTGATCCCAGGATGAAGGTTTAGCTCTCTTACAGTAGAGACCAAAATGGTTTAGTGATTAGTGTCAGAAACCTGGGACTATTTGTTTTTAATTTTGCAAACGAGTGACTGTCGTCATTATAAACTCATTGTAGAGCAAGTGTTTAGTGAGTACTGGTTGGTGATTATTTGCCTGGAGTCCTGAGTAAAGGTAGTATGCTAACATCGCCTTTAGGACTCATAGTCTCTTCCTTTTGCCCTAGGACTATCAGACTTGGCTTGATCTTCGAGAGTTTGAAACTCGCATTGGAGAACGTTATATTACACATGAAAGCGATGACGCCCGCTGGGAAATACACGCATACACGCACAACCTCATCTACCCAAAGCACTTCATTATGGCTCCCAACCCAGATGATATGGAAGAAGATCCTTAGATAGCAGAAGAGCTGACAGCTGTCGGGATGGATTTCATTTTATGAACTGACACTCGGCTGAACCATTCTTGTTCTTTGTAGGTTGTCGTCTGCAAGCGTGCAAAGACCCAGAGAAACATACGGAGCCGGTGACACCTGTACTGTGGTTCTTACCGAGCAGGTACAGGAAGGTGATCTGAGTAATGAGACCCATAATGGAATGGAAGTAAAACCGGTCATAGCATTTGTAATAGAAGCAGTCACTTTTTAAAAAATCCTTCACTTAATACAGTAGTGGCACTTAATTTATCTTCCCTCTCCTGTTACTACATTATTTTATGGAAAAAACAAAAGCAAGATGGGATCCAGTTATTATATGCAAGAGATGCAAGATTAGTTACTGGGAGGTTTGCACTGAAAGTCTACCAGTGTTACTCAGGCTTCAAGCATTTATGAAAATGCTCACAGAACATTGTGTTTCTTAGGGTCTAGGAAAGGCGGTGGGGGCGGGCTGGGCTGTTTTACCTCCCCCTGCTACTCAGCCCCACAGACCAGTCAAGATGCTCAAACAGTGGTCCATAACACCCTTTGCTCAGCAAGTGCAGATCCAGACTCACACAGTCTACTTTACACATGAGAAATCAGGCCAGTGCAGGGTCAGGTAAGGCTACAGGAAAGAAGAACAGATGTCACCTCTTAGGCTTCACTTCACCTATGGGAGACTTGACAGATACCTGGAAACTGGGGGCAGGAGCAGGAAAATGTGTAAGGAAGGAGCTATGTTAAAGCAGAGGAAAGGAAAGAATGAAATCTGTTTTTAACATTGCAACTCCAGAAGCCAGCAAAAGAAATTTTTTTCTGACTCTGAAAATACTCAGTTTTTGAGGCAAGACTTTTTAATAACTCTTTACAATGGTTACTAAATTTAAAAAATAAATCAAATTCACTGCTATCAAGTCAGTTTTGACTCATAGCAACCTTTGAGGACAGGGTAGAATTGCCCGTGAATTTCCAAAACTAACTTTTTTTCTTTTTTTTTTAAAGCAAGAATAGAAAGTCTCATCTTTCTCGCAGTATAAGATCTGGGACCATCTAGTTGTAAGAAATCTAACACTCAGTTTCACCATTCCAGAGTTATCATTGTAAACCGTTTTTTAACTCCAAAGACTAAATGTGAAGAACGAGATTTAGAGTACGAAAATCTGGGTTTATGTGTAGCAATACTATTCAGACATTCTGAGTCTGGATTTCCTCACTCTGTAGGATGAAGGCAATAATTCTTGCCTCTTGTTTTTCTCACAAGGTTGCTGTGAAGATTAGCTATGTCTGAATGTGTTCAATAAACTGAAAACTATGAAGGGTTAGCTCACTGCCCCCTGAATTTGAAGAGGCGGAGGAAAAAAAGGTTCCTGTAGATGACCAGATGAGTCTAGGGAGTGTTCTGGGGGTCCCCACAGCCACCCCCTTATCCAGAGCTGAATATCTTGAGAAAACGATAGTAGACACTTAAGGAGCCTCTATGCTAAGCTTTTTACAGGTTTTAAATGCATTTAACTTAACAGTAACCATGTGAGAGAACATAACAGAAGAACCTGGGTTACAGATGAGGAAATTGAAGCATTGGAAAATGTACTAGCCAAAGGTCACACAGCTAGTAGGTGCATTAGAAGCCCAGCAGTGTGGCTGCAAAGTCCCCTTAACCCTTCACCCTGTGTGGTAGGAACTGCTCACACGCCTCTCTCACCCAAGCATGGCACAGCACCTCAGTAAGTGCAGGATTCCAAAAAATGAAACCACATTAACTGAAAGGTCATAGAAGTGTCTTTTCCATGTGATAAAAAATTTCTCCAAAATTCATCTATTTATATCTGCACACAAAATGTAGTAATTCTGGACCATTTAGCACCCAACTGTGGTTTTTATACATAAAGTGAAAATTAACTGGAATGAGATTTGTTTGCTATACTTTAATAATCAAGCCATGGAATTAATTTGCACTCTTAGTTTTTGTCTTTGAATGCCTAAGTTTTCTTATAAAAAAAATTATGAAGTTGTTGTCAGATTATGTGGATTTGAGAATTACTCGAAACTATATAATCTGCATTATCTTTGTCTTGAAGTCAGTTGTATTTGTATAAGAAATGTGTTTGCTGAAAACATTTGATAAGTACATTTTTATATTTTTTGTTACATCCCACTTTTTGTAAATAGCCTCAAAGAAGCTTGATACTAAAACATATTTCCATATCACCATATACTTTTCCATGTAAAAACCTGAGCCTTTGTGTGATCGAGGTATCCACGGGAGTTTTATGTGGTTGTGTTACTTAACCAGGCGTTGGAAATACAACTATTTTGGAAATTATATTTGTAAATGGAACTAATTCGATATTTAAGAACACTTTTTCTTAAAATCTGCCTAAAGTAACGACAACTCAGTATTATGATTTTATATTAAACTCAGAGTTATTACCCGAAGTCTCATTTTCTTGGGATAGAAGTTTATATTAACTAAAATTTTCAGGAATTACCATTAAAAAAATTAAACTGTTAAATCTATCAGAAAACCTCAATATTTAATATCAAAATGAATTTTGTTTAAAAATCTTAATCCTTAATTATAAAAATGTACGACGTGTTAGAGAGAAGGGAGCGTGACTGAATATTTTCACCTTTCAAAAATTGTTCCAACACAGGAAAAAAAGGGAATAGACAAAGGGGTGAAGAATGGTCTAAGACGGGGGCTGTCTAAAAAATAAGGCTTTAGTTTAAACAGTTTTATTAGCACTTTGTCCACACGTCTTTAGTTTTGACCCTATTGTCAGCTCAGCAAAAGTAGTGACAAGGAAGCAATAGTTGAGGGCCCCACCGAGGGCACTGCAGTGTAGTCACTTGTTCCGGTGTGTCCGCCTCCGCCATCGCGTGGATTGTGACCGCGTCGCCCTGCAGTGTTCCAGAGACTGTCGGTCTCTGCCGAGCAGACAGCCTGGGCTTCACCTCCTAGTGAATTTATGTTGCTGGTACCAGAGGGCTTCACAAAGTTCCTGGAAAAATTGCATTATCTTTCAATTCCATTTTTTCCACAAACTTTTTGAAGTACCACAATTCCTCAAAAAGCCCATGTTACCCGTATTATTATGAAAGTTGTTTTTTCAAAAAGCGTGAACCCCCCCCAGAAAAAATTTTTGCCCAAACAAAATTTTGACATTTATCTGAAAATACAGGACAATTAACTCAATCTAAAGACATTCCACCTTGATAGCCTCTATATTCAAGTACACAACTTTTGTTTTTAATTAGAAGGTTTACAGATATGTATGAGAAAAAATTCAAATAGAAATTTGGAGAGAAACAATTGAAATAAGTCTCCATCCCTTAAATCCACTCTCCAATTAAGTAGATTTCAGAGTGAGATTAAACCTCTTCGGCATCTTTTCCTTGTTTTGTTTTATTTTTAATTTATGGTTTTATTTCACGCAAATAAAACTTGCAAATGGGCCATCTACTCATTTTCTTCGTTTGTGCAGACTGGCCTTGGGATTGGTGACTAATGGCCCGCTGGGCTGCTCTTTCTCTGAAGGTTTTGCGATTCTTGAAGGAAACGTGAGCACTTGCTGCCCAGTAAGACTTGTTACACATTAGCAGCACTTCCAGCTCCCTTGGCATTGTGGACCAGGAACTTTGTGGAAGCCAATGGGCAGCTTGGTTTTCTTGTTGCTCTCCTCACCACGGTTGGGCATCCAGACGTGGTCCATAAGTCTTCTCTGCACCCTGTCATTGCCTCTGGACTTGAGGACCGGGTTCCACTTAATTTTGATAAATCACTCTGATTGGTACCAGATGAACTTTTTGGTCCTCTTTGACCATTTTGGGCTTCACCAGGAGCCTGAGGGCGGTGGGAGATGGCTACCTCCTATGTAGGCCTTGCCAAAGAAGAGAGTGTTTGTTTTAAATACCTGTGTAGCTCACAAAACAAAAACTGACCATCCTGCACTAAGTCTTTAGAAATCATATTTTATAGTTTTCCATTGTTACTTAAATGAAGGTTTACCTCCTTCCAACCAAAATTAAACTAGAACTTAACTCAGAACCTACTTTTTCGCTTACTGAATCTAAGCTCTCTGTCACCACTGGATAAGATTGACCACATTCTTTTTTTTTTCTTTTTTAATCACTTTATTGGGGGCTCTTAAAGTTCTTCTCACAATCCATCCATCCATCCATTGTGTCAAGCACATTTGTACATATGTTGCCATCACCATTTTCAAAATATTCTTTCTACTTGAGCCCTTGGTATCAGCTCATTTTATCCCCTCCCTCACTCTCCTTCCCTCATCAACCCTTGATAATTTATAGGGTTTTTTTTTCCCATGACCAATGTCTCCCTTCACCCACTTTTCTGTTGTCTGTCCCTTGTGGGAAGGGGCTATATGTGATTGGTTCCTTCTTTCTCCCCTCACCTTCCCCTTCCCCTCCTGGTATCACTACTCTCATTATTGGTCCTGAGGGGTTTATCTGTCCTGGATTCCCTGTGTTTACAGCTCTTAGCTGTACTAAGTACATTCTCTGGTCTAGCCGGATTTGTAAGGTAGAATTGAGGTCATGATAGTGGGGGTGGGGGGGAAGCTTTAAAGAACTAGAGGAAAGATGTATGTTTCATTGGTGTTATACTGCCCCTGACTGGCTCGTATCTTCCTTGTGACCATTCTGTAAGGAGATGTCCAATTGTCTACAGATGGGCATTGGGTCTGCACTCTGCACTCCCCTTCATTCACATTGATAATGATTATTTGTTCTGGGTCTTTGATGCCTGATTCCTGATCCCATTGACACCTCGTGATCACACAAGCTGGTGCATTTTTTTCATGTGGGCTCTCTTGCTTCTCAGATAGATGGCCGCTTCTTTATCTTCAAGCCTTTAAGACCCCAGGTGTTTTATTTTTTTTTTTTTTTGGTGTTATATCTTTTGATAGCCGGGCACCATCAGCTTTCTTCACCACACTCTTCACTACATTTGCTTATGCACCCATTTTGTCTTCAGCGATAGTGTTGGGAAGGTGAGCATCACAGAATGCCGGATCTACCACATTCTATATAATGATAAAGCGATAGTTCTATTTCATCAAATTCTGAATGTCCATTTAGGTTCTCTCTAGTTTATTAATAATGAATCCTGTTTTTTTTCTTATCTTTCAAAATGTTTAACAGTTTTATTAACATATAATTCCTGTATCACACCATTCAATGATTTAAACACATGAAAGAGTTGTGCAATAACCACCATCGATGTTAGAACAATTTCTTCATTCTTAGATTCATTAGCTCCCTATTTCCCCCCAACTCCACTGTCATAACCCCAAGAAACTTAATCCATTTACTCTCTGTAGATATACCTACCCTATAATTCATATAAGGAAAATCATAACCAAAAAACCCCTATAATAATAGAAAAACATCAATCAAAAAGAAAATTAAAACTAGAAAAAATTTTAAGTGGGTTGAAAGGGAAAAGTGATAAGGTATTGAATTTTAACCTAGTTATATCTGCATTAACGAATTTCCACTGCACTCTGATAGCAAGGCTACACACATCCCTGGTCAGTCCATGATTAGAGGGGTTCTCCAGAGGCTTAATCCACGTGGTGGGCTTGCAGAACAGATTTTGAGCTTTCGTTGTCATCCAGTCTTCTGAAAACCAGGTGCTCAGAATTTAAGCTCTAATAAGATTCCCTGCGCCAGTGTTAGTTATTATTATTTATAGTTCTTGGATTACACAAGCTCATGTGCTTCTGTATGGACATTACTGATGCCTTCCCTATATGGCTGTTTGTTTTAAGATCAGCCTTTCAGACTCCAGATGCTATTTTTTCAGACCACGCGGCACCTTGTGGTTTCTCCACTACACTTCGCTATAGCACCCAAATCTTCAGTGATCTCTAAAGAGGGCAAGTAAGAACTGGTTGTTCTTAGGTTAGGCCTACAATTAAGTACGAGCTCAAAATCCATATTTCTGTGGTTTATGTATGTCCCTGCCCTACAGCAGAGACATCGTTTTTATTGGGTAATCTTATAAATCATCCCCATGGAGCATATGGTAATTTATTGATAGTATCTTAATTCAGCCAATGGTATAGAATTTAAAATACGGTTGGGGAAAGGAAAACATGCATATGACAGCTTTTTAAACTAAAGTATATGGGCTGTTGTGCAGATCAGTTCTAGTGATTGAACACTGGTGGCCGGAGGTAGGGAAAAACTCAATAATGCTCATTCACTAGCGCAGAGGTATGCCAGCTGGACTAAGAAATGTTATAAAAAAGCAAAGAGTGAAAATAGCAAATATATGGTAGTTGTAAATTACCATTTGGGGGGGGACCCTCAAAGCAAGAGATTTGAACCAAAATCTAGTGACCTCCAAATCTATAACGTTGGGACAGTAGCCATCTGCTTCTCAGGCTACGATATTTCAACCTTCAATCCAAGGGAGAATTTCAGTTCTTTAATCTGCTGCTGGCATGTTCAAGGTAAACTCCATAGTTTCATGGGCTTTCCAAACCAGATCCTTCTGGTGTGGCCCATGAAGGATGTTGTGCACCTCAAAAGGATAGCAAATAAACTCAAATAGGAGTCTGTAGCAATGCAGCCTGGGTCACTGAGGGCTGGATAGAAACTAAGTCAAAAGTGCCTGATTAGGAACATAATCCTAGGTATATTCTCCCACTGAGAATCTGTTACATCTTTTCCCCAATGGCAGGTTACCCTCCTGGTTTACACAACAGAAGCGAAATCACCTCTAAGACATGCCAATGCCACCCCCAACCTCCCCTCTGGACTTGAATTTCCATTAAAGTTCACTGAAGAACCTTGTAGGAGTGTCTGTTGATTTGGGGTGACCATGAAACAATGTTATATGGGAAGAACTTATTTTTTTTCTTCTGCCCCTCCCCCAAACATGAGTTCAAGGCCTCTAATGAAGCGGTTTTTAAGATGGGACAAATAAGTGGGTAAGATACGGATCATGGGCATTAGGCAGGAACGCCATCTTGTTGCGTGAGGGACCAGATTAGATTACATGACCTAAGAGTAGATGCCTGCCATTGTCTTTGTGTTTTTCCTTATAATAGTGGACTCAAATTATTTTCCTTCTGTGATTAACCAACTTGGCTCAGAATAATTGCAATTACATCCATGTTATGAGGTGTTTTGTGATTTCATCAGGGTTTTAGGGATGTATAGTATTCCACTGTATGTACTGTTTGATTTTGTTTTGTCCTAGAGTTTATCATTTCTCTTGATGGGTGTTTGGGCCATTTCCAACTTCTTGCTATTGTGTACTAAGCTGTGATAAACATGGAAGAGCATGTGTTTGGTTGTTCTTACTTCTTTGGGGTATATACTCAGCCAGGATTCTGCTGGAGGTAGCACATAAAACTTTCCACCATGGCAGTTCATGTTATAAGCCAATCAGCAGTGTATAAGCATTCCATTCTCGCTGCACCCTGTCCAGCAATTGTCTTTTGGGTTATTTGTCTAAAGTGCTATCTCATTGTTTTGATTTGAAACTCCTGGGTGGCTAGTCATCATAAGCATTTTTTCAAGCATTACCTATTTGAATGTCTTTTCATGTCTTTTCCACAATTGGATTTTCTTGAGGTATTGCAGAATTCTATAGATTTTAGAAATTAGTCCCTTGTCTGTTATGTTGTTGCTAAAGATTTTTCTGTTCATGAGCGCTTTTTAACTCTTCATGAAGTCTTTGCTGTGCCCCAGTGTCTTCAGCAGGTGGGGCTACTAACCCCAAGGTTGGCAGTTTGAAACCACCAGCTGCTTCACAGAAGATGGGGCCCCTTTCGACCCTTGCAAAGAGATACAGGCTCGAAAACTCACAGGGTTAGTTCTACCTTATTTCTTGGACATCAGCTCAATAGCAATGAGTTTTGAGTTTGAGTCATCTAGTTTGTCTTCTGTATGCTTCATTTATTATACTTGATAGTATGTCTGTGCTCTGTAACAGGGCCCTTAAATTAGTCTGTTTTCTCATTGATGATCATGGTAGCTGTGAGATTTACATATAGGTCTCTGATCCATCTGATTTCATTTTTTGTGTTTTGGGCAAGGTATAAGTCCTGTTTCATTCTTCTGCATATGGAGAATCCAATTTTGCCGGCACCATTTATTGAAGAGGCTCCATTTCATTTTATGGTTCTTGGATTTTTTTTGGTCCTGTTGGTAGATGAATTTATTTCCGGGTTTTCTATTCTGTTCCATTGGCCTATGTAAAATAACCAAGCTGTTTTGATTACTGTGGCTGTGTAATAGATTTGGGGACTATGTTTTCTTTTAAGAATTTGGATTATCTGAAGGACATGGATTTAGGTTTGGAGATAACAACCTGCACTTAACCTCACTTGGTGAAAGCGAAGAGGACTTGAGATACTTATTAATGAAAATCAAAGACTACACCCTTCAATATGGATTACAACTCGATGTATAGAAAGCAAAAAGTGTTCACAACTGGACCAATAACATGACAGAGAAAAGAATGAAGTTGTCAAAGATGTCATTAGACTTGGATCTACAATCTACCTATGGAAGCAGCAGTTAAGAAATCAAAGTACACTGCATTGGACAGATCTGCACTTGACTTCTTCACTCTGAGGACTAAGGTGTGCATGGTACTTCTAACTGGCTCAAATGCATGTGAAAGTTGGGCAGTGGTTAAGAGAAATCAGAAAAGAATGGATACATTTGAATTATGGTGTTGGCAAAGAATATTGCCAAGGACTGTTGGAAGAATGAACACATCTGAGTTGGAAGCCAGAATGTTCCTTAGAATCCAGCATGGCTTGGTCTCATACGTTTTTGGCATGTTACCGAGAAGGACCAGAGCGTGCCCAAGGGCATTATCCTTGGCAGAGAGTCAGCTGAAAAGAGAACAAGCCCCTCAATGAGATGGATTGACACAGTGGTCTCAACAATGGGAGCCAAGGGAGTCACCACTGAATCACGATTGAAGACATGCAGCCATCAGCAGGGTTTTATTCCATTTGTTGTGTGGGGGGTCACTGTAGGAACTAAGTTGTAGCACTTACCAACATATTGTATCATCTGTACAGGCAGTGAACAGAAAAATACTTTAATGCTTATTTAGAGGTACATCTGATTCCATTCCCTTTATTTTGATTAGCAGACTGCAGAGGAGGTGAAAAGGTGAAGGTGTCACCGCCAAACAAGTTCATCAAACCCAGCAACCGGCACGGGAGAGGGTTTTGATTCTTGTGCATTCTTCTGATAGTTTCTATCAGGAAGTCTCTGGTGCGGTACCAGGGCAAAAAAGTTAAATCTTTCTCCCATCTTCTTGGGGTTCATTAACATATCATACCCCCGAAGTAACTGCTGCCTTGTAGTTGGCTCCTCTGAATTACCTAAAAGAACCTGGAGAGAAGGAATTCTTAGCAAAAATGACACGAAGGGATTTCTAGTTATACGCAACAATACTAATAACTATTCATGTGACTAATCACCGGCCTCAGAATCCTGTGGGGTGCTGGTAAAAATTGGAGGTTGTTGTAAATTTGCATCTTAAACAAATATCCCCAGGTGGTTTTGCCTACACTGAAGGGTTAAGTGCCCCCAAGAGTTACAAAATTCACAAAAAAACAAATTTAGCCAAGTTTTCTTAACAAAAACTATTTGGGGGTCTTAATTTACTCCCCATAGAGATGCATGAACCCCTAGGCTTACCACTTACACCAACCCAGACACTGCAGAAAAGCCCAGGACGCCTGTGCATCCCAGGTGAGCCTCACATGTAAAAGAATGTAGGTACACTGAAATTAAAATACTCAGGGATAGTGAAGTAAGCCATTACCTTCAGCCGGACATCAATACCCATATTTTGTAAAAACGTGTGCTGCTTAATGGGTCCTAGCGAGGCCACTTTCCCCTGTGCCATTCTGCGCAGGTAACTGAAGTCCACGTCGGCTGTCAGGTCTGCTGTCCCTGGGGCAGTCAAGACATCGTGGAGCTTATGACCGCAAAAGCCCTTGAACACAAGTAAAGATATTGTGAGTTTCTATCCTTCGGTGTTTGCCATCAAGATTAAAGAAATGCCACATTGCTACTTTCTACTGGACACCCAGCCATTAGAATTAAGGAAATACAGCTTACAGCACTGGTGTTCACACCCTTTCTTTGAAAGAGCTGCTTTGTGCAAACCCCAAAATAAAAGTGCCATGTTGGCATGCCTGAAGATGCAGTCCTTGACATGGCCATAAAACAAACCATGATCTTGGTCAACAGTGCTCTTGGTGATGGTTCCAAAGTCAAACTCGCTGCCAATGAGCCAATGCTGACGCAAAGCGACCCCACTGTGGGTTTCTGAGACTGTAATATTTAAGGGAGTAGAAAGGCCGGTCTTTCTCCCTCGGAGCTGTGGGTGGTTTTGAACTGGAGACCATACCGATCACAGGCCAACTTGTAACCAATACACAACCAGGGCTCCTTTGGTGATGGGTTAAAGGAGACCTACTTCTGCCGAGGGATTTGGGTCATCAGAACCCATCTAGTGTCTATTTAACAAAGTGGACCTGCAGTGTGTAGGTGCCAGAAACACCTGGCATTTGTTGCTAGACTCCTCTGCAACCTAATGAGCCTAGGAAACTGCATTTTAAACACACTCTTCAGCTTACTATTAGATACTGTAACGTAAGAGTCTCAGAATGGTAGATCGAGAACATGACTAATGGCATCTACTGAAGAGTATTAGACAAAGCAATCATATGCGAAGAATATAAGAATGTTTGTGAAGGGTTAAAAAAAATAAAAGTAGGGTGTTTGAATGGTTTTCTTTAGTAATTAGATTAAGTCTGCAAAGACACCAAAAAAAAAACAATTTAAGGGAGAGAACAAGTTTAAGAAAAATCTCAAAAAAAAATAAATCTCCCCATTTTCATTCCAAGTATCCCCTGCTTTTCAAAAGGTTAGCTTTACATCATTTCACCTTTACAAAGCCCTGATTTAGTACCTGTGTTTGCCAACTGAAAGCAATCTGAATGGACATTTTTACAGAAAAAGGGCGACGGCAAAACTGACATTCAGCATTTGTTTGCAACAAGCCATCAAAGAGGCAGCGCAAGCCCTGCGCAGCAAGAGCAGCAGTGTCCACCACCTTCCCGGGAACTGCACTCAGCATCGCAGCCTCAACCGGCTGCAGCTCCGAACTGTCTGCGCTTTGTTAGGTTACCTGCGGAAACCTGCTGCTAGTGTCTCTGCAAACCCCTGTCTGACACAGGTTTAGGGTTAGGACATAAAACCTAGTTGTTGTGTGCAGGCATGTTGACATTTCCACTCCAGAGTCAACCAGTGGGACAGGAGTAGGGCTCCTTAAGATTCCCTCGGCTGTAATCTTCCCAGGAGCTGCTGGCCCAGGCTTTCTCCCACGGAGCCAACCTTCACAGCAGCTGAGCACGTCACTGTTCGCCACCAGGGCGCCTTAAAGGTAAGTCTAGTAATATTAATTAAAACACCAAAAAACGAAACAAAAAACCTCCCTGCCATTAAGTTGATACTGACTCACAGTGCCCCTAACGGACAAGGCAGAACTGCCCTTAGGAGTTTCCGAGATTGTAACTCGATGGGAAGTAGAAAGCTTAGTCGTTCTCCCTTGGTTTCAAACTGCCTACCTTAAGATTAGCAGCCCAACACAAAGCCACTCAGCCACCAGGGCTCTCAGTAGCATGAATCTTACTTACAAAATAATGGAATAAAGCAATGCTATCACGGAAACCAAAGATAAGATAAAGATCTTAGATGAGCTTAACCGCTAACTGACAAGTACAAGTTAGTGGCGTGAGCTTACTCGGAAAGTGTCGGTCTTTGATCCATCGTGACCGTAATCAGCAATGAGCGCGGCCCCTCCGCTCAGGGAGATGCGCTGGGAGAGTTCCTGGACTATCACGCCGGCCTCGGGGCACACTTCCACGTGGTCCCTGGCGTCATCACCCTGGCAACAGGGCAGATGAAGAAACAAAACAAAGGCACTCAATGACTGTCTTGAGACATTCCCCCCCCTCCCCCAAACCCCACATTTGATTGGGAGATAATACAGATATCACATCATTCCATAGCTCAATCACATCAAGCAGTACTGTACCATTGCTATGACAATGTCAAAACTTTTTTTGGAGGGGGGGGGTTTCTACAGTGAGCATTTCTGGATTCTGATAAAAATAAATGTCTTCTCAATATATACGTTCTGTACACCAAACTATGTGGCATCGTTGTCACTCGGAGTTCCTTGGTTCTGCAATATCATCAGCTCAGTTTACAATATTTTCATCCCTTTCATATTCCCAGAAGGCCAAGCGCATTATCTATTTACAGAAATAATTACTTTTATGTCATTATTCATATATGCCAGGGGGCTTCAAAAGGTTGGACAACTGAATTAAAAGATAATGGAATTTTCTCAAGAACTCTGAAGCTGCCCAGTCTGTCTATGATACAGGTTTGCTCCAATATCTGAAAGTAGTGTTCCGAAAACTCCTTTTGTAAAGTGAAATGGCATAAAAATGAAGCAATTACAATTATATGGGGGAAAATTACTGAGCATTCTGACAGCCCCCAAGATAACCTACCCAATCAGATGTAACACATAAAACCTAAAATGACACTAACATACCAGGGGCTTCAACACAGTCACAGAAATTCCATTATCTTTGCACTCCATTTTCCCACAAGCCTTTTGCAGGCCCCTAGCAGAGTACTCACAGCTGTGATGCTGAGATTCTAAGTGTGGTTCCTGGGGAAGGAGCTTGGCGGCGCCATTCGCACAGCTCCAGGCTGCACACGGCCTCTCTTACAGCTCACAGCACCTTACCATAAAGTGAAGTTTCATAAAGGGGTGGGCGGGGACCTGTATATTCCCCCTGGATTATAAGCATGCATGCAGGGGCAGTGAATTATTTAATATGGCTTTTCTAGCCAGTCTCTAAATCCCACCAAACAACCTTTCCCTGCATGGGTCCGGTAAGAAGGTGGGGGGAGACACTGATAGGATTCACATGTACGTGCCTGGGAACTGGATCCGCTGGCATGACATCCGGCTGTATATAAAATGAGCCCTCTGAGAAGCAAGAGGAGGGACCACATTACCAGCAAGAACCAGGGGAGAAGTGTGCCCTCCAGACACAGGATTCCTCTGAGGCGAAGCTCCTGGATCCAGATAAGAGCTTCAACATTAGGAGCAGCAGCAGACCCAGGAGCCAGAGCAGAGAACAGAGTAGCAGATTTCTCAAGTCATGGAGCAAGTTAAAACAGTGAGGCTGAGAGCTAAGTGTCATCAGGCTGAGGCTTACTAGAGTGGGGTGCACCTCTGGGCACTTGATTCTGGGAGCTGGGTTTGCTAGCCACGAATTTGAGCTGAATGCCTTCAGGGTTGAGGCTGACATTCCGGAGGTCCTATGCCCCTGTGGGCATTTGTCAACCCGACAGGAAGTTTTTTAACACATCCCTGTAAACAACTATTCTGAGCATTTCTCCCTGGTATTACAACTTTAAAACATCCTTAATAAACCTTTAATCATGGTTTTTTTGGTAGCCATTACAATGGATATTAGAACCCAAGAAAGTAAGATAGAACATTAAGACATTTCAATGAAAAGGGATTTCTGCTTCCTTAAAAAACGATGCCTGAAGCTAATGTTTTGAAAATGATGATGGCAACAAATGTACCAATGTGCTGGACACGATGGATGGATGTGTGGATTGTGATTAGAGTTGTATGAGCCCTCAATAAAATGATTAAAAATTAAAAAAAACAGTGCCTGGAGCATAGGCACTCCAACAGCTGCTGAGAGAATGAGGGACAGAAATGCACTGAAACAACATACGACACCTTGTTAAGCAAGGGTGGCTACGGAGCCTTCTGTGTCCTGACTGCAGACCACTGAGATGTGAGATTCCTTTTCTTCATTAGTTAATCGTCCATTAACTTTCACTGTCTCCTACGACCCTACTGAAAATGGAGCACCCACCTGCACTGACATTTCTGCCTACACCCACCCCATTCAGACAAGCGGGATTGTCACCACGGATTCCCTAAGTCAAAAGCAACATACCATACCGGTAACCCTGGATAGCTTTATGAACTGGTTTCTCAAGTGCAATTTGGGAGCCAGAACATGAAGTACATAGAAATGTTCACATCAAAATAATAAGAGTCTTTATTCTTAGATTTGGTTTTAAAAGCTGTTAAGACTTTTACAAGTGATCACTTCTGAGACAAGATGTTTTTAGCGAAAGGTCAGAAAGCAGAAATCTTTTCCCTGAGCTGGAACAAGGAAGAAGAAGAAGCCATCTAAAACCCGGGCATTGCTGACAAGCACAGGGATTTTTTGTTTGGCTTTGCTTTTGAACTTTTCAATACAAGCCCAAGATTGACAGGCTGGTCACTATGACATGGGGTCAACAGAAAGCAGTAGCAAATTAAAAAGGGGGAAGCATAGGGGCAAGAACATGCTGCAGATGTGGCCCACCCAGTGTTTTGAGAAATGAGTGAGAAAACCCAGAGTAATACATACGTACTAGCACTGAACAGAAACATGGCATTCAATACATGTTAGTTGTTACTGTTGTTGCTACCACACTACACTGTCACCGACATAAACCTTTTTCTGTGAAGCAGATGATACTGTCACCATTTTAAGAGAGGAAACTAAACAAGCCAGTGAGAGACTAGCTAAGTAGGCATTTGCTAACTTTCTTAACTTCTTCTGTGTCAACTGTGACTTCTAGGGATGAATAGAACTGCCCCACTGGGTTTCCATGACTGTAAATCTTTACAGAATCAGACAGCCTTGTCTTTCTCCCGGGTGGCTGGTGGGTCACAGCTGCTACCCTGTGGTCAGCAGCCCAACCCGTGATGGCTCACTGTCACACTGCTAAAGCGCAAGCCTGGGTTTTAACCGCGTCTCCTGCCTCGAGAGCCTCTGTCCTGGCCACCAGTAACTAGGGGCCCATCAGGGCTCTTCCTTCTGCAGATGAACTCTAAAACAGGAACTCTGCAACTCTGGCTTTGGAGATTCTGTTAGCAATCAAAGATAATGAGAAAGGGAAAGTATACCTACCTGAATGAAGGCTTCCGCAGGTGTGGCACTGGGCGCCAAAACAAACCTCAGTTTATTGGGAACTTGCGGGTCGATATCAATGAATACTTCTCGCCATCCTTGTGGTGTTTTCTAAATACAAAGCACCACATAAAAACTAATTTGTACTAATTTGCTCCCCAAATGGCCTGTGCCTTAAATGCCTGTGAGCTTTCTCTTCTTACCACAAACAAGAGAGATAGCTAACGTATAACTGACACTAGCACTTTCCTACCCAAGGTTCAGAACATGAATTCACTTCCTGTGACTGAGATGCGTAAATGAATAAATGCAGGCTACTAGCAAAGTTTTCAGTGAAAAGCAGTAACGGGGATGGAATGACAGGAGAAAGTAGGAAATCCAGCAGCAGGGAGGCTTCCAAGAAATGGAAACAGACTTGGGAAAAATCATCAAAAGCTTTTCAAAGACAACTAACTGCAACCTAATCAGGAGACTTGTCTCAGCATTAAAAGTTAATACACTATACATGCATTCGCTCTAATGGAAAGAATGAAGAAAAGGTTAATCTTTGGCTTTAAAGACATTCACTCCAAAATTATTTATTACACTAAAGCCACAAAAACCAAACTCGCCATCAAGTTGCCAACTCGCAGCAACCTCCAGGACGGGTAGAGCTGTACTTGTCAGTCCCTGAGCCCATCTGTCAGTCTGTCCGGGGAAGAAAGCCTCATCCTTCTCCTGCGGAGCAGCTGACGGCTTCTAGCTAACTTGCAGTTAGTCCACGGTGTAACCACTACGCCACAAGGGCTGCATCCTGCTTTATCTCAACAACAGAGTTCCCATAAATCGTTCATTTTCGCTTTTCAATTATTTATACGCATCAAAATGCCACCTGTAGCTAAGAATAAAACCTGTAACATTCACCTAACTAAAAATGTCAGTGCCATTAAATACCACTGAATGTCCAGTCTTACAAAATAAAGCCTTTGTTATTCATTGATAATCTTGATTTTTTTCCCCCCATCAATACCTGAAACTTATGCACAGGAAGAACATCAAAAAATTCGTGGGCAAGATAAAAGCTGTAACCTATTTAAAGACAGAGATAAAGTATTTCAGCATTGTTAAAGCAGTTAATTATTTGAACATTTAACTGTGAGGAGAGGGGAAAAAAAGCCTATTTCTTCAATATTGGAACTATAATGCTTCCCTAAGCCTTTCTGCCATAGAGTCCTCCAAACCTCTTTATGTAAAATCTATTCTGCAAAATTTATTTGGGAACAAATATTACTCTTCTCATTTTCCATATGTTAGGGTCAGAGAAACAAAACCCCTGATGTATCCGTTTAGTCAAATTATAAGGCAAGAAAGAAGTCAGAACTCAAGTTCCTTTGCCTGGAAGGAGATCTGAACTTCATAAAATCCACAGAGAAGGCTGATGCGTGGGATGCCTGAAGGCCCTTGTACTCTGGGGATGAGCTGGGATTCACATTCAATTCCTGCCCTGTTTGGGGATCTTATCACCACTTCTTGTTTCTTTCAGGCAAAGAAACATTTCTGAAAGCTCAGATAATTCAGCTCCACTGGGCCAGCAGCTCTCCCTCCTTCACCGCTCCTGCCAGCTGCTCAGCAGTGCAACTGCAACGGCTGGGAAAACCTATCCAACGCACAACAGATGTACATGCTGCGTTTGGTTTTTTGTGTCTTTTGGGAAATGACATGAAATATATTGCTTCTTTAACATTATGCAGTTTTATTTGCTAACACACTGACAGTTCTTTTCTAGAAAATATACAACTATTGTCTGTGGATACGAATCGAGGCAGTGATAATCACGTTGCTGTAAAAGCCAGTTACCACCTATCACTACTGTGAGGCGTTGTGACAAGAATTCTTGCATTCATTCATGCAACACAATTACCCTTTGGAACGTCTTGCAGATCTCGGTACCAGGAAACAGGAACCCCAACCTTCGTAGCCCCTTTCATATACACTGGCGATCCCTCAGTTCGCTCCAGGAGGGCCTTCTCGTCAGTCAGCGCCGCTGCTTGGATCTCACTTAGCTTTGTGCTGACCTCGACAAGATGGACTGAAATGTCAGTGTTTTTCAGCACGGACCCAAGCTGGCTGAACACCTGAGCCAAGGAAGAAGAAAACCATTGGCAAAATACAATGTGTTGAATGGATGTTCAGGTTTCTGATCATTTACCCTCAATAATGCGCTCACATCCTAGAAGTAATATTTGATTTCAGAGAGACGGTTTCTTCACACAAGCCCTTCATGAGCAGTTTATGAGAACTGTAACCTATTACGGAGTTACTATTGCCTATGTCACCTCCCTGATACGATCGCTGAAGACAAAGCAGGTAAATAAGCAAATGTGGTGAAGAAAGCTGATGGTGACCGGCTATCAAAAGAT
>NW_022103907.1:10748369-10753775 GCF_000313985.2 Echinops telfairi | reverse complement strand
TCTTAATCTGTAAACATCGGGAAACCACAATTGAATTTTTTTTTTACACTGAATTTCCAGGTACATGAAAAATGAACTAAAAAAGACTGATGGGTTCCAAAATAAATTTAAAATGTTTAATAGCATTATTTATTACATACGACTAATATGTCCCCTTTTAATGTTTTTCTTTTTAATATTAGGTCACTTGATAGAAAAATAATACACAGAAGAATACTTGCTACCTGGTTACAGAGATGGGGCATGCCCTTCTTTTCAGCGTGACTTTCCTGTGACTTCTCTACCTATCCTCAGGTATCACCATGCTGAACTTCAAGTTGGCTTCTCTTTCATTTGTGCCTGCCTACATTTGCAGCACCAAACATAGTACTACATGCTGATTTAATTTTAATTTATACAAATACGGTCTATAATAGGAAGTTTTTTGTACACAGCTTTTTTCACTCCATTTCAGATCCCACATTTTATTACTGTGTTCTGCTAAAGTCCATGCATTTTCACAGTTGTGCTGGTACAGTGGTGATGCACTGGGCTGCGAACAACAGGCTCAAATATCAAATCCACCAGCCCCTCTCAGCAGAAAGACGGCTTTCTACTCCCGTAATGAGTGACAGTCTCTAGGTGGCAGCGAGTTGGCATCAGCTCAAGGCAGTGAGTCTGGCTTTTTGTTTGCAGGACTAGAACACACCGTATTTATCCATTCCCCAACTCGTAGGTCCTTGGGTTGTTTTCTAGTTTTTATTATTCTAAATCATGCTGCCACATTCTTGTATGTGTCCCCTGATGTAGATATGCACCAATTTTTCTATGGCATATGTTTATCCGTGAAAGAACTGGGTCACGCAGTAAAGGTAACATTGATGTTAGTGGGTGACGTCCCACTAACTTTTCAAAGAGGACTTTTCAAAGCGGTTCTACCAAATTACCTTCTTGCAAACAAGTTTATGAAAGTTCCCACTGCTTCACACCTCCCATCCTCACCATTTCTTGGTGTAGCCAGCCTTTCCAATTGTCCCTAATACGGGACAGTGAGAGTGCAGCGGGGTCTCACTGTGATTTTAATTTTCATTATTTTGTTCACCAATGAAGCTAAATATTTTTTGTTTTTATTGGCCATTTGGATTTCCAAATTTATGAAAGCCCCATTTATTTAGCTATTTATTATCTGATTGCTTGAAAGCAGTCCTTTATACATTCAAATGACTACGTGTCTGTTGGTTGCACCTTCCCCCACTCTCCTTGTCCTCTCTTTATGGTATCTATGAAAACCACAGGCTCCGAATCTTTATGCACTTCTTCTTTCCCCTTACAGTTCCTGCTTTTTGTGTCATTACAATTCTCTTCTCCAACTCAGAAGGTGAATATATCCTCCCCTATGACCTAAACAGTCTACACTCTGCTCTCACATTCCTCTCCCTGTTTCTAGCTTGCAGACAACAAGTGTGGCGTTCTAACATGATATTTTAGCCAAGAGACAGGAGACCAAAGAGGCAGCACTGCTAGCCAAAGAAATCCATGACATTTACAGACAGAAGTAGGTGGGTTCATCTTATTGACACCTTAAGGCATTCTTTTATTACCTACCCTCAAAATGTCTCCAGTGAGGGTTCCCCTGCCTGGTCCCAGTTCCACCAGCTGGAAAGCTGAGTTTTTCCCAGTAGCCATCCATTCACTAACGAACCATATCCCTAGCAGCTGTGAAAAGGGAAAATTAGGGTATCATAAAGTATACCACAATATAATAGCCCACATAAATTTGCCTTATATGTGCAATGGAAAATGTTTATAAGCCTCTACAAGGTACGTTACTTAATATGTTTGTACACACACACACACACACACACACACACAAATTTAACTGGGACTATGTCACAACAAACACCACTAAGAACACCTGGTAACCACCACACTGGTTGAAAGTCAACCTATGCTATAAAAGGTCCCTTGAACACAGACAAGAAGGCATCATTGACAGAGAGGCGCTATCATTTGGAAGGAAACGAATGTGGAAGACATCATTTTGTCATATCCATGGCATTACATGGCTCTGAGGTAGAACTGGGAGAGAGCAGCAGCTTTTGACTCCTGCAAAGAGTCCGTTTCAGAAACCGACCAGCAGTTCTGCCCTGTCCTATGGGGTGGCCAGGAGGTGGAGTCAATTCTACAGCAGGGAGTGTGGTTTTCCTTTTTAAGTATAATTCATGATTTTCAATACTTAAGATTCTCCTTTCTCCCATGCACCACTTTCTACTCCTAAACTGGTCAGGCACAAAGATGAACATAAATAAATGAACTAGAATCCCCTCAAAACTCCAAGTTCCTTAATGAAGATTTCAACATAAGTATGGCTGCAGTCTGGGTGCCCTCCTTAGGGCTCATCTTGATTTTACTCATTTCTCAGCATTCTTTTTCTACCACCTCTCTCTTTTTAGCATTGATGCGCTCACTCTTTCTTCACCTTCCCTTTTGCTTCTGTGCTTCCAGTCATATTTCATCGTACTCTCCTCTTCCCCTGTTCTCCCATCTCCCCATTTCCTTCACTTCAGTGAAACGTCGACTTTACACGTCTTCTCTGAAATTTCTTTCTGTGGCCTCTCCCCCTTCTGTACATAAACTACGGTAACATTAAAAGGTTTGATGAATCAGACACACAACAAAGGAGAGAACAATATAACGACATGTTCTCTAAGGTTTACAATACGAGGGTTTTTTTCATAGTTTACACTGAACATTACCTCCCCAAAGATCTGACTTATTTCAGGTGAAGTAATGAAATCGCCTTTTTCCCCTAACATGTCCCGGTGTACATAGTAGCCCTAAGTAAAAAAAAAATAAAATGGAAAAAGACAATTAATTTCCTCATAAGGTTTTCCTGAAACCACCCCCTCCAAAAAATCTTACTTACATACACTAGGAATAAATGAGTTTTTAGTAAGGCATCCCCTCTTCTAAATACGCAAGACAAACACAGCATCACTACTCATCTGTCATCACAGCCTCACGCCCCACCCCCAGCTCGGCAGACCCCGCCCACACCTCCAGCCTCCCCTCCCCTTCCTCACACTTTCTGCCTCACCTTGGCCGTCTTGACTGCATGTTGATTACGTGGGAATGTTCGCTTTGTGAAAACACATTAACTATGAGATTAATGTGTATGATAATCTCTTCTGTATGATAATCGCCCTTTCCAGTCTTCCCTGCCAATCACATGCTCGTCCTTTGAGTAGGTACAAAAGCCAGGCAGCTGGGAAACCTTCACTGACCTTGGCCTCCAGCCTCAGACCAAACCAAGCACTCTTTTTGTTCCCGTGCTTATATAAGGGGGCTTCATAAAGTTTGTGGAAAACTAGAATGAAAAGATAATGGAATTTTCCCATGAACTTTCTGAAGACCCCGTGCATGTCTAATCTTCATCAGTGGGCAAAGTTATTTGGGGGAAGTACTGTCTTACTCAACTTTATTTCCCATCTGTTAGCATAACACCGAAACTTCAGGAAACACTCAAGAATTATCGGTGAAGAAATGTGCTACATTCCTCAGGCCCCTTTATCTAGCTAACCTCACATACTCCATAGGGGAAAATGGAGACTTTCTGTTCCTGTAAAGACGTACAGCGTTAGCGATGCTACAGATGTGGTTCTTCTTTCTCTGCCAGCTAGTGTCTGTCGCCAAGAGTCACTATCAACCTGACGGCAGTGGGTTTGCCTGGGTTTGGGGTATGATCATTATAGTGTGATCAATAGCAGTGATTCCCACAGATGACAAAGTCACATGCATTGCTACCGGCTGTGGCCTATGTCCCTGTTAGAAGAAATGCTCTATTTCAGTTACATGCTAATGAAAACAGAGGTACAATAACAAGAACCTCTTAAACGCCCTGATTTCTATTCAAGGATCCCCAAGTGAAGAAGCTCTACTTTACATGTTACTGGTTGAACACCTCAAGGCTTAGCCCTAGAAATCCTTCTTTCCTCTAAATACGATCTCCCAGGTCCCTTGGCTTTAAACACCATCTACTTGTTAATCCCCAAATTTATATAAGCATATCTAATCTCTCTCCCAAGCTCCGGACTCTGATAGGCAACTGCCCACTATACCCACTTGTGTCATTAAGTGCACAATGTACCTGCAGCTCCTGATGCACATTCCTGTGTTGGAGTCAGCTAGGTGGCAGTGAGGGTTTTTGAGGACCCAGCAGCAGAGGGCAAAAAGAGGCTGTCTTGGTTGAAGAATATAACCCCTAGTTATTTCTGAATTGTAACCCGCTACTTCCCTCACAGGCCTCATCAGCATGAGTAGGTGAGTTGGGTGTCCACTACAACACATCATCCAGCCCGGGACAAGTAGTGCCGGAGGAGAGCGTGCTGTGCCGGAACTGGTAGAGGTTGGAGAGAGACGCTACGGTTGCCCTTCATCTCATGGAAATCAGCCTTATAGGTGGTTGATCTCGATTCTCCTTCCTCATAAAGTTAGACGTCAAATAGCCCCGGCACTCCCATTTTTACATCTCTAAACCTGCTCCTCGCCACCTTCACTGTCTCGGCAAAAGGTACCACCAGCTAGTTACTCGAGTGGAACATCTAAGAGTCATTCGTGCTTTTCCCCTTCATCCTTTCCCAACGAATCCACGAGTTATTCCTGTCTGGGCAAGATGGAGATCTAAAACCACCCACTCCTCACTCCACTTCAATGATAAGCCACCGTCATTTCCACTGACTCCCAATCCTTTTCCCCTGCAATCTGCTCTCCACACATTGTTGTGAGTTCTGACTCTGGGGACCCCACGTTCGGACAACAGAAGGAAACACTGCTCCAGCCTCACAATTGTTATGTTTGAGCCCTTTGTTGCAGGCACTGTGTCAGTCCATCTTGGGGGTCTTCCTTCTTCCCTGATAATATGTCCAAAAATCTCACCATCCCGTTTTAGGGAGCAGCATGCAAAGTGTACTTCTTCCGAGGCAGTGGCCGACCAAAGAGATCCAACCCCGTTGAGATTATCCATTCCCAGGGGGAAGTACCCGACTGCTCACGGTGGGGACCCCCGGACGCCACTGACTCTGCTTCGGCGGCCCACGCGTCGCACATCCTAGAACTCGGGTCCTCCGGCCCCGGGCCCCTCCCTACCTTGGCGGGGTTGGTCAAGACTTCCTTCATGTACTCGGCCACCGTGATGGGGCCAGTCGACTTGATTTTGTACGTAAGATGCCGCAGCATCGGAGTCACCGGGCTGTTTGCGGCCGGCTCTTCGCCCGAGCTGAAGCTTCGGCCTCTCCAAAGGCGGGGAATGACTAGGGAAAGACAGCATCACACAGAACCCATGAGCAATCTTAGTGTTGACAGGGGCCATGCACCCCTTCATCGTGCCCCAACGTGGGAGCGCGACCTCCAGGAGCGCTCGGGCCCCAC
>NW_022103907.1:10679780-10748157 GCF_000313985.2 Echinops telfairi | reverse complement strand
TGGCGCCTGGGGGCGGGACCGCAGCCGCTTCCGGGAAGGGACACTGCCCCGCCCCCCGCCGGAAGAACGTCATTCTCCCGAGCGGAAGTAAGCGCCGCAGAGTGCGCGCGTGCTCACCTCGCCATGGCGGCGGCTAAGAAGCTTTTGGAGTTTCATGCCAGCCGGCCCTGGGGCCCCGAGGAGGCGGCGGACGATCCGGACGAGGACGATGAGGAAGACGACGAGGAAGCCGAGGGTGGGTTCTCCCTGGAAGAAGTGCTACGGCTTGGAGGCACCAAGGTAAGGCTTCCCGGGCTGTCGGGGAAGGGGGTTGGAGACGGAGAGGACCAGGACGCCAGGACCCAAATTCCAGCCTGGGACCTTGCGGTGTGCGCTTCCCGCCACCCTGTTTTCCAGAGCTCTTAGCCGAAAAGTCGTTTCAGTTTGACTTTTTTTTTTAGGGTGTAGGCGTTACTCATTCTCTTGACGGTGGTGTAGCATCACTCCAGCACATCCTCGCCCTGATCACGTGAGATCAGTATTTGAGATCGATATTTTGAATTGGTGTTGGAATTAAGTTTTGTTCCATGCTCACTCTACGCTTGAGAAAATCGTATGTTGCCTTGGAGTTCACAGTTTCATCAAAGAGAAACAGAAAACAGGCTACTGAAGCTTTGGTGGTATAATGGGCCAGGCACTGAGCCCAGCGGCCCCGCGGGAGAAACATCGGACTGCCTACTCCTGTAAAGGTGGACAATCCCCGAATCCCAGAGGGGACGTTCTCCCTGCCCCATAGCGCCTCTGAGTTGGGATCCACTCCAAAGCAGTTGGGTTTGGTGTTTGCTTTGAGCGCAGAGAAGAGGGTTGGGGGGAGTGTGCCTGATTTATGCCATAAACAGCGAACTTGTCGTTGTGATTGCGACACAGGAAGGAAGGTAAGGGGAGGGTAGTGAGAACTGAGGTCAGAGAAATACGAAAGCAAACTTTTGCTCTCAGGTGAGAAGCCATTGGAAGATTTTGAGCAAGTACACGGTAGGAATTGCCGTATGTTTAAAGATACTATTTTACCTTGAGACTGGATTAAATACAACCTGTCTGGACGGAATCAGTTGTGCTTTGTATTGGGGCGCCATATACACCAGACACAAACTTTAAAAGGGGGTGGAGAGTTCTTGGTGAAAGACTGCTTTCCCAGCCTCCCTCCAGCTATCCAGTTTTCCTTCCAGGAAGTAGTAACTTACAAGTGTCTTATATATCTTCTGAGGATATTCTCCGCAATGGCAAGCAAGTTACACGTGCATGTGTATACACACACACATGTATGAAGGGGTTCCAAAAGTTCATGGGGAATGGAATTAAACTGTACTGGAACTTTTCCATAAACTTTTTGAGATGCCTCCTCAGATACATGCTAATACAAAGGTTATATATGTTACTAGTTATCCAAATTGTACCATATTACGCATAAGCTATTTTGTATCTTTGTTGTTGATACTGTCTAGGTATCAGTTTGTGGCTGCATAAACCATTGTGTTTGTCTTAGTTTATAACGCCAGTCCCTTATTCTGGATCAATAAGTTGGTGCCGGGCTTGCTATTAAAAATCATGCTGTGGGGGAAAACATGAGAAGCTGATAGCAAGCGCTCAAGTAGAAAGCAAATGTTTTGAAAATGATGATGGCAACAAATGGGCTTGACACAGTGGATAGATGGATGGACTGTGATAAGAGTTGTACGAGCCCCCAATAAAATGATTTTTTTAAATCGTGCCACAATAAATAACCTGAAACATATGTTTTCTACCATTTGTTAAGTCTGTCTTTAAGACCACTTTGCATAAGTAGAATTGTTGGATCACAGGATATGTGCCTTGTGGTTTCAACTGCAGTTGGCACATTACTGTCCCGAGGGGTGGTGTTGCTTTACACTCCCACCAGGAGTGTGCTGCCCCCCATCCTCATCCAGGACCAGGGGTCATCTTTTTATTTTTATAAATTTGGTACATTAAAAAGCACATGTGTCATTGTTTAAATGTTGATTTTC
This sequence comes from Echinops telfairi, assembly GCF_000313985.2. Classification (NCBI taxonomy): domain Eukaryota; kingdom Metazoa; phylum Chordata; class Mammalia; order Afrosoricida; family Tenrecidae; genus Echinops; species Echinops telfairi. The sequence continues at coordinate 10,746,136 of NW_022103907.1, read as the reverse complement.
GAAGTATAGTAAGGCTGAACATCTTGTATTGTAAAAGAATCTTTTTTTTTCCTATAGAGAGTTCATACCCTCTGTACAATTTTCTGCTCAGGTATTGGTATTCCTTCATTGGTATATAGGAACTTTCTTTTGAAGTTATATGAAGCCCAATTACGGTAATGCAAATTGAAATTGGTATCTATGTTTTATGTGAGGGAAACGATAGATTTACCCATCCTTTACTTTGGGGCTGTTGAGCTTTATGCAAAGTTTGAAAATATTTTTCCTACACAGAAATAAATTCATTCTGTTTTATTATATTGTGGCATTACGCTTCACATTAAGCCTCTGATCCGTCAGGCATTTATTCTGGTGTAAGCTGGGAGCCCAAGCAATACCTTGGTGACTCACTTTAATTGATTGCAAAGATTTAAGATTCAAATTAATTTCTGAGGTTTTAACTAACCTGGTAGATGTATAATATATTAACTTCTTTGTGTTGTTTTTTTTTTACTTCTTTGTGTTTTTTATGCAGCAAGATTACTTGATGCTGGCTGCTTTGGATGAGAATGAGGAATTGGTGGATGGAGGCAAAAGGGGGGCAATTGATGATCTTCAGCAAGGTGAACTAGAAACATTCATTCAGAATCTCAGTTTGGCCAAGTATGCAAAAACATGCTTGGCTGAAGATGATGATGAACCAGCTGAGAAAGAAAGGTCCGGCAAAAAAGAAGCAGGAGTTTCTCAAGTAGGTGATAAAAAGGAAAATGCCGTAGGACGTACACTCCAAATGAAGAAGAAACCTGAACAGCTTCCCTCGGGGATCACCAGCCCCATGCCACCAGGAAAGAAAGATAAGCAGCAGGACGTCTTTGAGTTTTTTGAGAGACAGACGTTGTTGCTCAAACCCGGAGGCAAGTGGTATGACCTGGAGTGCAGCGGTGAATATTCGCTGGAACCCCAGCCTCGGGATGCTGTGTCTAAGTACAAAACACTGGCTCAGAAGTTGTATGAGCATGAAATCCACTTATTCAAAACTAAGACAAATAATCAAAAGGGAGGCTCCTCTACATGGATGAAGGCAATAGTGTCATCGGGGACGCTCGGTGACAGGATGGCTGCCATGATCCTTCTTATTCAGGATGACGCCGTTCACACGCTCCAGTTTGTGGAAACCCTCCTGAACCTTGTTAAAAAGAAGGGCAGCAAACAGCATTGCCTCATGGCTTTGGATACTTTCAAGGAATTACTCATTACACATCTTTTGCCAGACAGTCGAAAGCTACGGATTTTCAGCCAGCATCCTTTTGGCAAACTCGAAGAGTTGTCCAGTGGCAACAAGGACTCGAGGGATAGACGGTTGATACTGTGGTATTTTGAGCACCAGCTGAAACACTTGGTGGCTGAATTTGTGCACACCTTGGAGACGTTAAGCCACGATTCACTGGTAGCCACGAAAACCCGGGCTCTCACAGTGGCTCATGAGCTTCTGTGCAACAAACCAGAGGAAGAAAAGGCTCTTCTCGTGCAAGTGGTAAACAAGCTGGGAGACCCTCAGAACCGAATAGCCACGAAAGCCTCCCATCTGTTAGAGACACTGCTCTCCAAACACCCCAATATGAAAGGGGTTGTGTGTGGTGAAGTAGAAAGGCTACTCTTTCGTTCAAATATCAGCCCGAAAGCCCAATATTATGCAATTTGCTTTTTAAATCAAATGACCCTCTCCCATGATGAAAGTGGATTGGCTAACAAGCTAATTACGCTCTATTTTTGTTTCTTTCGGACTTGTATCAAGAAAAAGGATATTGAGTCCAAAATGCTCAGTGCACTTTTAACAGGAGTGAATAGGGCATACCCTTACTCCCAGACTGGTGACGAGAAAGTACGGGAGCAGCTGGATACACTGTTTAAAGTGCTGCATCTAGTGAATTTCAATACCAGCGTGCAAGCTTTAATGTTGCTGTTCCAAGTAATGAATTCTCAGCAGACGATATCGGACCGCTACTACGCAGCCTTATACAGGTGAGTACTTGGTGAGTTCCTGCAGTTGAATGTGAGGGACAACCTGACCTAGGGCACTCGAGGTGCTGCACACTGTTAACATCCTTGGCGCTAACTGAAAAGTTAGAGGTTGCAGTCCCTGTAAAGGTGCCTTGGAAGAAAGGCCTGGCAATCTACTCTCCCAAAAAGCTTTCCTCAAGAACCCCATGGAGCACAGCTCTATTCCGACCCACGTGGGGTCACCGTGGACTGAAGTCGCTGTGACGGCAGCCGGTTAGTAAAACACGGGCAGTATATAAGACGAGAGCTTGAAAACTAGCCCCTTGTACCAGCAGTTTACTACTCATCACCTCTGAGTGTGTTAGATCCTTTGAAGATAAGGTGGTGGTGTTTGGGGACTGGGTTTTGTTTTTTCTTAAGTTGTTAGCATACAGAAAAATAGAAAATAAGTATCCGTATCTTACCACCAAAAATGTCAAAATAAACATTTTGCTATATGGGTTTTTGAATCGTTTGTGATATTAAAGAAATGAAACTGCAGGTGTAGTGAAATTGTCCTGTGTCTCCTCCCTCCTGTCCTTCACACAACCAGTCAGTCATTCATTCAGCAGGTACGTTTTCAGTGCAGATGGTGCCCTGGGCCCTGCTCAAGTGCTCAGTGTATAAAATGGTGAACAAAATTCCTCTCACAGAAGTGCTTACATTCTCATTGGAGAAGACAAATGATAACAAGAAAGTACTTTAGATAGGAAGTATCGGGGTTGCAAGTTGACATTTATTTTTTAGCATTGAAATTAAGGTTTTGTTTACAGAGCTTTACTGAACAGTTTGGAACCTAACAAGCTATGTTCTAGAATTTAAGTTATTTCTCCTTAATCCACTTTAATTTTAATTTTATGCGCATGTCTTGTGAGAAGCTGTAATGTAGAGGTTAATATATTGGCTTTAAGCCACACGTCTGGATTTGTGTCCCCACCATTAGTTTGTTGTACAAATGACTTTATCTTCATTAAAACCATTTAGTTGATATTGTGATTAATCTTGCTTCATCCTGCTTCCTTTGCCTGCAAAGTAGAGAGCAAAGCCCCCTGTCAGGAAGACTATGGCGCGTTCTCAGTTACGTGGCTCGTAAGGACAGAGTGGGGACTTGAATAAAGATTCATGGCTGAATGTACATACTAATTCATAGAAACGTTTTAAGTGTGTTAAGTGCTAAACTCAAAATCAAACTTACTGCCGTTGAGTCAATGCCAACTCATAGTGACTATAGGACAGGGTAGAACTGCCCCTGTGCAGAGACTCTTTACAGGGATTAGAAAGCCTAGCTGAAGCTCAGGGCTAAACAGTGCCTAAAAAACCCAAACTCACTTCCGTCCACTCAGTGTTGATTAAATAAACAATACAATAGGACAAAGTCGAACTGCCCCATAGTGTTTCCTAAGCGGCCTCGTGGGTTACCTGATGGGCTGCTAAACTCAAGGTCACCATCAGCCTCGGCAGGAGGAAGAGGAGGCTTTCTGCTCCCATAAAGAGTTACGTTCTTAGAAGCCTACGGGGTAGTTCTCTGTGCTGTAGATAGGCTCGCTATGGGTCAGAGTCCACTGGACAGCGGCAAGTTTGGTTTGCAGGTTGACTGCACAGCTTTGCTCTCAAGGAGCTACTGGTGGGTTCAAACTGCTGGCCCTTCGGTTAGAAGGCAAGCATTCATCTGTGCCACCAGTGGAGCCCGTAAGTACTGAGAGTGTGTTGGCTGCTGTCCTGGTTGCTAGATATGATTCCATCCTGTCTGTTAGTACACAGCTCTCTAGTTCATTGGCACAGTCATTTGTGCAAGGTCACAAAGCAAGGAATGCCAAGTTATGGAGCAAACGCAGGTCTATTAACTTTGAAATGTATGACATTGCAGTACCCTCACTGATCTGCTGGGGGAAAAGGGAGAGGGGCTCAAAGACATTTCCGTGATTTGTTATGGAGTAATAGAAAATATTTAAAGATCTTGCCATCTTTTTATCTTTTAAGGGTTGTTAGTGACCATTGAGTTGGCTTCACCTCAGTGGTGACCAGGGGGTAACCGTGCGGTGTTAGCCAGTCCTACCCAGCTTCGGGCCGTTGGTCTGTTTGGAGTCCATTGTTGCCTGTTGTGTTCACCCATCTCCGTGAGGGCTTCCCTCACTTTTCACTGACCCTCAGACTTCTTTTCTGGTAACTTGTCCAAACAAAGTACACACAGTCTTGACCGGCTGCTTCTACGGAGCAGTCAGTGTATTCTGATACTGATCTGTCTGCTGTGCTGGTAATAACAGTACCGAAATTTTAGAAAATGTTCCGAATTTCTTGTGGTAAATAGATGTGTTTTTTAAACCTGTTTTCACATCACAGCTGCTTGACACAACGGTCCAGCTTCCATGAGTAAGGGGACCTTCCTAGGTTCTTTACTGTGTGACAAGCGCTGGCACAGATGTGTTTCCTTAAAGCAGTGGTGCTCAACCTTCCTAACGCCATGACCCTTTCATACAGTTCCTCATGTTGTGGTGACGCCCCAACCATAAAATTATTTTCGTTGCTACTTCATAACTCATTTTGCTACTGTGATGAGTTGGGCGACCCCGGTGAAAGAGTCGTTCACCCCAAAATGGGTTGCGATCCACAGGTGGAGAACCGCTGCCCTATAGGTTAGAGGAGAACTGCCCCAGGGCATTTACAAAGCTGTAATCCTGGGGAAAAGCATTGTGGGCAAGACAAGAGTATGTGTGGAAAAGATACTGTATAATTAGTGGATTGGACTAAGATTCTCTGAACTCCCACTTTAATTTTTACATTGTTCATCTTCATTTGAACCACGTGGGGGTCAGTAGACATCGCAAATCTTGTAGTCCATTGCTGTGCTCACGCTGGTTTGGGGATTACCCCTGCATGTGGAAAACTGAATGGAAACCCAAAAGAATTGGATACCTCTTGCACCTGAATTTTTCTGGTGCCGTCATCATTCAGTTCTGGTCATCAATTTCTGTTGCTAGGGAAGCAGTGGTCTCGACCTAACAAACAGGGAAGTTATCCTAAGTAAGATGAAGTTGATTTCATTATACGGATGGTCTCGACCTAACAAACAGGGAAGTTATCCTAAGTAAGATGAAGTTCATCATTGATTTCATTATACGGATGGCAGCTGCTGTGGAGAATTTTCATGAATAAACTTTTTTTTAATGTTTAATCATTTTACTGGGAGCTCTTCAGCTATCATAACATTCCATAGTTCAATCACATCAAGCAGTATTATACAACTGCTACCACTATCACAAACTTTCTTCTTGAACTTGATATCAGCTCTCCTTTATCCCCTCCCTCTCCTACCCTACCCCCCAGGAACCCCTAAAAATGTTCCCCCTATAGTTGTGTTGTCTTTTTTTTTGGGGGGGGGGCATGTCACACAATCCAATATATCCATTCCTATACAATTCTGTTGTTCGATCCCATCTAATGGGTTTTACAGTCATCAATGCTATCAGTTCTCTATCACCCCTCTCCCCAGACCCTCAGGGAACCATTACTCCTGTTACTGTTTCTGAAGGATTATCTATCTTAGCTTTCATGTACCAAACAATCTTAAATATACAAATGAACATATGCAAATTTACATCATGATTAATGAGGTAAAACAAAAGAGATAATAGTAAGGGAAGGAACTACTAAAGAACTAGGGGATGGTTATGTGGTTCCTCAGTGCTATACCACACCCTGGATTTATCATTCCTTCCTTCCATGTGGCTCTTCTGAGAGTGACTGTCCAATTATCTTTCCTGTGAGTTTTGGGTCTTCAGTACATCCACGCCCCTTCATATCAATTTGGTTGCTTGTTTTTGTGCTTCTGATACCTCTTCCTGTAGACACCTCATGGTCACCCAGGCTGGTGTGCTTCTTCCATGTGGGCTTTGTTGCTTCCTTACTAGATGGCCACTTGTTTAACTACAAGCCTTTAAGACCCCAGATCCTCTATCTTTTAATAGCCGGCACCATCCACTTTCTTCACATTTGCTTATGCACCCATTTTGCCTTGTCATGTCAGGAAGATGAGTATATGGATAAACATGTGATCTTGTTGGGTTTTTTACAGGAAGATGTTGGATCCAGGATTGCTGTCATGTTCCAAGCAAGCCATGTTCCTTAACCTTGTCTACAAATCTCTGAAAGCTGACGTTGTGTTGCGCCGGGTGAAGGCTTTCCTCAAGAGGCTACTTCAGGTCACTTGTGAACAGATGCCGCCATTCATATGTGGAGCTTTATATCTGGTTTCTGAGATCCTTAAAGCAAAGCCAACTTTGAGAAGTCAACTCGATGATCATCCGGTATATTTTAGAACTTTTTAGTTTGTGGGTTTAAAATGACAGTTTTTTGCTTATTTGTTTTTCTGTGTTAGTAACTGATTTACTTAGTTCTTTGTCATTGTCGTGTAGGCATGTGTCGTAAGTCGGACAGACCTAGATTGTAGTACCATTTGCACACTTCACCAGCTGGGCATGACACTTGGCGCCTCTAGTGCTGATAAACTGCACTAGCAACTATGAGGGCTGCTAGTTGGGATGGTCAGTTCTGACCCATGCTAACCCCAAGTACAACTGTGTTCCATGGGGCTTTCAGGGGCTGATATTTTGGAAGTAGATCTCTAGTCCTTTCTTCTGAACTACCTTAAGGTTGACTTGAACCTCCAGCCTTTCAGTTAAACTGCATGTACACATGCAGAAAGTTGTAAACCTGGTGGTTCTAAGTGTTTCCTCCAGTGTAAAATGGAACTAATAATAGCAACTGCTATTATTATTGAACTTTCTATTAAGAAATGTTTTCAAGGTATCAGAAGTTTGAGACTGGCCATTTAAAACTGTAGAGTCCCAAAATTTCGGGTGTTCTTGGCTCAGTTTTACTTGGTCACATTTAGAGATCAGAATATGGTCTCATCTTTTGTTCTAAATTTCACAATGACCACTGTTTTACTTTGATTGGAATTTTATATTTTACCAGATCAATAAGTAAATCTTCTATACTCTGCATCACTTAATTGAGTACAGATTTATAACCTTCAAGTAACCCAGATTTATGAACCATTGTTTTGTTAGGAGTCTGATGAGGAGGAAAATTTTGTTGACATCGGAGATGACGACGAAGACACAGACAAATCCGCTGATGCAGACCGAGAAACAGACCCCGACAAACAAGTTGAGACACGGGAGCCTGTGTCTGGAAGTGACGTGGAAGCTGAACCACCAAAGCCAGCTTCCTGGGTACACTTTGATAATTTCAAAGGTAAAGTATTTTTCATTTAGATTCCAGGTTTGTTTAGATAATCACCGCATTCACCCTCTACAAACCTCCTCAGGATAAAGAGCCACTTGAAGTGGTTCTTCATCCCCACACAGAGTGTGCTATATCTATCTGTTAACACGATGCTAGAGTTAAACAAGTCTTAGAAATGCAGCCTTTTCACCTGAGGCTATGTAAAAAAATAAACGAATAAAACACCGAACCTTAAGGATGAAGAAATTGTGATGTCAGACCCATTTCTTCAAACATGTGTGGCTCTTGGTCAGATTTGTGAATCTTTCTAGACATCAGCCAGTGTGTGAAGCACAAATAAAGAGTCTGGCATCCTCCAGGAAAGTTGTTTAAAGAATCCGTCATGTGTCCTGAAGTCTTAACCTGAGGATGAAGCTGAATGAATATTTGGAGCCCTCTAAAACTCTGAAAGACTTCAGACTTCTAACATCTTCAGGTTCCTGCCAGCTTAACATATATGCCTTACCCCCAGACGGGAGCCTTTTTGTTTCTATTTGACAAAAGGAGCCATTTTTCAAAGAGGTTTTTAGTGTTTGGGATGAACATGCTGCCAGTTTGTCCAAGAGCAAATGCTAGAAACCGAGTGGTTCTTGCGGGGGCTTGTCTTGTTTTTAATCTATATAGGTTACCTTGCTAATGTGTTGGAAATCGTTTATTGTCGTGGTGGGCTTTATGACTTCTTAGGTTAGGAGTACAACACCTGTAAAATACCTCTCCTTTCCCCTTCCCTCAGGTGGTAAACAGTTAAATACATATGATCCATTCAGTAGGAACCCTTTGTTCTGTGGAGCGGAACATTCAAGTCTTTGGGAACTCAAAAAGGTGAAACAATTTCACATTGTCTGTCTTGTGCTGTGTATTTGTCCTTCTGGCTTTAACACGTTGAAGTGTTTGTTATAAATGATAAATAAGTTGATGTCGTATATATAGATATCAGTTCATTTTTATAACAGAATGAATCATGTCTCAAAACTGTCGTGCTTTAATCCATAAAATTAAAATTGTCATTCAGTTCCCACATTTGAGGGAAAACACTGGATGTGGTGTTTATTTGGCTGAAAATACAGAATCCAAACTGCCTGGCTGTGAGTTGTCGTCAGCAGGGAGAGCATCACTTCTAATCTCTGTCGGACAGGTGATTTTTACTTTACAGGGTAGATGCCTCTGGAAAGTCTTATGTCAGTAGATTTTTATGGCAAATAGACCCATCTTTTTTTTTTTAACATTTTATTAGGGGCTCATACAACTGTTATCGCAATCCATACACACATCAATTGTGTAAAGCGCATTTGTACATCATTCTCAAAACATTTCCTCTCCACTTAAACCCCCAACATTAGGTCCTCGTTTTTCCCCTCCCTCCCCGCTCCCCCCTCCCTCATGAGCCCTTGATAGTTTATAAATGGGTATTTTGTCATATCTTGCCCTGTCCGACGTCTCCCTTCACCCACTTTTCGGTTGTCTGTCCCCCAGGGAGGAGGTCACAGATAGTTCCGACCATCATTTTTAACATTCATCAAAAGAACTCTCATTTCCAGTTATCTCTCTGTGGTTTTAAAATATATCCCCATGCTGCTGTTGTCAAACTGTGGGCCCCGCCCCAGGGCTCCCTGATACCCACTCTGGGTCTGCAGGCTCAGAACCGCGTCCGTCACCACAGCGAGGCAGGCTGTCCTCTGGGCTGTGTCGCCGCGGCCAGTGGAGCTGCTCGGGCCTGAGCACAGATCAGGACAGTGGCACCAAACGACCGACACTGGTGACTGCCAGGGTAGAAACCACCATGTACTCTCGTTACAGGATTATGCAAAGGAGGGTGAAACAGGAACAACTGTTGATTTTTTTAATTTGAGCAATACGCATATTCACTTTGTGAATTTTCCCATACTGTGTGATATATAGCAAGTCGGCATCGTGCGGTTCCGCTTCGCTAGTAGGAAGGTTGTCTCAAGGAAAAGCACCTGTGCAGTTGTTGTAAGACCAGCTACATGTCGTCATGAAAGAATGTTATGATATGGTCCGTACATGTCCTGACTCTAAGGTTATTATTCAGATGTGGCTATCTGGAGATGGTTTCTAGGGAAAAAATGAAGTGAGCCTAATGCTTCCGGGAAAACAAATAATAGTACTTGTTGCCAGTGGTCAACTTCAGCGTCTCGAGACAAGATTAGAATTTTAGAAAATTTGAGGCCACCGCTGAGCTTTGGACTCCTTGTAGTTGGGGCTTTTCTGATCAAATCAATGATGGCATTAACTGGCTTTTTGTTATGTTGTGTAACCAAACATCAAGTGTTTCACTGAATCATAGATAGTAAAAGGTCAATGGGTTATAAGTAATACATATCATATGTCGATTGGTCGGGCTTCAGACTCCTATTGCAAGTAATTGCTGGACTTTGATATGTTAAAGAATATTAAAGGCTATACCCACGTTCACGCTCTGAAAAGCTGTTAGAAATCCTGCTTTTTCTAACTGCCTATTTGTGTAAAGCCAGATTTCCTACAGATTCTTAAACCCAAATAACATGAAATAACAAAAGCAGATACAGTCAAATACCAGACATGAATGAGATTAGCAAAATGGTAAAATAATGCTACTCTTGTTTTTTGTCTTGAAAATTATTTTTTATAAAACACTTTTACCAACCAGTTTATTATTTTAAGCAATTCTGAATATTGGTTCCATTTTAACTTCTTACGTAGATATCACAGCCCTAGGGGTCCTTAGGAAGTCGTGGTCCTAATATCCATATTCACTTTGTAAATTTGAATTCTTTGACTTTCCCAAGTCATTTGTAATTACACTGAAAGTTGACACGAGAGTGCTGACCTTGCCCATTTCCCTTTCAGTTGTCTGAGCATTTCCATCCCTCCGTGGCCCTTTTCGCCAAGACTATCCTCCAGGTGAGTCCAAATGTTGTGAAAATAAGAAGTAACAAAAACAAAAGTAAACTAACTTGGGTAATAAATGACCATATAATTTTGCATCACCAAGTAGACGTACAGATGCATTTTACGACTACTTTCTTAAATAAGCTGTAGCTATTTAAGATGAAGGGGCTTTAAAAAGTTGATGGGGAAATTCCATCTTTTAATTGCATTTTCCCTAAACTTTTTGAAGTTCCCTTGTACAGAGTAGCAGATGACCCTTCTCATTCTAAGATTATTGGCAGCTCAGGGTATTAGAAACCACAACACCTTCTGACTTTTCTCCTGGGAAAAAAGACGGCCCTCCTCTCGTTCAGATGCTTCTTGGAACCTGGTTGGGATGTACCTTTTGATCGGGCCAGCAGTGAGGGCACCCATAGCATGTATATCAGTGCGCGTGTGGGTGTGTTTAATTGTAGGAGCCCTGTTGCTCTGTCGGGTAAGCATTGGACTGCTAACGTACAAGTTGATGGTTTAAACCCGCTGGCTTCTCCGAGGTAGAACGGTGAGACTATCTGCTCCCATAAAGATGGACAGCCCTGGACACCCTACATAGAGCTAATATGAGCTGCAGTCAACTCAGTGGCGGTGGGTTTGGGTGTTTGATTTTTTTTTTTTTCCAATTAAAAAAACATGTATAAGCCTGGCATTTGAAGGGTCATTTATTGCTATTTGAGAGACCAGTCCTTGGAGAAGGACATCAAGCTTGGTAAAGTAGAAGGTCGGTGAGAAAAGAAGACGCTCAATAAGGTGCATCCACACAAGGACTGCGACCACGGGCTCAATGTAGGAGGGTTGCTCTGAGTCAGACTGGCTGACGGGCCCCTGCAAACAGCTTCCATTGCCACCTAGAAGCTTGTGTGCTTCACTTTTCCTATCTGGATGCACATAAATAATTCACGTTCTTAAACCTCATCCCCTCCTTCTCAGGGAAATGATATTCAGTATCCAGGAGACCCCCTGCAGGATTTTACGCTGATGAGATTCTTGGACCGGTTTGTGTACCGAAACCCAAAGCCACATAAAGGCAAAGGTATGCTTCGATGGTATTATTTGGCTTTCGCTGTGGATCTATTTAAATAACACCAGCATATTGCTAGGTGCTTCTACTCCATTGTTTTTACATTTCAGAAAACACCGACAGTGTTGTCATGCAGCCCAAAAGGAAGCAGTTTATGAAGGATATTCGTAGTCTTGCCGGTAAGTACATAGCTTGTACATTTGAAACTGAAAGCCAGTACCAGAAAGTAATAGGGGCCTTCAAAAACTTCATGGAAAATGGAATTTAAAGATAATTTTTTTCTATTGCTACAGGCATTTGATTGTGCTACTCATCTTGTGGAGCTAATTCACTATTTCTCTAGTCATATAGACATTTCTTTTCAAACCAGATTCCAATTCCTCTTACCCCGCCCACCACCCCTTTCAGGCTCCAATGTGAAACTCCACTAAAACAAAATCTGTTGCCAACATGTCGACTTTAACTCAAGCCACCTGTAGCAGAGCAGAACTGCCTTTAGGCTAAAAATCTTTATGGAAGCAGGTTACCACATCTGGGGGTGGGGAGGTGTTCGAACCACTGACCTTCGAATTATAACCAATGTGCCCACCAGAGCTCCTAGAGTTATATTTGACCTTATACACCAACTAGTTAATTTTAAGAGTAAGAGAATCTGTAGGTTAAAAATGGAGTCCCTGGTTAAGCACTCCACTGGGAACCAAATTATTGGTGATGGGAGTTCACGCAGACATACTTGGGAAGGAAGGTCTCACCATCAATTGCTGAAAAAAATCAACAACTGAAAGCCTTAGAGGGCAACTGTTCTACTGTAATGCACCTGGAGTCATGAGTTTGAATCAACTCAGTAACTGCCTCAGCTTGGCCTTTTTAGGGATCCAAGTGAAAGACAGTGAGGCCCTTGTTTGGGGGGTATTTTTGTCAATGTGCATTGCACTGAGAGCGTTGCCTTCTCCACTGTCGACTACTGTAGCTAGTACATTGTTTGAAACCGTTGGTTTTGCTTTTACCAGAAGTTGTCCTTTACACTAGAGGATGTTGTTCTGGGACTATAGAATTGCAAGCATTCTGTATTTATTCATACGGTCTTGGACAACAAAAAGGATTAAAATGACTTTTTAATCTGTCTTCTTAGTAAACAGTAAAGAATTCCTTGCAAAAGAAGAAAGCCAAATACCAGTGGATGAAGTGTTTTTCTACAGGTAATATGCTTAATGGAGTTTTATTTGTGGAGCAGTTAATATCAAAAATGTTTCCTTTAAAATGATTTGTTAGATAAACATCTTTTACTATGCCATTTTGGTTAAAATAAGTTTTCTTTAATGAAGAACTAGTTTTAAGATATGCGAGTCTTTGATATTTACACTGTACATTTTATAACATTGGATTCACAACCACTTTTTGTACAATAAATACAGTTTTTAGTCGGTTTTTTTCTTTCAGTTTTTAGTCTTTTATATCCAATTGAATATGCTTAACAGCTTATACAATAGTGATTTGTTTTGCTGGCGATAACTGCTTTGGTGATAGTAAAATAGACCCTTAGTTCAACGACCAAATACATTGCATATTCTTTATTTTAGGTATTATAAGAAAGTTGCTAGTATTAAAGAAAAACAAAACCGACATGCAGATGAAGAAAGTATAGAAGATGTGGACGACGATGAATTTGAGGAAATGATTGGTAATTTGTTTTGTTAATACTTCACTTTATTTAAAAGTAATTGCTTACAGACCATGGAACATTAGTATTAGAAGTGACCTGACCCTTTTTTCTTTTTTTAATATCACATAGCTTAGAATAATATGAACATTAAAATGAAGAGTAATGAGGTATTTTTGTGACGCATAAGAATTTGCCCACGCTTGCTCCTGAGGATTGTGCTTTGAATAGTTCTTGTCAGAAAAAACTTTCTATGTAATTCTAAGGGTCAAAAAGCCTAATCCATTTTTACTGATTTCTCTCTCTAGAATGTTTGCTTGTATTCCAAATGAAATGCCCCACAGCACATCCACTGTCCATTCAGAACCACACCGGCTGTCCTGTGGCATCGGTCCTGTGGCAGCACTTCCTTTTCCTCTCGAGTTCCACTCCACGCCTTCACTCTCCCGACCCCCCTCCCCTGGTTTGGGCACATGTTGCCCTTTCAGTTTCATAGAATTGATCCTTCTATGGAGCAGGTTCTCCCCCTGGAATATTGGATTATTATTATTTTTTTTAATTCGGATTATTTTTTTTAATTAATCATTTTATTGGGGGCTCTTACACCTCTTATAACAATCCATACATCAATTGTATCAAGCACACTTGTACTATGTTTGCCATCATTATTTTCAAAACATTTTCTTTCTACTTGAGCCCTTAGTATCTGCTCCTTTTTTTCCCTTCCTTCCCCACCCTCCCTATTGATGATTTTATAGAGCCCTCTCTTAATTAGCTGAAACATGGCATCTGGGAGTGTCGTCAGGTTCTCTTAAGACAAGAAACTAGAGGTTCCTGAGTCTCTTTCACACCTGAAACTGGTCTTTTTCAGTCTGCCTTGTGAAGTCACTGCAGGAGACTCCAGCTGTGGTCCGGGCAGCAGTGGCAGTCACAGGCTCGAGGCAGCCGTGGTCCACGTGGGCTATTAGTCCTTTCAACTAATACTTGCTTGTTTTTGCTGTTTCTAATCTTGTATTAGGTGTCAGTAATCTGGTTTTTCACCAGATTGTAACCGCAGAGTTAGAAAACTTTATTGAAACTAAATAAACTAAATCTTGGTAGAGAAGCAGTGAAAAAGGCAGGCCCTTGACCATATGGATTGTCACGGTGGCCACGGTACTAGAGTCAGGCACAGGAACAACTGTGAGGATGGTGCCGGACGGGGGTGGGGGGGGTGGGTGACACTTCCGTTGTCCGTAGGCTTGCTCCTCATCGGCACCAACTCCATGGCACTGAACAACAAATGAACTAAAAAAAGCATGTGCCCCGCAGGGGTGTACATTTCATTTCATTTTTTATTGCATATTATACTAAACCTACTTAAATACTCTCAATAGCGTAAAAAGGACCGTAGCTGCTAAATGTTTGCAGTTTATTGTTTCTATACAAAGGCTGAATTTAATTGGAATTCCTACTACTTTGGGAATTTGATTAAAGTCAGTACATTCACAGGCATATAAATATTAATATAAAGTTAGCAACAGTCCCGTATCATTGTGGTGCTTACTTGTGATCAGTAGCACAATTATAACTATTAGAATAATGGATTCAGATATAAGGTACGTGGTCATCTTGTTTTTTGCATTAGTTAACAATGTGTATATTCTCTGGCAGACACGTTTGAAGATGACAATTGTTTCACCTCTGGAAAGGACGACCTTGACTTTGCTGGGTAAATAACTTCTCCAGTGTTTTCCTTCCTGTGACATGCAGCGGACTTTGTTTCCAGCATTCCCGTTGTCCCCCACAACAAAGACCAGAGAATTGGGATTTGTAGGGAAAATGTATCCAAATAATGTAGGGAAATGGATACACAAGTTTCACTTGGGGCCTTTCTAATGTATTAAATAAAGGCTCCTGGTCTGTTAAGTTTCTCACTAAATCTTTTTCACAGCCTCGTACCCTGGGAAAAGTGCCCTTGTTAACATTACCCACTCACTGGTGGCCCAGTGCTTACAGAGGGTGGTGATTTGAACTCGCCCGGCACCCCCCAGGAGACAGATGAGGCAGTCTGCTCCCATAAAGATTTTCAGCCTTGGGAACCCCACAAGGCAGTTGTACTCCATCCAATAGGATCAAAGTGGGTCAGAACTGAGTTGATAGCAGCTCTGGCTTTTGCTACATTTTTGTTTTTGTTTTGTTAGCTATGTGAAAAAGAAAACAAAGGGAGTTAAAGATAGCCCAGAAGATGAAGATTCAGAAGGTAGTGATGATGACTTTGATAACCTGGATGATGATGAGGTTTCTTTGGGAAGTATGAATGAAGAATTTGCAGAAATTGATGGAGACGGAGGAACATTCATGGATGTATTAGACGACGACAACGAAGGCATTCCAGGTAAGCATGTTTAAATTATAAGACAGAAACAAACTGTAGGATAGTAATAAACTTGTTTTCCTTTCTTCCTCAACTTAGGCTAATGTTTCTGTTAAAGGTTTTGCTTTTGAACATGACCCTATATTCACATTGAGGAGCCCCGGTGGTGTACTGATTATGCATTGAGCTGCTAACTGCAAGGTTAGCAGTTCAAAACCATCAGTCACTCCACAGGAGTAAGATGAGGGTTATTTTAAATTCCATAAAGAATTCGTCTCAGAAACTCACAGGGCCAGTTTTACCCTGTTCTGTAGGGTCTCTGTGAGTCAGAATTGACTCTTTCGCAGTGTCTGGTTTATATTCAGATTAACATTAAAATCTGGAAGAAGTTTTTAAAAATTAATATTCCTCATCACTTTATAGCATAAATCAAGGTATACATTTTATCTTACTGTTGTAAATTAGTAACACCCAAAATTGTGCCCTTGAACTTAATCTACCCTTTCATGTGTCTCCATGTACACACACCCTTGCCCAGTAGCCTGCATCCTAGATAGAAGACAGCAGATGTTTCTGAGAGTTTTATACAAGGGAACTTCAGAAAGTTTGTCCAGACAAATCTACTTTCTTTTAATTCCATTTTTCCATGAACTTTTTGAAGTCCCCCCTCATATTATTTGGTCTTGTTCACGTATCTAGCTGGTGAACTTGTGCAAAATATGGCACGATGTCAGTAGTTATTCTTAAGACCTTGGCCTCCCTCAGTCCTCAACACCTATGCTCATGGAACTGTGAGTACAGGTAGTACAGTACATGGTCTTTAAATTACGCATTACTGTTTTGCTGTTCTCTTCACAGAACTCGAGGAGGAGGAGCACTCCAAAGTCAACAGCAAGAGACACAAGAGGAAAGGTGTAAACGATTTTGACTTTTCTGGGTCATTTGAAGGTAAGAAAATATCTTTAATCTCTTTTAAACATAAAATACTCTCCATGTGAAAGACACTATTCATTATCATTTCGAAATTCCTCATTTTTTTTTCCCAAGGAGCAGCTAGTGGTTTCAAACTCCTGACCTTGTGTAACCCATTACGCTACCTGGGTTTCAAAAACTGGCAAGGGGAGCTATTTTTGAATGGTGGAAACGTTCTAAAATTGGGCTATAGTTATAGTCAAACCACTCTGTAAATTTACTAAATGTATGGCAGTATATGCACTTAGATCAGCCAGCTGTTAAAGTAGAGCCCCTAAGCAAACAGTGGCTCTAGGGATGCCAGGAATGGCTTTTAGGAAACATGAGGCTAGAGAAAAGCAGTGCTTCTGTGTTTTCTGATGATCTGATTTTAAATATCTATAAATTAAAATGAGTATTACCAGTGCATATTCTACTGTTTTATCTATATTCCCTAAAGGTTTATAGAGTCAAAATTATAGGTATGTTTTCAAAACAGTTTTTTTAATATAGCCAAAACTTCATTTATAACAATATACCTTCAAAAAGTTAATTCAAAGCATAGCACCTCTCGGTGTAGTTGGAGTTTGCATTTTGCTGTAAACGTGCCCAGACCCATCCGTGAGAGCTTTAGAGTTTCACTCTTGGCTGACACTGAGATGTTTCTTTTATGAGTACGTCTTGATCAGGGCCAAATCTGAAAGACAAGGAGACACTGTTGTCACCTGAGTAGCTCTACTTGGATGTGAACTTTAAAAAAGAACTATATCCTACCAGCCAGTGGTTTCAACCCCACCTCATAGTGAACTTGTGGGCAAAGCAGAGCTGCGGCCTCTAGAAGCCCTCAGGGCGTTCTCCCAGAGTGCCCTCCAGCTGCCATCCTGGTGATGCAGCCACGCACTTGAACTGCCGCGCTTATGCGAACTCCTAACTTGCATCTCTGCCTCTAAGTGCCAACTATTTAATGGGGCTAGAGGATAACTGCAAATGTAGACTTTTAAACCAAATGAACATTTCCCCATAAATCATTAACAATATGATTGAAAAATCTGGACTTACACCCCACCCCTTTTTCTTAACCCCCAGGACCAAGGCAAAAAAAGAAAAGAGGTTTTAAGGACTCTAGTCTATTTGTATCTGCTGAAGAGGTAAGGTTAATATGAGTACTTTAATATGTTATCTATTCCATATTGCTTGAAACTTTCTAATATCTCTCTCTCTCGTTCACCCCCAAGTTTGGACACCTATTGGATGAAAATATGGGATCTAAGTTTGATAGTATTGGCATGAATGCCATGGCTAACAGAGATAATGCAAGTAAGTACTTTGAATGGTTGAGTTTTTAAATTTGCCTTGACTTAGAACTTCTGAAAAAGTAAATACATTCTTGAAAGACCTGTCTTATAGTACTTTATAACTTGTTTCCTAGCTGAGCAGAGCCTAGGATCAAAATGCACTTAAGGTTACCTATCATCCTAGAAAAGGACATCATCTTTGGTAAAGTGGAGGGACCGCCATAAAAAGGCCCTCGATAGAATGGATTGGCCCAGTGGCTGCAACACTGGGCTCAAACCCAAATCCTTGTGGGGACGGTGCAGGAGCAGGCAGTGTTTCAGTCTGCTGTTCACAAGGTCACTGTGAGTGGGGACCGAGTCAGTGGCTCCGATCAACGTGGCTTTGAACAACAATGTTGTGTGAGTAGGCCAAGTAAGGACATTGTCATTTCGGATGCTGATTGTTATTGGCTTCTGCTCTTACAACAGTGCAAGTGCACAGGGGTGTCAATCTCCAAATCCTTGTTCCCTTTCCTATCCTAGTCTTTTACTTATAAAACATGAGTCTGGGCCAATAAACGATACAGAAGAAAAGCCATAGAGCAGTGGATTTGTGTCGTGGTCAGAAAGAACCCCAGGACAGGCAGGGGTCCCCACAGCAGCAGAGGTTCTGTGGGACAGACAGCCCATCATCTACAGCGTCGTGGTTTCATGGCTCTTCTCTTTCTCCCAAAGGTTTCAAGCAGCTTAAATGGGAGTCTGACCGTGATGACTGGCTACACAACAGAGATGTGAAAAGTATCATCAGAAAAAAGAAAAACTTCAAGAAGAGGCCAAGAACCACTCAGAAAACTAAAAAGCACAGAAAATAGTGTTAATATAAATTAAAATTGTACTTACTGCTAACTTTTACTATTTAGCCATTTTTCTTGATCTTGCTCTCTGATTCCATACATTCCAGATTGTTCAATGGATTTGTAATAAACTATAAATAAAAACAGGTACCATTTATAAAGTAAAAATACTGTTAAAATTAAATCCAGCTTTTCATGTTTCTACATAGTAAATGAAAAAGATGGTACAAGCTCTAGCACGACTTTACTAAGGGTTGTCAGGAGTACTGTTTCTTATACCAGGTGCAGTGCTAAGTAACTACACGAACCTTAAACTAACCTCTGAAGATGCTGGCAAGCGTTAAGACTAGTTCTTAATGTTAAGCAATGCCTGCATTCCAACACCATCCCACGTGCCTCATCTCAAAGGCTATTTCTTAGCCACTTGAACGCAGAATCCCATCAGCTCTGTCTACAGACAATTGTTTTCTCCACTGTTACCATCTCAGAAGTGAAAACAGGGCTGACTAGGATTGTTAGAGACCAACCTACCAAGCAGGATTTATAGGTTACCTGAAAACTTATTTTTATTTTGTAAAAATGTACCTTCCAAGATGAAGGGAAATTTCTTGTTCATTGTTTGTCTGAAATCTGAGATTAAAAAAATAAAATAAAATTAGACATCAGAAATTCATTAAATTAACACAAGGACCCACAGCTTAAGGCTAGCTTCAAGGTCTATATTATCAGAATATAGATGAGAATTTTGTATTAAAGGCTAGTAATACAGAACTATCTTCTAGAGCTACCATGTCATCCGGTCTACGGTTTTCCTAGTTTGGAAAGAAGGAAAAGCAATTCATGCTAATAAGAATTTGAAAGCCTTGATACAAAATTGTCTCCACAATACGTTGCAGCCTTCAGTGATGGTCAGAAGCACAGGATGGGATTTTAGTGCTCATGGGAAGGAGAAAACAGGCGAGCGTGAGAAAATGGGTAGTTTTAGCAAACACGGCCATGGTCCCTTTTGCTTTCTCAGAAATGAAATTTAGTGTAGTAGTGCAGCCAAGTTCTAGCTGTGCTTCCGAACCAAGCCGGCCCCAGGCACTTGCTGTTCCTAGCTCCACCAGTGTGATCCCCAAAGGTGAAATGTTTCCCCTGGTCTACAAGCCTGACTTTGTTTCCTTTCTCTTTAGTTACTCAGAATAATACGGCACTAAGGAATACTTGTAAACTGTACAATTGATTATTTCTGTTATGTCACTGACACAGCTTTAAATTAATTCTTTACAATTAATTCATGGAGGTAGGATCTTTAACAAACTTTTTTCCCATGAAGTAATTCTTTTTTAAAGGGAAGTGTCGTCTTCGTTTATATCCATAAAAATGCCCAATACACTGAATCAAAAAGCAACTGTTGCCCAAATAGCACTTACACTGCAAACCGGACACCTCTATTAAATAGGACATGAAGTGATTACCTTGGCTTGTGTTCATTTTATTAAACAAAGAATAAGCTCCAACAACACCTGCAACTTCAGCTACTAAAACTCCAGTCAAGATCTTCTTTGCCAGTGGTTTCATAGGGTGGGCCATCCTGAAGTAAACCAGAGATACAAGTAAACCCGAATTAGCATATTCAGACCTTTAGCATCGCCTCTATAAAGATAACGTCCACTCAGTACCACAATCTGCATGCGAATCTGTGGAAATGGTCCACTGCTGTCGGGTGGATTGTGACGGGCTTTGTGAGGCTTCAAATCTCTAAGGGAGCAGAGAGCCTCCTCTTTGTCCTCAGAGCTGCTGGTTTAAACCACCAACCGGGTGGTTAGCAGTCCAACGCTTACCCAAATGAGCCACCAGGGCTCCTTTGTATGGATATATGGCCCTGAAATTACTATAATTTAGCTGGATTAAACAGGCCACACAAACAGGTTTTCAATTTTCTATATAGTGATGAGGGGCCCCAGTGACAGTGCTTACACATTAGGCTGCTTAACAGCAAGGTCAGGAGCTCGAAGCCAGCAGCAGCTCTGCAAGAGAAAGATGAGGCTTTCTACTCCCGTAGAGTTACAGCCTCCGAACCCCATAGTAGTTCTACCCTGTCCTGTGGGCCAGTCAGTCAGAATCGATCAGTGGCAATGAGTTGAGAGAATAGTGACAAGTAGGCCTAAGGGGCATAATAGAAACAAAGATACAAGAGGAAATAAAATTCAAGAAGGAATTTTTGTTTTTAATGGTGGAACTAAGTTTTAAAAGCAGACCTAAGACTAGGAATGGTGGAAGAAATGTTCGATCGCTTTGTAAGGGAACGAAGCAGTAAGACCCACTCTCCAGGAGACCTGGTAAAGAACTGCGCGGCTAGCCACAAGGCTGGAGGTCCTAAGGCACCAGCTGCTCAGGAAAGACGGACAAGCTCTGGTGCAGTTCTCAGGCCTGCAGGGCTACAGAAATGACTTCATGGCAGGGGATTTGCTTTTGGTTTTAATGGGCAAGACCTAGCCCGCAGGCCCTCCCACCCCCTGGCCATGGCTTAGGTACTGTCCACTTCCTTTTATGGGGGAAGAATAAAACACATTTATCATGAGGAGCCCTGGGGGCATAGTGGACTGTGATCCACAAGATCCGAAGTTCGAAACCACCAGCCACTCCTGGAGAAAGATGGGGCTTTCTACTCCTGTAAACAGTTACAGCCTCAGAAACTCACAGACCCTCTCCTGTCCTATAGGGTCGTTACGAGTGGCATCAAGTCAATGGCAGTGAGTTTGGTTGAATTAAAGCTCGGTGCTGACACGTTGGAAGACAATCACTCTTAGAAGAACATCTCTTCCTCCTGAGCAAAGCGCAAGTTTGCTCACAGCCTTGTAAGAGACACAGTGTCTGCCATCAGAGCAAAGGGCAGGCATGCTTACTTCCACTATAAAAGACTTGCGGTCCCAACCACAGGGTTTCCTGCCTGAGGATACAGTTGTCATCTGGCCCACTTCCCATCCCTTGGGGGAAAGTGGAACTTGGAAAATTGATGGGAATGCTAACACTCGAGGGTGGCTACTGCAATTGCATAATAAATCCGTTACCCTAGACCCATCAATATGGGGTCTTCTACCTGCCTCCATGAAACCAGCAAGCTAACTAGTTAGCTTGCAAATAAAGCAAGATCTCAGCTCCTGCCCAATTCTGGACAAAATTGCTCAAGGAAACTTCATAAAGATATCACTGAACTTCATCATTTTGTGAGTCAGCCTCACCACCACCACCTTGCCATTAAGCTCAGTGTATCGCTGACTCTGCACAAATCACGGTACTATGCCAGACACTGCTTCAGCGCTCTACATGTTCTCACCTAAATTGCCAACCACTCCATCTCAAGTGACATTTTACCACTAGAAAACGGATGCCCAGAGAGATTAAACACTTCACCTAAAGTCAAAATTCTCAAGTGAGCAAGGCAGCTTACAACCAAGGCTATCTAACTCGACTCCTGACCAGGCCAGGATAATCTGCTAGTCTGGTGTCCCATGTGTAAAATGAAAAAATTAAACCAGATTATGTCTAAAACTACCTCTCAGTTCTAACATCATTCTTTCCCGCCCCCGGCCCTCTCCTTTCAGTTACCTTTCACTCTGTGTGTGCGCTAAATTGAGAGATCTAATTGCATAGAACTCACATTTTAAACAATATAGTAATTCAGTTCGTGAATACAAAATAATCCCCCATTTAATAACATATATTTTGTCAGCGTACTGCAGTTCATGCATGCAGATACTATCTTTTCTTAGATTTATACACAAGAACTTTATTTTTTATTGCTACTGTAAATTTTGTTTTTAGTTTCAAATGCCAATGGTTTATTGCTAAATAAGGGTTCTGTGCTTTTTTTCTTCTAACACTCAGTCATTCCAGAACCTGTAAAAGGCCTACTCTGGTGACACATCCATAAATCAAGACGCTTTTTCCTTCTGTTCCAAGAGTGTGATGGCACCTGTCTAGTTTTATCCCGCAGTGTTGTGACAGCCCACCAGTGAAAGCTTGTGGAGTCCCCTTGGAAGGAAAGCGTATTCTAAGGGGTGGCTTTTTCTTAATGGCTGGAGCTTTTCTTTATCTACAGAATACTTAGGTACGGAAGTATGTGCCAGGCACCTCGCTAAATGCTACAATAGTGTGCAGTAAACTGGCTCTTGTTCCCTAGGAGCTGCTGATGGAACTGTATCCCAAACTTTAATTGCATCACTCAAGGGCCTACTTAAAAATGCACATCCCTGGGTCTCAGCACTTCTAGGGTTGGTGCCCTATGCGTCTGCCCTCTAACAGGCACCCACCTGTTTTTTACACAAAAGGCCATTGGTCACATGAGAAAAACTGACCTGGTCCACCCTTTCACTTGACCCATCAAGAAAAAGCCCAGAACTCCAGCCAGCTTAGTTCTTCCTTCCATGCCTCTAATTTATTAAAGAAGCTAGAGAAGAAAGGGGGCTTACGTCTTTATTCTGTTCTCTAAAAGGTAAACCCGGGGAAAGGGCTGTATCACAAGAAAACAGACCTAAGTAATGTGAACCCAAAGTTCTACCTTGTATCCCTACGTCCTAAAAGTCAAGAGCAGGATGCTGGTAGCCTGTGCGCACCCTGCTACACAATGCCACGTCCTGTGTGCAGAGGTGCGGTCTCTAACACTACAGTCCACGAGCTCAGCCCACAGTCAGGTGTGGATATGCCATCTGCTTCTGAACCCTTCTCAAAAACCCTGAGAATGGAGGTAATTAAACACCCTATGTTGGGATTATCCTACTATCATTACTAGGGGTTCCTTCCCTCCCCAAATCTCACTTTTCTCAATTTGAACATTTGATCACCCTGGGGACCAAAAGATTAAAACGTTATTATTCTTACCTCAAAGAAAAGGGAGGAAGAGAGAAAGAGGGGAAAGGCAGCAGTGTCAGCTTCGATGAGACCAAGAGGTGCACTCTGCCTTACATCAATGTTGGACAATCCTGACAGGACAAAGTCAGACTAACAGGGAGCTGCTTAAAAGTTGATTTGGGCTGAGCCGAGGTACACAAAAACAAAACCGTCTGTGGACAGGCTGATCCACAGATTAAGGAATGAAGTTAAATTTTATAAAGGGAACTGTGAGGCTAAGGATTCACAGAATAAAGTCCATGGAATGCGGCATAATTTACCGACTATATCACATATTAAATATATTTAGATAAACAGATCAACGTTTTTCAAATTTACTCTACATCTTACATTCCTGTCTTCCAGAAAAGTGAGGTTTACTAACTTGCGGCAAGAGAGACAAACACCAGACAAGCACCTTCCAGACTAAGTAGTTGTTTTGAATGAAGCGGCTCTCTATGGCTCAAGGTCAAGGAGTACCCGGGTTGGCAGCCCGGTGGAGGGGGGTGGGGTGGGGTGGGGGGCTCGAGCTTGCAGTACGCGGACAAGGCTGTCTGCAGGCCGTATCTGAAGCTGTCTGCAAGGCTGATTCAATGCGCGGCTGGGTACACGGCTCGGCAGCGCCCAGGGTGATATTCACGGGCTTCAGGAAGGGCAGAGTCTGAGTCTGGATCTTAGAGATCAAGGTTTCTTGCCATTCCACCCCTAGGCTGAATCAAGAGTTCCTTCTGGTTCCCACGGTCGAGAGCCAAGCCGGGGCCGAGCCACGTCCCCCGCCCACAGCCTCCCTCAGCTCGGACTCCGGATCCTGTCCCCACCCCCACCCCCACCCATCTCCAAGCTCCACGGATTCTGGGGTTTCCACGTCGCCTGGAGGCCCCGGAGCGCCCCGGGACCCAAGGGCTCACACCGACCCCGCCCCTTCGCCCGCGGCTGCGCAGAAGGACGCTCCGCCCGCAGGCCAGGGACGCCCAGCGCCGCTCCGGCCGCCGGGCCTAGTGCGCGCGGCGACCGGAAACGCCCGACCGCCCGCGAGGCCACTGCGGCGAGCTGAAGACAGCCCCGGGTGGCTTTCCCGTGACCCCAAACTCTGGAGGTAAACCGGCCCCACCCCTCCTTCTGGGGGCGCCTCAAACCCAGCCGCCCGAGCCAGGCCAGGTGCCGCTAGCTTACCTGAGGCATGAACATGCGGGAAGGTCTGCGCATGCGCGTGCGAAAGGGTGGCGTTCCGCCTCGCCCACATGATGCTGGTTAGATGGCCATCGTGATCGCCGGCTACGGGGCTTAGTTCCTTTAGTCCTCACAACATTCCACATGCGAGGTGCTGCGAGTATCTCACTTTGCAGAGAGGCTTACGGTGTAACCGTCCCGGCCACCGGCAGCTGATGCCGAGCTCCAAGCTGAACCCAGGACTCCAGAAGCTTGTTCTCAAGCACTGTTGCACACCTTGCGGTGTGTCTGGTATACTCTGAACTGTGGAACTTTGTAGTCTCTTGTTCTCTTCTATCTACTCTTTAGAAACGGTCTGTAGCCTGAAGCCCCATTCACACACACACACACACACACACACACACACACACACACTCCTTTTACGTAAACTTCTTGCCCTGCACTGTTACAGGAAGAAACAAAGCTGGAGATCATATGATAGCATTTTGTAAAACCAACGACTTGTTCATAGCAAATACTTTTTTTTGACAGCACAAAATGCAACTATACACATGGATTTCTCCAAATACGCAGAAATCATATTGACAACATCTTCGGGAATAGAGAGGCTGAAGAATCGCATGTTAGCACCCCAAACCAGGTCCAGGACTAATTATGGAAAAGACCATCAATTACGCATATGTAAGTTGAAGAAAATGAAAAGAAGTCCATGATAGCCAAAATAGGACCTCGAGTCTCTCCCACCTGATTTCAAGAACAGACTTGATACACTGAACACTAATGATAGAAGACATGATGAGTTGTGGAGAACATCAAAAGCATCATTCATGAAGAAAGCAAAAAGTCATTAAAAAGACAGGAAAGAATGAAAAGATCAAAGTGGATGTCAGGAGAGACTCCAAAACTTGTTTTTAATCCTAGAGTAGCTTAAAGCAAATGGAAGAAAAGATGAAGTCAAAGAGCTGAATAGAAAAGTCAAAGGGGAGCTTGAGAAGAAAAAGTAAAATATAATGAAATGGGATTTAGAAAATGATAAAGGAAGAACATGCTCAGCATATCTTAAACTGAAACAACCTAGAAAATATTCAAACCTGAAGATGAAATGTTGAAAGATTCTAAGAGCAAAATATTAAACAATGCAGATACATCCAACGAAGATGGAAAGAACGCACAGTCACTATACCAAAAGAACTCATCAACCATCTGCAAGTTAAGGCACTAGCATGTGGATGTATGGATTGTGATAAGAGTTGTACGAGCCCCCAATAAAATGATTTAAAAACAAACCCCCTGTAGACTTTAATGGAGACTATGCTAGACTGATTCATTCAAAGGATTGAAGCAGAGAAAAATAGGTATTGGCCATGTGGCAGAAACGTTTATGTCTGATTTTTAAAATAGCACTGATTCTCACATGTAGCCGCAATAAGGGCTCCCTGTATAATTGAAGGGAGAGCATAACTAACATGCCCAAGTCCCAAGCCCAGAAGGCAATGTTCAAGCCCCCTACTTAAAAAATCTATTATATCCTCTATAATGCTTCCAGCTTCAGCCTTCTCCCAAGGGGATTGTGGAGGCTGTTCATTTTCATCCTATCCTGACGCCAAAGGATGTGAGTAGACAGGAGGACGGTCTCCTTGCTGCCTCATCCCCCAAACACAGAAGCTGACCAACGTCTTGGTTCTATAGAGAAGTCACAGGTGTGGAGGCTGGAGGGATCTCCACATTAACAAATATGTAGGAGCTAGGCTGCCCGTTTCAGATGTTTATCCCAGGAGAAGGGCAGTTGTTGAGATTAAGTGCCATCGAGTCAATTCTGACCTATTGTGATCCTGTGTACAACAGAAGAAAACACTGTCCCACCCTGCACCAGCCTCACCATTGTTAGTTTGAGCCCACCGGTGCAACCATGGTGTCAATCCATCTCCCTGAGAACTTTCCTCTTTTTCACCGCCCTTCTACTTTATAATGTTCTTTTACGGAGACTGGTCTCTCCTGAGGAGAGCAGTGGTGAGCTGGTGGGTTAGCAGGCCAGCCTGTAATGTCAACAATTTGAAACCACCAGTGGCTCTGAGGGAAAAAGATGAGACTTTGTAGTCCCATAAACTACTCAGCTAACACCAATGTTGGTGGTTCAAACTCACCAGTTACTCTGAAAGAGAAAGGTGGAAGTGTTTCTGTAAGGATTACAGACTTGGAAACCCTGTTAGGGAAGTTCCACCCTGTCCTATAGCATCACACCAGTGAGAATCAATTGGTCACCAGATAAAGTGTCTTGAATCCCAAATGCTTACAGCTGCCACTATTTCATAAAATCCCAGCTTTCCTGGATTTTGACTTCTGAAGGATAAGGTTTTCATAACTCCAAAATTACAGAGAGGTTATATACTCCTCTCCTTACATGAAAATTCCAGGATAAAGTTTGATTATGAACACAAGAATGTTTTGGCAGTTACATAATCTCCTGTCAACTTGTGAAGGGGTGGAATCTAGCCTGTCAATCAGGTCATAGCCAGTGAGGCCTCTGTGTGGACATGGCCTTCTTCTGAGGATTTTAGGATCTTCTATCTTCCTCCCTGGAGGCAGGACACACACACTCTCCCTGCAGGACATTCTGAAGCCAGAGCCCTGGAGCTGGAGGAGCCACGTGGAGACCCACACCAACTCTAAGATGCTTCCAACGTCACTATATCCACAAGATTTTCCATCCACTGGCCTGTGATCTTCCTGCATTCAGCATCATTGCATGTGTTGTGTGAGACTGGTATCGGACATATGGACTAATATCGGACTTATGGACTTAATCTGGACTGGGCTGGGATGTTCTCTTGATATACATTTACTCTTTGATATAAAATTCTTTCTTGTATACATATGAGTGTCTCTGGATTTGTTTCTCTAGTCTACCCGGACTAGCACAAATGTATTGCTTTTCATCCCAAAGAAGAGAAAATACATAATCATCAAGAGGCACCACACTACAGACCATAGAGATGAAGATGGTACAGGAGGGGCCAACTCACCTTGCTAAAAAACAGCCTTTGTGTCAATACACACCATTCAGTCATATGCTCCTGTCTCCCTTGAATCATCCTAGATTTTTGTGGATCATTTATTTTGCTTTTCTCACCCTCTAAGTCAAATGGGATAGCAACTAACAATAAGTCTGAGCCCTAAAAAAAATATTATTTACAATATGCATCATTAAAATTATTTTATTCAAATTTTATTGACATCTGCAATTATGATTTAAAATAGAATTATTATTATTATTACAAGAAGATAAGGTGTAATCATCTCCTAATTTTAAGGAAAGAATTTTTAAACAGCTTCCAGTGCACTGACACACCAAGCAGAATCAGGCCATGGTCCATAAGCTCTGAGAGGTGACGAGGTCTGTTCTAGGCATGAGGTGAGGTACACAGAATAGAAAGGGGATATGGGATATCACAAAGCATGAGACACCTCTGCATTCAAAGGCACGGCCATAGGAATACATCACGCAGTATGGGTTATTTTACAAGTCTGTGTGCCACTATTCTCCTCCATCATCCTAGGCAATGAAGAGTTGAGTATGTGAAACTGTAAGACCAGGCGGACCTACGCCTTCAGAGGCTAACAAGCATCAGATTTCATGTTACAACCCCACCCCGCCCACTGATCCTTCTATAATTACAGGCATTGGTGTCAAAACAGGATTAAGCACACTGCCTTTTTAAAAGTTTTATTCAACAAGGAGCATGCAAACAACAACTTTTGAGTTAATGCCATAAATCCTACCTTACCAAAGGAAATAGAAACCCTTTATAATGTAGTGGACAATGCCATGAAACCCTTTTTTATTGGTGGGTAGGCAGATTAGTGCTTACACTTTTATAACTACAGTGATTATCGTTCATTATAGGAAAATACGACATTCAAGTGGGATGCTACATGGAAATATGAAAACAATAAGATCTTCAGATATTTCTACCTTCAACTTTTCACAGTTTATTGTAGTAATATATTAAGTTCTTGTTAGATGACCTTGAATCAGTTACGGCCCATTACTGGCCACTCCTGGGCCAGCGTCCGAATGGTTCCTGTGCTGGAGCCCGTTGTTGAAGCCATTGTGTCCATTTCCCTAAGAACTTTCCTCTTCTTTGCTGCCCCTCGACTTTGCCAAGCATGGTGTCCTTCTCCAGTGACTGGTCTCTCCTGACAATATGTCCAAAATATGTAAGACAAGTCTCGCCAACCATCCTTGCCCCTAAGGAGAACTCTGGCCAGACTTCTTCCAAGACAGACTCGTTTGTCCTTTTGACACTACACAGAATTTTCAGTATTATTCATCAGCACCACAATTTAACTACTGACCTTCCTTAGTCTATATTCAACTTTCAAAGGCATATGAGGCCATTGAAAATACCATGGCTGGGTTAGGTGCATCTTAGTCCTCAAAGTAACATCCTTGCTTTTCAATACTCCAAAGAGGGCTCGTGCAGCAGATTTATCCAGTGCAATGCATCTGTTGATCTCCTTACTGCTGCTTCCCTGAGCATTGAATGTGGACACAACAAGATGCAATCCTGGACAGCTTCAGCCTTTTCTCCATTTATCATGATGTTGTGTACTGGTTCAGTGGGGAGGATCTTGGTCTTCCTTACACTGAGTTGTCATCCATACTGAAGGCTGCAATCCTTGATCTTCATCAGCAAGTGCTTCACAAGTCCTCCGCACTTTCAGTAAGCAAAGTTGTGTCGTCTGCATATCTCAGGTTGTTCATAAACCTTCCTCCAATCCAGAAGCCACATTTTTCTTCATATAATCCAGCTTCTCTGATGATTTGCTCAGCATATCGATTGAACAAGTATGGTAAGAGGATACAACCTTGATCACACCTTTCCTGATTGTAAACCATGCAGTATGTTCTTGTTCTGTTCACACAGGGGCCTCTTGATCCACGTACAAGCTCCACATGAGCACATGTGTTCCCATTCTCCTCAAGGTTATTCATAATTTGTCATGATCCACATAGATAAATGCCTTGGCATGGTCAATAAAACAAAAATAAACATATTTCTCTTATTCTCTACTTTGAGCCAAGATCCAGCTGACCTTAGCAATGATATGCCTTGTTCCACAGCCTCTTCTGAATCCAGCCTGAAATAAATAAATACGTACATACACACATTTTCACATCAACATTTTTAAGTGTACAATTCCTCATCATTAATTGCATTCATCAAATTGTAGAACCATCACCACTCTGCATTCCCAAATGCTTTCCACCACCTTGGATAGCAACCCAGTACTTTAAAAAAAAAAACACAAAAAACTCCCATGTCTGCCTCCTCCCAGCTCCCGGTAGCCACATATAAAATTTGATTTTATGCATATGCCTATTCTAGCTATTTTATGTAAATAAGATCATATAATATTTGTCCTTTGGTGTCTGACTTCTTCCACATAGTAGCATACGTCAGAGAATAACTTCTTTTTATCATTGAACTATATTTCATAGTTCAGACATATCACTTTTTTTAATCCATCTATTCTTTGATCAACATTTAGAATATTTTCACTTTCTGGCTACTGTGAATAATGTTACTATGAACATCAGAGTACAGGTATTTGGTTTTGTTCCTGCTTTCAATTCTGTAAGGTACTGTATATACTTGTGTATAAGTCGAGTTTTCAGCACGTTTTTATTGCCGTTTTCGTGGTAAAATTAGGTGCCTCAGCTGATAATCGGGTCGGCTTATACTCAAATTGCTAGGTTATATGGTAATTCTGTTCAATTTTTGGAAAACTGCCAAATTATCCTACAGTGACTATACTAGTTTATATTCCCATCAGATGGGGTTCAAATTTCTTCACATCCTCCAAACCCTAGTTATTTTCCATCTCTCTAATTATATTTATCCTATTGAATATGAAGTAGTGTTTAATTGTGGTTTTTGATTTGTATTTTCTTGATGCCTAATGACTTTGAGCATCTTTCAGCAACCTCATGACCCCTTTGTATAGCTTCTTCAGTGAAATGTCAATTCAAGTCTTTTGCCTATATTTTAATCGGGTACCTTTTTGTTGTTGAGTTCCATAAATTCTTTATATTTTTTGCCTATGAAACGCTTTTCAAAGATATGGTTACCAAATGTTTTCTCTCATTTTATAAGTTGCTTCTTCACTTTGTTGATGAAATCCTTTGATAAATAGAAGCGTTTCATTTTGATGAAGTCTAGTTTATCTAATTTGCTTACTGTTGCTTGTCTTTTGGTGTTATAGCTAAAACTTCATTGTCAAAAACTAGGTGCCACAGATGACAGCTTTCAATATATGGAACTCGGGATAGACAAACCCCTTAAGAAACTGTAATGGGAGTAGCAATTCCAGGAGGGCAGAGGTAGGAAAGGGGGAACAAGAAAGGGAAGTGGAAACAGACAGCAATGATGGTGGAATAATCCCCCTCGAGGGGGACAAATTCAGGATAGTAGGTGAAGGGATAGAATGGGTGGTGTAAGATATGTATAAATAATAACAATACATAATATATTAAGGGTTCATGTTGTGGCAGAGTGGGGGAGGGAGGGAAAAAACAGGAGCTAAATATCAAAGACCTCAAGAAGAAATTGATGCCAACAAATGTACGTGTCCGCTTGATATAATGGATGTTTGGATTGTTATCATATATGTAAGAGACACCAATAAAGTGATTTATTAGAAACAAAAGGAAGTTAGTTGCCAAATCTGTATCCCCATGTTTTCTTCTGAGAATGCTGTGGCTTTAGCCCTTATGTTTAGCTCTGAGTAAACCATCTGACATCATCTGGCTGCAGGAAGAAGGAGAATCTAAATCCGCCCAATTGCTATAAGGCAGAGATCAGACAGGGTTCCACCCTCCACCCTTCCTGACCTGATTCTGATACCAGCCCTTCCTCCCGTGCCACTCAACTTTTCTCCTGTGTTCCATCATTGGTTGCAAAGGCCACACAACTCACAGACAATCCTCACAAAGGGAGCCATTAGGGAAGTTAACTGGTTATAAGCCAGGATCTGTAAACAATAAGGATACACTCATTGGTCCACAGTAACATCTCTCCTCAGCCAATAGCCAACCCTGTCTCCAGTCTTGCTACTCTTAGCAATGTGGTTCTTTGACTTCTGCTTCATTGGGTCAGGAAGCGGACCCGCTGCTCTGCCTCACAGTCTCTCACAATCTTGGTGCTGTTCCTCTGCTCTGACTCATGGTCCCTTTGCTTCAACCTCTGGTCTCGACTTGGCTCCTTTGCTGAGTCCTATGGTCTCCATGCTTCAGTCTCTGGTGCCTCTAGTCTCAGCCTCCATCATTTCAGGTAGTGTTCTTGACTATGATCCATGGGTAGCTTTTCTTCCTAGATGGTCCTGGGATCCTTGCTGTTTCTGCTTCTGAGATGGCTAATCCTTCTAGCTGGGGAAGAGGCAACTAACACTAACCAATCCCCTTTATGTTACAGGCCCTATTTGCATAGTCTCAGTAACTTGGTGCAAGTTACAGAGGGCCAGAGAGAAGAATAATGAGAAGAAGAATTTGGAGAACAGAATAGGAGAAATAGAGGGGAAAAGTGCAGTTTATGTTCATGTAAATTTTGACCCAGAAAGTGTATTAGTGAGCATATAAGCTAAACTGCTCTAACAAAAAAGACTCCCAGAATTCAGTGGGTCAAAGAAAATAGACAATTGTTGTTCTTTTATACAAGATGAGTCGTGGGAGAGTGACTCTGTTTTACAATGCTGTCCAGTGAGTCAGATTTCCTATATCTCATGGGTTCCCTGGAATGGTATTTTGCTGAAAATTAACAAGCCTGACTTATCAATATTATGTCGCCATGCAGGATATGAACTAGAAATTGCATACAGTGCCCTTGCGGAGTCCCCACTTGGTTCTAGCCTCCATGGAATTCCTTCTGACCATGAAACAGGGATGTGAATTGTCTGGCCCTCAGAGTGTATTAGAAAGTGGATTTCCACCACCTTCTTAGCCAGCCTGGGCGAGACAGTCTCCCAGACTCCCTTACAAGAAGTGTATCCTTGATGGGGGTTGCCATACTGGGGTCACCTAGTCATGCCCTGACTGCCTTGATCAGAAGGCCCTGGACCAATCTTGTAAACTCTTCCATGTAGCATGCTGTGCGTGTTCTAATCATAGTCCCATTCCCAACTCTATATTCCCACCCGCAACTATGATGTATTCATCTCCCACCAATTATGCTTATGTGAGTGTCCTTTGTCCTCCCATGTCCTATTTAAAACTCAACTTCTCTCTAAACCCTTAGATCCGTTATGATTTCATGCTAATGGTCTCCCTCATCTGGATCATGTGTCTTTGTCTTGTCTTTTCCTGTTTACTACTTAGTAAATGTGCCCTAAATTATATTTGGCATTTGGGGTCTCTTTTGTCCCCTAAAACTCAAGGCCACACCAAGTGACAAGGAAGGCAGGGGCTTGTAACCCAGCTTATTCAAAGGGAAAAGGAGCATGGGTACTGGGGAAGGATCCTGTCACACAGAGCGAGTCTCTCCCTCTGACGGGGCTTGACTGGAAAGGAACTGAACCCCAAGACCTGGAGACACCGTTGCCTTGTGTGCTCCCCTTTACAAAGTGTGTCTTTTCTGAGCCACACAGCAACTCAATCATTAAAAAAGGTGAAGAAGAGCAGCTAACATCTGCTCTCACAAAGACTTAGGTTAGATCAGAACAATACAGCTAGTAAGTGATGTGGTTGAGATTCAACCTCAGATCTGGACTTCTAACTCTAGCCAACAAGTAAAGGACAAATCACAAGCTTGAGGTACTCACGTCCCCAAGCTCTTTTCCACCCCGCTGCGTCACCCCCATCCTCAGTGCGTCCTTGTCACATGGGTACGTGTGCAAGGCTATCACCTGGGGAAGAGTTTCTTACAGAACCAAGGAGGTTGCTAAGCTTTCATACAGGGATCAGCTTTTCACTAAGAGGAAATGCTATACCAGATTCAAGTAAACATCTTCTCATCTGTGGATCTGAAGGGACTGCATTCTTACTTGCCCTTGGGAGATTTGCTGAAAATGGTAATGTAATCAACCACTGATTGGGTTGATATTCACCAATCCTCAGCCCTTTTTGCACCTGTTCAGCTCCTTTGACCTAAGAGGATATGCAAAAGGGGTGGGGTGGAGGAGAATCCTGTGATTGTGTTCCCATGTGAAGGGGAGGAGCCCTTCATTCCACTGTCTGAGGCGCTCCTGTATAAGCAATGACCGCCCTGAACAACTACAGAGCCTTTGATAAACAAGCAGTCAGCATGGCCGATAGCTCCAAATTTATTGAGTACATTGATGAAGCTTTGGAAAAATCAAAAGAAACAGAACTTTCCCGTCTATTTTTCACCTATCAGGGGATTCCTTACCCGGTCACCATGTGCACCTCAGAAACTTTCCAAGCCTTGGACTCCTTTGAAGCCAGAAGCGATGACATAGTGCTTGCATCTTATCCAAAGTGTGGTAAATAGCACATCATCTCATACCAGGGCATGTTTGCATAGTGAGCAGGGGAGGGGAGGGGAGAAGACAAAGGTAGGAGGAGGTCAGTTAATGTCTGCAGGAAGTTAGCAGTTGCTCATTGCTAGAGCTGCCAGATTTAAAAGCTCCAGTATTTTCAGGGAGAAGTGTGTGTGTCAAGAAGGGCAGGGTGGAGGGTGGAGGGTTCTAGAAGTACATAGGTGATGGGGATAGAAAGCAGAGACAGGCTGCAGGGAAGTCCAGTTGCCATTGAGCATCGATCATAATGGAGACTGGTTTTGACTGAAGATAAAAACTTGGTAGTGCCTGTAATTGATATGACAATTTCTATGTTAGGATTTTTTTTTTTAAGCATCAAATGTTAATCCTTCAGTTTCTCGAAGCAAGTTTACAAAGATCTCTCATCAATGGAAGAGAAGGCACTATGATTCTAAATGATCTGGTTTTCATTCATCGCCATCCAACTGCTGCCGACTCATAGTGATTCTGTAGGACAGGGTGGGACTGCCCGGTGGGCTTCAGAGACTGTCACTCTATGGGAGTAGAAAGCCTCAACTGTCTCCCTGGGAGTGGCTATTTGAACAAAGACAGAAAAGGAGCACGGTCTCTTGTTGAAGAGAAATCAGAGAAATGGGCATTAGTTGAATGTTAGTAAATGTTGTTTCCACAATAATCTGTGCGTTCCTCTGCTACCTGCTACCCCAGAGCCAGCTTATTTTCAATGCAGAGGAAACTTTTGTACACCTCAAGTCATGCTTGCAGAGCTTAATCTTATAACGTATATGCTAAAGACGCATGCTTTCATTCCATCGTGACCCTTTAATGAGTCACTTGAATTTTCTGATTTCTCTCACAGGTTCCAATTGGCTTCTCCATATTGTCAGCGAGTTAATAATGGCTGTTTCCGGAAGCAAGTATCAATGTCCAGAATTCCCAGTTCTTGAATGCGGAGACCCAGAGAAGTATCAGGTTAGTACAAAGCCGTACAAATTAGTACAAAGCCATACAAAGTATCATAGAAAGAATGCTTCCATTTGGGGGATTCTTTAACTTTGAGTTAGAAAAAATAAACTAGTAATCAATGAATAATTACTACAAATTTGTTATGTGTTCACCATACTCCCTGCCCATTTTAGGGATTATCTTTGATCTCAAAATAAGTTTATTATCATGTTGCAGAAGATCAAGCAGTACATGACTTGCTCAAAGTACAAGTGAAAACAAAGCCAGAAAGAGTTGCCACCAGGTTGATTCTGACTCGAGCCGACCTGTGTGCAGAGTAGAATTCTGTCCCAGACCAACAGTGTCTCAAGGCTGACTTGTTTGGGAGGCAGGTCACAAAGCCCTTCTGAGGCTCCTCTGGGGAAGGGTTGAGTCACCAACCTTTCAGTTAGTAGTCAGGCCCTTACCTATCCCTCAAAGCACAAAGCCACGATTTGAACCTGCTTTCTTTTCTTCTCTCCCACCACCTCCCCTGCCTTTTCCCTTTTAAAACAATATTTAAGGTCTGATCCGATGACCCATTTATATGCTAAAAATCTCAAAAGACTAACAGGCAGGCAAGGAGAGATGTTGAGAGGTAAGAAATGAATGGACCAATGGAAGTCCCATTAATTTATCCTACTGAGGCCATTGTCGGACTTTTTCTTGTCAAGAAAGTGTTTATCATTATATTTTAAAGGATGTTGGCATTTGCCCAGTCCTAGCTTCCCTTTTAAAAACATCATACATAATGAGTCATAGGTCATTCTCACCTCCCCAATGTGCATTGGGCTGCTACTCTCAAGGTCAGCAGTTCAAAACCACCAGTGGGAGAAAGGCAAGGATTTCTACTCTTGTGAAGAGTTATAGTTTCTGAAACCCATATGATCTGTTCTATGGGGTCTCTATGAGTTGGAATCAACTCGATGGCAGTGACTCTGGTCTTGTGTGTGTGTGTGTGTGTGTGTGGTGTTACCTATTGCGGTAATCAACAATTCCATCTTATGATGGAAGTAGGCTTCGGTGGACTGGTGTATCCCATTTTACATTATTTGCAGCATTCTTCTCCAGCATTGATTTTAATTCCCAAACAATACTTTGGAATATGAGTGAGAGCTTCCTGTTCTGTTGCTTACTGACATAGAGAAGAGTTTTTATTGCAAATCAAAGTTTTGACAGGGCACCACTCAGTCCCGAGCTTAAGCAACCACTATTCTTGGACTCTTTTTCTCCTCAAGAAAAACCTGGTTTTCCTCTTCCCAGTCCGGAGTTCTTCCCGCTTCACCAAATACGTTTGGAGGAATGTATTGCTTCATCTCCGGGTCCTGGCATGCTAGCTCTTACCTCCAGCTATGGAATTAAATGTTGTCTTTCCCACTAAGGGATTCTCAAAGTTAGCCAAAAAGGTTCTGAAGATTTCTCAAAGTCCCATCGACCTTCTAACAGCATCGAAGCACACAAGATTTCACACTGCTGCTGAGTTGATTCTAACTCATCCTGTTGTTGTTAGGTGCCATCAAGTCAGTTCTGAGTCAGAGCGACCCGATGTTCAATAGAAGCCGTAACGCCTGGTCCTGCACACCCTCAACATGGTCCGTATGTCAGAGCCTATGTTGGAGCCAGGGTGTCAATCCGTCTCGTTGAAGGCCCTCCTCTTTTCTGCTGCTGCCCCTCCACTTCACCAAACACGATATCCTTTTCTACCAATCGTGATATCTTTTTCTCTCCTGATAACACGTCCAAAGTACATGAAACAAAGTCTTGCCATCCTTGCCTCTAAGAAGCATTCTGGTGGTACTTCTTCCAAAACAGATTGGTTTGTTCTTTTGCCAGTCCAGGATCCTTCCAATATTCATGAAATGTGCTGCTATTTGAATAGCACAATTCAAAAGCATCAATTCTTTTTTAGTCATCCTTATTCAAAGTCCAACTTTCACATGCATAGGAGGCGATTGAAAAATACCCTGGCTTGGGGAAGGTGCACCTCAGTCCTCAAAGTAACATCCTTGCTCTTCACCACTTTGAAGCTGTCCTGTGCGGCGGGTTTACCCAATGTAACGTGTCCTTTGATTTCTTGACTGTTGCTTCCATGAGCATTGATTGTGGAAGCAAGAGGAAATCTTTGACACCTGTAATCTTTTCTCTGTTTATCATGATGTTACCTATTGGTCTAGTTGTGAGTTGAGACTCATACTGATGCCTTGCCAACCCTACATAGGGTTTTGTGGCTGTAGATATTTATCAGAGGAGACAGCCCCAACTTTCTCCCTTGAAGCAGCTGATAAATTCTAAAGGCAGACCTTTCAGTTAGCAGTCCAACACTCACCCAAAGGTGCCACCAGGGCTTCTTGAAAGCATCAAACTAACATTACTATGTAGTGCAAAGTGAGTAAGGGAAAGGATCCTAGCTCCAGGGTTTCTGGGGGGAAAATGTTTTATGTCTATACAGTGTAATGTGTTTTGAGGTTATGGATGTCCAGGGTTTTCAGAAATATTTTTGTCTTCAGTTGTTACTTTTAAAGGGTAATTTCATTATACCAGGGACAAAGACATTTGCAATGTGTCTTTCTTTTTTTATATATATAAAAAGTTCAAATCATTTTATTGGGAGCTCTTACAGATATCATAACAATGCATAGTTCAATCACATCCGGTAGTATTGTACACTTGCTACCCCAATCAGTTTCAAAACATTTTCTTTCTTCTTGAACTCCTTGACATCAGCTCCCCATAATCCTCTCCCCTCTCCAGGAACCCTTATTTTTCCCCCTATAAAAGGTTGGGGTTTTTTTCCGTCTCTTACACATGATCCAATATATCCATTCACATACAATTCTGTTGATTGATCCCACCCAGTGTGGTTATACAGTCATCAATGCTATCAGCTCCCCATTCCTCCCTTCCCACACCACCCCCTTCTCATACCCACAGGGAACCATTACTCCTGTTACTGTTTCTGAAGGGTCATCTAACTTGGCTTTCATGTTCTGAACAATCTTAAATACACAAATGAACATACACTAATTTAACATGATTAATGGGGTAAAATAAGTGAAAACCATAATAGGAAGAGGAGGAAATATGAAAGAACTAGAGGGTAGTTATGTGGTTCATCAGTGGTATACCACACCCTGGATTTTTCATCGCTTCCGTGTGGTCCTTCTGTGTGGGACTGCCCAATTATCTTGCAGGTGGATTTTGGGTCTGGTCTCCACTATGTCCATGCCCCTTCACATCAATTTGGTTTTTGAACTTCTGATACCTTTTCCTGTCGACACCTCATGATCACACAGACCAGTGTGCCTGTTCCATGTGGAGTCTTTCATTTAAAAATGGGAACCAGTAAGATGTGATTCACTTAACACGTAGTTATCCACTTTACAGAAATCTCTTCTAGATTGCATATGTGTCCTTATCAAGGCACATCACTCAACCACTAACCAAATGGTTGGTGGTTCGAAACCTCCCAGAGACACCTCAGAAGACAGGCCTGACAATCTACTTCTGAAAGGTCCCAGCCTAGAAAACCCAGTGGAGCTGTGGCAGTCTGCACCCGTGGGAGCACGACAACTGCATGACAACTAGTATCAAAACCAGTGTTGTTCGTGGGTTGGCTATAGCATCTCTTCTCACATGTTACATTTTGTTCAAGTTTTGTTACAGTCAACTCCCATTACCTTATTCAATGTTTTTCTATCTCTTTGAGGAATGTTACCGCTTCTCAAATATCCTTGTGTGATTTGTGGCAGTGCAGTTTAATGGAAAGAATACTGTTAATCTTAAAATAGAGAACAAACTTAATCTGAAAATTACCACGTTAAGCATGGTTTTGGACAGCACGCTTAACGCCTCCAAAACTTGTGTCCTAATCCCTAAAATGGTAGTTACAACATTGACTTGAGAGGATTGTGTGGATGAATGTCAAAACACTTCAAAAACAGAACAATGCAATTCAATGTAGATCAGATATGATTACTACTGCCACATGGGCTCAGAGTATTGATTTCAATGTTTTAATTTTTATTTTTTAGTCTTATGTTTGTCCCTTCGCTTGAGTTGGGTTTTCCGCTGAGTTTTCACAGAACAATCAGCTATAAAAGTCTAAGTATCCTACTATCCCTTGACATGACTAGGTAGGTCATTGCCAGATGGCCCAGCAGTGATCTCCACAAGTTGGGGCTGAAAGCTTGACTCTTGAGCCCTTGTAAACATGTCCGAAAAGTCTAGATTTTTGGCCCCAATGGATTCAATAATTTCATTTTTAAATTATCAATAGAAATCAATGATAATAAAAAAATCAATCACAGAGTATTTATACTAATAGGAATTTCATAAAATATTTTTCAGACATTTAAGCGAGTCCCTGGACTTTCAGGCTCTATTGGGACATTGGATTGCATGGAGTTTTTTGCTGTTTGTTTGTTTGTTTTGATGTTTGTTTTTTTTAACCTAAAAATGTATTTGTAGGAGCTATGGCAAGACAGGTATTTCTGCAAAAGTCCTTGGATTGAGAAGAGGTTCAAATTAATTAAAAGAGCAAATGGCAAATTATGAGCTTCCTCGGACAAAATATGTTCAGGATGATAATGAGGAAAGGCACAATTTTTTTTTAATGACAAGGTTGGAGAATGGTAAGCAGGAACCAACAGTGAAATTAAAGAGAGAGAGTTTAACTATTTGTTTATTTACAACCCTCCATTTCTCATCTGCCTAAGGAAAGTAGAAATAAAGAAAAATTAGAGGAGGAGGAGGAGGGACAGTAAAGTCTGAAATTTCCACTCGGATTCAAAACTAAGAGCTATTTTTTGTAACTTTATCTATAAATAAGGAAGCCCCAGATTGGTGGAAATCACTAATGTGCTTGACTCTCAGTCATAAGGTTTTGAGTTCAAGTCCACCAGTTGAACCAGCAGAAGAAAAGCCTGGCAATGTGCTCCCAAAGCTTATAGTCGTTGAAGACCCTTTGGAGCACGGTATACCAGTATACCTAGGGGGCCATACATAGGTGCGGACTTGTCAACAACTAGTTTATCTCCGTATATACCTCTACCTTATTGTGTGTGTGTGTTTAAGAGAATGAAACAGTTTCCATCACCAAGAATTTTGGCAACTCATCTCCATTATGACAAGCTACCTGGGTCCATTTTCAAGAATAATGTCAAGGTGAGTGTCTGTTCCTACTGGCATTCCAATCTGAAATTTGTCTGTCTAGCTATTGGCTCTCTGCGTGATGTGATAGAATTTTAATGGGGTATGGGGCTTAGTAGTTCTTTTGTTGTTGTTAGAAGCCCTGGTGGGCATCGTGGCTAGGAGCTGGGCTGCTGACCACAGCAAGGTCAGCAGTTTGAAGCCATCAAACTCCATCTCCATCTTCCTCTGGAGAAAGATGAGGCTTTCTGCTCCCGGGAAGAGTTATGGTCTTGGAAACCCACAGGGCCACTCCTCCCCAGCCCTCCCGTGGTCATGAGTCGGGATTGACTCCATGGCCGTGGGTCTGGATTGTTTGTTGTTGTTTCTGTTATTTCTCTCTTCAGGAGTATTTGTTACAGTTTCATTCCAACCAAATGCATCTATCAAACACTCAAGGAGTGAAATATCTTTACAACCTGTTTTGTAACGAGCACATTCCAGAAACACACAGGATACTTCAGGGAGTTTAACAAAGGAATCCAACCTCCTAAAATGAGTAAACATTGTTCCTTGGGCTCTTTCTGGAGATAACTTCCTAAAGTCTGAAACTATTATATTTTGAGTTCTGCAGGTACTATCAAACTTTATGCCATGCTTGCACAATTATAGGTGGTTTGGCTGGCTTCATCATTTGTTTTAAACTTTTGTTTCATTAATCGGTACCAGTGTATATTAACCGATACACTTCCTATAATTACTAAATCTTGCCCAATTCTTTTTGCTTTCTGTCACTACCCTGCTGGTGTAGTGGTTCTGCATTGGGCTGTGATCTGCGTGGTCAGCAGTTTGAAACCACCGGCAGTTCCGCTGGAGAAAGGCGGGGCTTTCTACTCCCATAAACAGTTACAGTCTCAGAACTCACAGGGGTCGCTATGGTTCCATGACGGCGAGTGAGCGAGTGAGTCACTTGGCTCCCCCTCCATGAGGGAAAGAGGGACAGTCCGCTTCCCTAAAGACTGATCCCCGGAACCATGGGGGGGGGTGGGGGCAGTTCTACTCTATCCTGCCGGGTCCCTGTGTGTCTGGAGCAACTAAATGACAACGGCTTTGGTTTTTGTCTTTTTGGTTTGGTCTCCTCTCCATTTTAAATGTCTTGGTGCCTCTTTTCTTGCTGAAGAAATGGATTACAGTAAATCACAATCAATTTTTAAAGACTTGAATGCTACTAATAAAAATGAGAGGGGGGGAAAAAACAACACCCAACTCTTGGTAGTGGAGCCATTGGTGCAGATAATGCAGTAATAGCAAAGAAGGACCAAGTGGGTGAAAACGGTTCACATGCCTGCAATGGTGAAGGAGGAAGCCAGGAATTAACCACAAGGGAAGTGCGCTCATTCTGACCCTAGTGGCTGCCTTTGAGCAGAACAGCCCCCTAGGCGGCTCTGAGAGGTGTGTGAGGCTGTTAATATTTACCCGAGTAGCAAACCTCCTGAGGAGCAGCTGGTAGTTTTCAAACTGCCGGCTTTGCGTTTAGTAGCCTACGGCATAAGCACTGAGCACACCAGCAGGGCTCCTTAGGAAGTGACGGAATTGTCTGCATCTAGAACCAGAAAATACCTTACTGGTTGTCTATCTAGGCCCCATTAGCTGCCTGAATTCCACTAACTGGCTGTCTGAATTATAACGGAGGGCCTCCAATAATGAGGGAGCTCCTCACGCACCAGGCCAGCTTTGGGCAGCTCTGTGAAGTAGGTCTTCCTTGTTCTGACACATTTGAGAAGTTCTGTAAGTAAAAAGGCCATGTGAACATAATTTCCCCTATTAAATGCAATTAAGGGTAACTACAAATTCTAGGTGACTCTGTTTGTCTCTTAACGACTCTGTTAGCAACCGGGCTACGACAACTCATAAACTTAGAGCGGGCAGGCTTCTGAGCAGCGCCTGTCTGGTCCTGTGTCACGCTCTTGTACAGGGACAAGAAAGGAGACCCAGAGCTGTGACTCGGATTTCATCCATCCACCAGCCTCTTGGTCCCCACAGTTTAAATTTGTATCTTTATACAAGTATAATTTTCTACAAGCCCCAGTAATCAGCATCTCAAATATAAATAAAAATAGAAAATAAATTCCAAATAAACTTATTTCTAAAGAGAGTGGAGAGGATTTTTAGATCTGCACACACAATATCAGCCCATGCCCACCCCCACTATGTAACGCCAGTCCGAGGTATCCTGTCAGCTCCTGGCTTGTGACTCTCACGATGTTTTGGAATTCCAATTCTTCCCTCCTAGCTTTGTGTCCAATACAAATTTAATAACTGTACATTTTATATCTTTACTTGAATCACTTACTAACACATTCACTACAGTGAAGCCAGGATGGAGGAAATGTCATTAAAATATCCAGGGATATTACATGAATTTTATATGAATTACTTAGCATTGTTTTCACATCCGTGCCTGGTCATTTTAAATGTCTTTAAATTGCACAGGAAATCATAAATAACAATCTACTACTCCAGACATCATGCCCCTCACAACCTGATGTTAATCAGCGGTGACTTGTTCTTAGAGCAACCACAGCGCCACCTGTTGACCGATGCTTCCTCTTTTATGTCGCCTCAAACCACCCATTTAGCCCTTTCCAGAAAATCCTCCTAAGTGAAAGTCAGGATGTTTCTATTTTTGCAAAATTCACATCTTTTACTTTCTCCTTTATGAAAGTGAAATGACTGGCTTCTGAATTTCTAGCCCTCTGACCCTTATGCCCTTTCTCCGATACCTCAGCTGCCATTAGCAGCACTTACTAGCATATCCTTCCATTTTTGTTCACTCCATGAAGTGCAAATCCAAGGTCAGGAAGTCTAACCTCATCTGGAGCAGCCAGTGGGGTCCTACCACCTCCTGGGTCTCTGGGGATTGGGTGGACCCTTTACAATGTTTACTTCACGCTTCCTCCTCAGAGAGGACAAAGAGACCATGTCACGTGTACAGCTCCCATAAACATGCTACTTTGCACTCCCCAAACTAAACTCGTCCGTGCTCTAATCTTTCTCACCAGAATTTAAGAATTATTTCCATTGTCCGTAGCAGTAGTTTGCCATTTCCACTCAATCTTGTGGGTTTAGCCTCTCAGGTCACGTTCAGGGCACTGTTCTGGTGAGCTTGTTCTTTTCGTTCTTTCTGTTCAGTCTCCTGTACATCCCTTTTACCTTCTAAACTCATTAGCAGAAGTTCTCTGCTACACTATCAATTTTATTTTCCTGCATCCTATCCTCTGACGTCCTCATCTGCCACCGCCGGTTCCCCCATTTCTTACTGCCATCCTTTCCCTACCTATGAATATGAACGGCTCCAAAGAGTTTGTGTGGGAAGAAATGGAATTCAAAGATAATGGCATGTTCTTACACTTGATCTTAGCCAAAAGGCCGAGAAACAATATTGGCATGTTCTTTTTGGAGCCCCTTATACAAATAAAACTGTGTCTCATAGGAGAAGACACAAGGATGTTGTTCACCCTTTCACTTTTTCAAAGCTCAAAACATACATCCAAATAAGTGACATTTGTTTCCTCCTTAGATACTTGTGTTATTTCGAAACCCCAAAGATACGGCGGTGTCTTTTTTCCATTTCCACAACGACGTGCCTGATATTCCAAGCTATGGCTCTTGGGATGAATTTTTCAAGCAATTCATGAAAGGACAAGGTATGACTGATAATAATACTAGTAAGAAATTATTCTTACATCAACAGATGACCACATAACTTTGAAAATTCCAACATGGTTTTGGGTTAAAAAGATTCAGCACCCAAGGACCAAAGCATCACATTTAAGTTGGATTTTGTAGCACCACTAGTTCCATGTACTAAATGATTAAAATAGATCGCTGTTTGTAGAAATAACTTAGATCATTCATATGTTGACTATGAGTATTGAGTGGCCATAGAACAGACATGGGACAAAGAGGCATATTACAGTGAAGACCATTTCTAATTAATGTCTCTTAAGTCTTTAGAGGAGACAATGAGAAGAACAAAGAGCATAAATGGCAAGACCATGACACTGAGCATTTATACCTGTGACATGTGTTTGCTACAAAGAGAATAAGCACACTTTTGTTGTTAGACTGTGTCAAAGTTTAACCTCTGGTTGTTGATAACTATGATTTTTTCAGTGGCTAATCATGGTTTGAGCAGTAAACTAAGGATTGTATTCATGCGATTTCGTTTAAGACTCGTAACAAAGGATGGGTAAGGCAGCATCAGCCACACTGTTCCGATGAGGAACTTAACCAGAAAAGTTAGAACACTTTCCAAAGTTCCCACAGCTTTTAAGTGGTTTTGACTTTAACCCGATGGTTGCGGTGGCAGAAATGAATGAACACCTCTTTTTATTAGTGGCTCTGTTGAGTCTGTACAGGGCAGCATAAGGTGACCTTAAAGGAGAAGCTGTTGAACAGGACCACCTCGACAGGTGGCTAGTCCAGCAATGCCACATCATCCCACTGCACAGGCTGGGTGCGCAGCT
This sequence comes from Echinops telfairi, assembly GCF_000313985.2. Lineage (NCBI taxonomy): Eukaryota > Metazoa > Chordata > Mammalia > Afrosoricida > Tenrecidae > Echinops > Echinops telfairi. Next base: position 10,701,592 of record NW_022103907.1, on the reverse strand, counting down.
GTCTCACTGTTATTGCTGTGAGGTGCGCTTGGGTGGGCTCTGACTCAGTGCCCCTCCGTACAACAGAACAAAACACTACCCTGTTCTGTGCCACACTCACAAGGATTGTTGTGTTTAAGCCCATGGTTGCAGCCACTGTGTCAATCCATCTCATTGAGGGGTCTTCCACATTTTCACTGCCCTTCCCCAGGGACTGGTCCCTCTTGATAACATGTCCAAATGCTCTTCTAAGGAGCGTTCTGGTTGTACTTCTTCCAAGACAGATTTGTTCCAAATGCAGGTGGCAGGTTTTTCTCATAACAATAACATTTTCCAGATGAGGAATCTAAGGAAAAGAGATATTTAGGAAGTTGCTCAAAGTTATATAGCTAACAAGCAGCAAAGCTAATTACTGTTTAGATCTGCATTGTGCAACAGGGTAGCCATGAGTGCTGATAACCTTACACATTGGCTGCTTTGGCAAGGTCAGTAGTTCAAATCCATCAGTGGAGCCACAAACCCAGACGGGCAATTCTTCCCTGTCTATAAGGGTCTCTATGTGTTTGGTTTCTTTGGGGTTATACATAGCAATTCTGTACTTGAAATGTGACTTCTAATTGAGGAGTACATTTTAAATGTTATTTCTTTTCATTTTAAATTAAAATTCAATATTCAAATTAAAGGAATCCATAAAACATTTAAATTGGGAGCAAGTGGGGTAGTGAAGCTTTCTTCAACTCTAAAGTTTTATGAGATCAAAATACACATCTAGTATTTCTGATGAGAATTTAACATCCAAAATGAGCTGCTCTGCAAGTGTAAAATACTTACTAGCTTTCAAAGTCTTAAAATGAAAAAGAAGAATGCACAGTGTTTCTTCAGTAACTGTTTATATTAATCATAATGCTCCTTAGAGGCAAGGATGGCCAGAGTTTGTCTCATGTACTGTGTTGGGCCAGTGTGAAGAATCTTCTTTCCAGTTGGAACCTTGTGCGTCCGCATCCCAAGCAAAGTCAAAACAGGACCGGCCATCCATAAAGTCAGCAGCAATATGCACCAGTTCACAGTCCCAAAAATCTCTTCATCTGCTCAGGTTCTGGTCAACTCAATGTGGGCCGCCTCACTTAGCCCCACCAGGGTCCCCATTGGCTGCCTTACCTTTAGACCATGGGTCCGTCACAAATTCTAAACAACCCTAGCCCCTGTGTGCTAGGTCATGAACTTCATACCTGTCAACCCACTCTCTTCTTCTCTCTTCCCTGTGAATCAGGTCCATGGGTGTCAGTGGCCAGACTCAACCCATCTCTTTATTTCTGCATTTCTCCCACTTCCACTCAACAAGTGGATCCAGGTGGTTACCTAGCAAGCATTCAGCCTGTCCACAGGATCCCTTTAACAATTCAGTCCTAGAGAGGAGAGTTTCTTTATGGCTCCACATTTTTTTCTAGCTTCTGACAAAAACCACTTGTTCAAAAGTCAAAAATCCAGAGTTCCTTTTTTTTTTTCCTTCAGTCTGTCAACAGCCCCCTAGGTAAGTCTTTCACCTTCAAATTTCTGGGGAACTCAAGACACTGGGTGGGGCTTAACTTTTCAGAGTCTTCTTTGCAGGCATGTCCTAGCCCATCTAAAGATTCAAATTAATGACTGAAGGCAAGTGGGCTTACAAGTTCTCTATTTTCATACTTCCCAATAATCATTTCTATCTATCATTATATCAATAACAATAAGCAGAGGAAGACAGTATAAACCAAGTACAGCCAGATCCTAAACTCAATTCTTAAAGCAGTCAAGTATAACCTTCATGTACATTATCTTAATCCTTATCTAGTCTATTGATACAAAATATGGCCTTAGGCCTCTGGCTGCATTGCCTCGAGCCACAGCGGGACCTTCTGTCAGCCATTTTCACTAAGCAGCTTAGTGCCTGAGAAATTCAAGGGGCGATTTCTACCCCTGAGCTCAAAATATACACTAACAACATTCGTTTTTGTCATTTCAAACAGGAATAACCAAAGACAACAACCACAGAAAATGATAAAAAGTTTAACTTCCCAGATTCTTTCCAGAAAACAACCCAGTAAACTGCATGGACGTATCTGATCTCTGCCTAGCTCAAGAAGAACTACCATGAGGCAGAGCTCAAATAAGCATCCATTCTCCATCTATATGATTTGTTTCTCTAGTACCCCACTCCCAAGGTACCATAATGTGTTAGTCTGGGTTGACTGAGAAACAAATCCAGACACTCACACGTGTATAAGGGAGAGCTTTTTACCAAAGAGCAATTGTATATTAAGAAAACATCCCAGCCCAGTCCAGATCAAGTCCATAAGTCCAATATTAGCCCTTATTTCCAACACCAGTCTCAGCGCTGGTGTGCATCTCCACCTGGCTCCTATAGCTCCAGGGCTCTGGCTCCATCAGTGTATCTCCATGTGGCTTCTCAGCAAGAATATGAAGTGGAGAGTGTGAGTCTATCTGGCCTCCAGTGAGCTATTTATCTCCATGGTGCCTCCAAATGAGGTCATCAAGCTGCGACCTGATTGACAGCCTAGACTCCACCACTTTACAAGTTATGGGGAGAATATGTAACTGCCACCGCTGGGTTGACTAGAGAAACAAATCCAGTGACACACTCATGTATGTGTAAGAATGAGCTTAATATGAGGCCATTATGTACCAAGAAAACATTCTAGCCCAGGCCAACTCAAGAACATAATTCCAATACCAGTCCATAAGTCCCTCTTCAAAGTCATGCAGTCACATTCAATGCTACAGAATGCAGAAAGATCACAGGCTGGTGGGTGCAAAGTCCCATGGATCCAATTGTGCAGTTCATCACAGGGCTCTGGCACATCTCAGAGTGGCTCTCTAGCCGGAAGGTGAAGGCAGAGAGAGAGGGAAGTGCCCAGGGCCCTCCTTATAAGGGGGTCATACCCACAAGAGGGCCCCATCAGGCTGTGACCTGATTGACAGTCTAGACTCCACCCCTACACTTCAAGTTGACACAAAATTATGTAACTACCATATACATTTTGGACATGTTATCACCAGAGACCAGTCTCTGGAAAAGTAGAAGGGGAGCGGAAAAGAGGAAGGACCGCAACAGGAAGGCTGACACAGTGGCTGCAGCGATGGGCTCCAACAGAACAATTGTGAGGATGGGGCAGGATTGGACGGTGTTCCCTTCATATCTTGGTTTAGAGATATTAAAGTTCTTTCACCTGTTTTCTTTTTTTAACATGGCTATCAGAGAAGTAAAGATTACAGATGAGTATGTAGCTCCCATACTGGACTAAATAATATCTGTCTTATTATTTCTTTCTGGCATTATTAGCTTTCTTACCTTCATTATCATTCATTATTTCTGAATTATTTTATATTGTAAACATTCAGGAATGTCTCATCCTTTTTCTTCGAATAATTTTTATAGCATCATTTTGCTATTATTTATGGTGGAATATTTTGGAAAAGTTAAAAGGATAGAAATTTGCAATGGGACAGGTTTATGTCAGCTCTTTGGGAGCGGGATTGTTATGACTTATAATCATATCTAGTTGGAGCATATACCAGTATGTATCATATGCATTTGTATTGTAAAGCATAGACTAAGCATCTATCTTTTTTTTCCCAAAAGTCTTTTTTTTTTCCTCAAAACTCTCCCATCTATCATTTTTACTCTCACTGATTTAAAATTTCTTAAAGAGTTGTATTTTTTTTCTTCCCTGTGTTTTTAGTTTCTTGGGGAAGCTATTTTGATTTTGCAATAAATTGGAATAAACATATCGAGGATGCAAATGTTAAAGTTATATTATATGAAGACCTGAAAGAGGTAAGATTATTTTTATTGAAGAGTTTTCTATAGACTATGACATAGAACATTTAGTTATAAGGTCTGGTTATATGATCAAACATTGTGTTCAATTTTTTTTAAAAAGAAGAGTCCAGACATGTAATTCAGTCAATGTATAAAATCAAACAATGTATAAGTGCTTTTATTTAACCAGAATTAAATAATGTTCAGCAACTCATTACTAGCAATCATGGGTTTATTTTCCTTTTATGATAACTCAGAAGACGTGCCGCCATAGAATCGCGGCTGACTCATAGTGACCCTGTAAGACAGTATCTAACTGACTGTGGGTTTCCAAGACTGTGACTGTTTACAAGAGAAGAGAGCCCTGTCTTTCTGTTTGGGGACTGATTTCTCCATTGGAACGAATGGTGGTTTCTAACTGTGGACCTTGCAGTTAGCAGCCCAATGCATAACCCCGGTGGCACCAGGGCTGCCAGAAGAAGCCAGCTCCTAGCACAATCACTACGGGTTTGGTAGGCGCAATTGTACAGCGATAATAAGTAAATATTAAAGGTATAGAGAGCATGAGAGATAAAAGAGATATATAGAAATAAATGGAGTCAGACACATTTCATGGTAGCATGCTCACCTCAGCCCCGCTTGGTAATCCACGTGGAGGGAGAGCGAACTTTAATGCTCCCCAAGCTTTTATACTCTCTGGGGACATTGGGGACGTGCAAGCCCCCACATTACAGGTGAAGACATACGTCACAGGAAAGGGTTGTGCTACAGGTATTACAGTGATGGGAGGGGGTGATCTAGGGACATATGCACTATGGAAGGAGGAGGGATTGGGGGTGTACATGCGGCAAGATAGGCGGATCCTATTGAAACTAGAAATTAAAATTAATACAGAGTATCTTAAAGAGATCCCCCAAATACTGATACTTCAAAAGGAAATCTAAAAGAGAGAGAAAACAGACAAATTTTTCCGGAAGTTAGACTCACTGCTTTGTTTTTGTTACACAAACATTGTGTAACAAGCCTATCTTTGCTCAGAGCACCAGCCTCCACAATTGAACAGGTCCAAGGGGGTCGCTGTGTAATTGAGGGGTAAAATTAAAGAGACATCAGACAAGATAAAGCATACCAGTGCTCACCTCTGGGGCCACCATGAACTCAGAAGCCAGGTCCGTGCAGAGAGAGAGGATATATTTCCGACTAGGGACATGCAAGCCCCCTTAATTACAGGTAACCACATGTTTAACAGGAAGGGGTTGTGTAATAGGCATACATGTGGACATGTAACAAGATGGGCAGGCTCTAGAATCAGGATGGCAGCCTAACCATGGTCATCCCTGAGTTGGCTTGACCTTAGGTGTCTTTGGGCTCTCCTTCAGGGGAATCACCCTTATAGGAAGAGAGAGGGCTCTACTTAGAGTGGTACAGACAGTAGGGTCTGATTGCTCTAGATGCCTGATAACCTTCAGGCAGATAACCTTTCAGCAGTTGACCTCCAAGTGTACAGTCAGGGACCATGTGTTTGCAAGCAGCACCTTAGGGTTTGCACATATTATGGGGGGACAACCTGGGGAATAACTCTTCTGTTCCCACAAAGTCCCAAAGCAAGAAGTTTATCCTTTGACATTTTGTTTCCAGAATTTGGCCTCTGGAATAAAACAAATCGCTGCGTTCCTTGGCTTCTCTGTAACGGGGGAGCAGGTTGAAACTATCTCAGCCCAGACCACCTTCCAAGCAATCCGAGCAAAGTCCCAGGAGACACATGGCGCTGTTGGCCCCTTCCTGTTCCGCAAAGGTAACATTGAATTAGTTTCTGGGATGTTGAGTCAGGGAATGAATTTGTCGGCATGTACTAGACAATCCAAATAATACTGGCTTAAACTAGACAGGAGTTTATTTTCCTGAACTCTAAAGAGAAGTCTGAAGTTCAGAGCTGAGACAGACAGCTCCACTGAGACAGCTCAGTATATTTTGAGATTACATCTATCTTTCTACTTGTCACCTGATGCGATGAGGTAGCCGCTGGAGCTCCACCGTGACTTTCAAAATCTAGGTAGGGAAAGGGGAACAGGCAAAGAGCAGAATCCTGGATGAGCCCCTTTCAAGTTGTGCTGAAAGCCTCATCCTCTTGGTGCAGTGATAGCTGGGAAATGTGATTCTGTTTTTTGTTTTTAAACATTTGCCAGGTCACTCCGCAGTTAATATTAGAAATGTGTTAATAGGGGTCAAAGAAGGAAATGACTGTTAGATAGACAACTAGTTGTCTCGGACACAGGTGAGTTTTCTAATTTAGTAAGGCATTTTACATTCTTACAGAGACTTAGGATAATGTAGCTTAGCAATCGCCAATCTTCTGTAGTTTATGTATATAATAAAGGCATAAAGGTATGGCGGTATCACAACAATGACATCAGCTATCGCTTATCAGGGATATGACATGTTCCTATTAAAAGAACTTTTCCTCGGTTTTCCATTTACAACAAAGAGGGTAGTATGCTTAATTTTTCAAATCAAGAAGAAATATTCTAATAACTGTCTGGGTCTACTTTTTGTCTGTGTCTGCATGTTACAGGAGAAGTTGGTGATTGGAAAAATCTGTTCAATGAAGCTCAGAACCAGGAAATGGATGAAAAATTCAAAGAGTGCTTGGCAGGCACCTCCCTAGGAACCCGGCTGAAGTATGAATCGTATTGTCAGGCCTGAGTCTGGGCACAGCTGGAGGCCCAGGATTTTCTTATCCTTCAAACTAATCAGAATGATGAACTACTCAGTAACATTATTAAGTAATGATAATTGAATAAATAACATTTCATCTTAGCAACACTTATCAGATGATAAAATCTGATTTTTTAAATAAACATTTTTATTGGGACATAATCCAAATATGTAATTCAATAGTTCAATAGTATCCAGAAGAGTTGTGTAATCATTTCCACAATTATGGAATACGGTCTTATTTCTTGTACTTCTCTATTTCGCCCGAACTTCCCCTGTATACCCACTAATTAATTAATTAGGGAACCACTAATCCAGTTACTGTCTCTATAGTTTCATCCATCCAGGGTTTCATATACTGAAAAACATACAAAACCACAAAGCAAGAGTAAAAAGAGCCAACAACAATAACAAAATAAAATAGAGAAAAGCCCCAGTTGAAAAGAAGACAGAAAATATGAAAAACTAGAAACTGTAAAATGGGTCGAAGGGGAGAACAAGTGATAAGGTCTTAGATGTTTAACCTAGTTATATCATAATTCATTTTCCAATGAGTTTTGGGCTCACACTGAATTCTAGCCAAGTAAGAACAATTCATTTTTATGACATGGGTGTCCTTGATATGTGCCCTCATGAAGAGATCATTAGGTAGGGTCCTCTAGAGAAACAATACCAGGACACTTATGATCTATATATATATATATGATGAGCTAGATATATATATCAATATATGCTAGATAGTGAGAAGGAATATAACAACTAATTAGTCCACACAACAATACAGAGGGCTCAGTTCAACTCACCTTTGTGGAACAGTTAATATACTGAAAGTCCATCAACTCATGCTGGCTGCTGGTCCAAGGTCAAGGAAGCAAACAGGAGAATCTGCCCTCAGGCAAGAGAAGCAGAGTCGTCCCACACGCAGCAGAAGGCAAGGTGGGGCAGCAACAGTCAGTAGCACTAGCGCTTATCAAGGCAGGCCCCATTAAATCTCAAACTCTAGCAGAAGCACAGGTTGGCTTGGCCCACAGATAGTGCAGCACATGGTTGAGGCAAGGGACTAGCTCAAGCAATGGCATGCTGGGCTGATCACCAGGGACACAAAGAGATGGAGGCTGGCCTCCGAAAGCATTTATCTCCATTGCCCTCCAATCTAGCTGCGACCTGATTAAACTCCGTCACATGTTCCTACAGAAACCTAGTTGGCACAATAAACAAACCTAACCATCACAGGTAGAATGGTGGCTTAGATAACCTAAAAAAAACCCTCTCCTTAAAATTTCAAAAATTAAAAAAAAATTTTTTTTTAATCCTCTAAATGAATAGGCCCAACTAGATAAGCAGATTCTTCACAGACCAAAGCCAAATAGAAAATAGACCAGGGAAAACTGAGAGACAGGATTAGGTGCTGACTTGAAAGAATTAGAAGAACAAAGAATCAGTGCTGCCATTTGGGAGGTTTGCTGCTACCAAAGAGACTTGGAGTTGCTGATGTCTCCGTCCATTTGACTGATGCAGGAGAAGACAAATAGACGAAGGGAATAAGACCGAGGCTCCATATCAGCCACGTATGTAGTGAACTTGAAATATGACAGAGGTGACATTTTGTAACTTAGGAGATATTAAGCTCTTCAACCTTCAATACGTAGACAGTTGGTTATGATAAGACATAATCAGATCCTTGCTTTTACATCGATCACAAAACTTAATTTTTATTAGTTTTTAAAAGTGGTTGAAGCACTTGGCTGTTGACTGGCAGGTTGGCAGTTTGAACTCACCCGAAAGCACCTTGGAGAAAAGGCCTACTTAGTTCTCGCGAGATCGCCGCTTGGAGAGCTCCATGGAGGGCAGGTCCGCTCTGCTCACCGGGGTCACGATGCACAAGAATCAGCTCCGTGACGGCTGGTTGGCTGTCTTCGAAAAGGAACACAAATCTGTAAAAAGTAGAAGCAAACATATTTTTAGGACCGTCACATAGGACAGACAAGAAACAAAAAACACAAACTAAAAGGAAACACTTTCTAGATTTGCCTGCATTCCATTAAAAAAAATAATAATGTTTGCTTGTGTTTTCAGTGAAGGTTTACGTAGCAGGTTAGGTCCCCAGGCAACAATTTTTACACAGATGTTCAATGCTACAGCTTATACTTTTCACAATACAGGTACTTTCTTCGTTTTAACTTTTTAGTGTGAATTGAGTGAAGGTTCCAGGGTAGATCATCACTTTTACATTGAACAATTCATACACGTTTGCTTTTTGTTTTAGTGCAATCTTCACAATGTAAGATCACTTGTCCCACTTCCTCCCTGTGTTTCTGTTTCTAGTCTTGCTTCCTTCCTAACCCTTCTGAACTTGGTCCTTGGGTAAAGCTTGCCCTTTTGATCTCACACGATTAATTATTTTAAGATGTGAGTACCTCACCAGTGTTACTGTTCCCGTGATAAACCTGTCTGTGGTTTAACTGAAATTTGAGCTGCACGGGTCCAGACCTAAAAGGTAACTAAGCCCCAAATCTTGGAGGTTCTACCAGTGTCTATCAAACCAGTAAGCCAGGTTTATTATGATGCTGAGCTTTGTTCCCTATTTTTGTCCCATTCTGGCCAGGCTCTGATGTGATCCCTTTCAGAGTAATTGCTTGTAGCCAGGCACCATCCAGGAGACTGTCGGTCCTCGAACCTTTGTATGGTCCATTGGTTCACTGAACTCCTTGCTTCCACGGGCCTCTGCTTTTCTCCACTCTTCTTTCTCCAGACAGGGAGAGACCAGTGGCTGCATCTTTGCTGACCTTCGGTGGCCACTGAGGAGTTTTCATACATCCGCCATTACTCACCAAAGAAAGAACTAGAACATTATCTTTGTGGATCTGTTATGTAATTGCCCTTGCTTGCCTCCCGGACTGTAGTCTTGAGTCCCACGGCCCTGTGACCCACTTCCTCAAGGCTTTTGGTTATAGCTGAGAGCGCTTCATAGCTTTGCCCCTGTGCGCTCCACCATATGCCTGGATATAACTGCAGCAAAGGTAAATACACATGTACAAGGATCTTATTCCAAACTTACATGTATTCATGGGCATAAACAAACAAACTCACTGCCATAGAGTCAATTTCAACTCATAACAACCTTGTAGGACAGAGTAGAACTGCTCCTGTGAATTTCTGACATTAAAACTTTTTAAGGGAGTAGAAAGTCCTGTCTTTCCCCCTTAGAATGGCTGGTGGCCTCGAACAGCTGACCTTGTGGTTTTGCAGCTCAAAGTGTAACCACTATGGCACCAGGGCTCTTTTATACTCCCACAGGACATTACCATTTAACACAGTGGTTCTCAACCTTCCTAATGCCGAGACCCTTTAATACCTCATGTTGTGGTGACCCCCAACCATCAAATTATTTTTGTTGCTACTTCATCACTGTCATTCTGCTACTGTTATGAATCGGGCAACTCCTGTGAAAGAGTCATTCGACCTCCAAAGGGGTCGCGACCCATAGGTTGAGAACTGCTGATTTAACACTTTGGTAAAAAGTGCACCATTTCATAAGTGAAAATAAATGAGATGGGTGGCATGGTATGACATAGACTGGAAGAAGATACTAAACAAAAGGCTTACATCTATGCTACTTAAAAAATAAGAATAATTATAAATCAATAATTTAAATTATCACAAATAATTACAAATAATTATATACAAAATAAGAATAATTATAAATCAGCCATTATACAGGATAGGTAACTTAATTTTTAAAAAGCTAAAGGATATAGATAGGATATAGAAATTTATAAAAGGATAAAAACCAGATGGCCAATAAATATGTCATGAGGAAAATGTATAATTGGGAAATATAGGGGGAGTGGGGAGGGAGGGGAAAAATGAGGAGCTGATGCCAGGGGCTTAGGTGGAGAGCAAATGTTTTGAGAATGATGAGGGTAATGAATGTACAAATGTGCTTTACACAATTGATGTATGTATGGATCTCGATAAGAGTTGTATGAGCCCCTAATAAATTGATTTTAAAAAATTGGGAACTATACAGATGAAAAGGAAGTGAGAGACATCTGGAAATGCAAGATGAGCTGCTATGGGGATTATCCTTTCACCACAACAATCAGAAAACTGGACAAAATCTCTGCAGCAGCTGTCTTCAAACACTGGAAACAGACAGGGGAGTGCTGAGCGAAGTAAACAGAGGGGGTGAGCCCCGAAATGCCCCAACTTATTTCCTTGGAGCGTGTCTTTCCCCTGTGTGTCTCTGACGATTTTGGCCTTTTATAAAATTATTAGGAGCCCTAGTGGTAACTGGTTACAAATTGAGCTGCGATCTGAGTGTCAGCAGTTCGAAAACACCAGCAGCTCCTCAGGATAAAGACTGGCATATTATTCCTGTAAACAGTTACAGGAACCCCGCGGGGGTCACTAGGAGTCAGCTTTGACTCATCGCCTGATGGCAGTGAGTTTGGTGTGGTTTTGGATAAAAGTATTAGGTATAAGATCCACCCTACACTGTGGTGGTCTTCTTAACATAACAAAAGAAAAGACAAACAGGATCACATCCACATTTACAATCAGGGGTTCAAAACACGGTATTTTAGAAATATAGCATTCAATCCATAACCGTCACAGGTATAAGATCCACCCTACACTGTGGTGGTCTTCTTAACATAACAAAAGAAATGACAAACAGGATCACATCCACATTTACAATCAGGGGTTCAAAACACGGTATTTTAGAAATATAGCATTCAATCCATAACCGTCACAGAAGAGAAAATGCTGAAAAGAAAGTTAAATATATGAATCTGGAATTTAGCAAAATGACCTTTGCTATAAATTTGCAAGTTCTCGGCATGTAAATAATATGTGCATTACATGTTTATCCGTTTACTGTATTGTGGTGGCTCCCGTGTGGATATAATGCTGGCAACTCTGCCACTCGTATTTCAAATACCATCAGGGTCATTCATGGTGGACAGCTTCCAGATTAAGACAGACTAGGGAGAAAGGCAGGAATCCTGGTGGCACAGTGGTTAAGTGTTGGACTGCTAACCACAAGGTTAACAGTTCAAAACCATCAGCTGCTCCTCAGGAGGAAGATGAGGCTTTCTACTCCTGTAAAGAGGTACATTCTTAGAAACCCACAAGAGCAGTTCTACCCTCTCCTGTAGGCTATGAATTGGAATTGCCTTGATAGCAGTGAGGTTTTTTTTGGGGGTGGGTTGTGGGGGGGTTAAGGGAGAAAGACCTGTGTATCTACTTCTGAACATTAGCCAAGGAATGTCTTTGGATCGCAATAAAATATTGTCAGGCCAAACAATCATATGGATGAGAATGAGGGGGAGGGGCAGGGTGGGCAGAGTGGAAACCCAAAGCCCACCTGTAGACAATTGGACATCCCTCACAGAAGGGTCACAAGGAAGGGATGAGCCAGTCAGGGTACAGTGTAGCACCAAAAAAACATATAACACTCCTCTAATTCTTCCTACCACTATCATGACCCCAGTTCTACCTTACAAATCTGGCTAGACCAGAGCATGTACACTGGTACAGATAGAGCTCTGGACACATGGAATCCAGGACAGATAAACCCCCCAGGAACAATACTGGGAGTAGCGATACCAGGAGGGTAGGGGGAAGGTGGGGGAAGAAAGAAGGAACTGACCACAATGATTGAATTATAACCCACCCCCACCCCCCACCCACCAAGGGTGACGAACAACAGAAACATGGGTGACGGGAGACAGCAGACGGTGTAAGATATGAAAGTAATCATTTATAATTTATCAAGGGTTCATGAGGCGGGGAGGGGGAAAAATGAGGAGCTAATACCAACGGCTCAAGTAGAAAGAAAATGCGTTGAAAAGGATGATGGCAACATATGTGCAAATGTGCTTGACACAATGGATGTATGGATTGTTAAAAGAGCTGTAAGATATAGATATAGATATTCAAGCATAGTGCTGGAATATGAGCCCCTATGTTGAAGGCATTCAACACACAATGATTGCCAGGATGGCCACAAAGATACCGATGGTCAAGACGGCACAGGCCCTGACAACATTTTGTGTTGTTGTACACGGGTGTCTATGCGTCAGAGTCAACGGGACACCACAACCAACCACCGCCACCACAGACAGTATTTAAACCCACGAAACTGGGTGATACCAACAAAGAGATGTAACCAGAGAAGAAAAGGGGCCCAAGGATTGAATCATGGAGTCCTGAGCAGTCAGAGGGCGGACCGGAGAAGAGCCAGCAATGCCTGAGAGCAGCAGCCAGTAGGAGACTGACGTGCTGGAAGCCACATGGAGAAAGTGAGTGAGGGGAAGGGTGATCAGCTGATGCGGGGCAGCACCAGGGATGTGGGACTGCAGAGGAGCACAGCAGGGGGCTGCGTTTGAAGTGGTCATCGGGTTCTTCTCCACAGTTCTTTTCCTGTGTGTTTGAACTATGTTATCATTTAAACGTCAATAAAAGGAAGACAAGGCCCACAATATTTAAGGCAATCCCCACCATCCCCAAGGTTAAAGCAATTTTGAAAATGTTATGAATTTGGGTGGGCCTTGCCTCTGCCTTCAAAGTGAGATTCTACGTCCTGATATGCGTCTTGTTGTGGTGAGATTATTTCAAGTCGAATTAAAGAAAGTCATACCTGGAAGGAACTTTGTCAGCATCTCATCCTCTCCTCCCGTTATAAGAATGAGACTCCTAAGGGCAGGAAATGTGTTCATCCTTCCACCTTCTATCAGATGGGAGGTCCTTGGCCCCCGGGAAATCACTGAGCACATCCTTGGAAATGAACAAACGTAAATGAACTGAGAATCTGATAAGTTAACTGTCTTACTTCGGGCCCACCCACCATATCAATATAAATAAACTGATAATGATTTCATAACCATGTACATGTGTGGACTAAAGATAAAAAAGACCTTAGAAGTGAGCAAAGCAAATGAATTCATCGGTCGTATTTGAAAGAAAGGGCCAGAGAGACACGGTACAAAAGAATGCTGACCCTCAGCAATCGCCCAACACAGGAACAACAGGAATTGATTTTCATCTGCTACACTGTAAGGGAATTATATTTGATACACACGAGATTCATGTGTGTGCATCTGCTGAGTTGGTTTACCCCTGTACATTTTGTGGTTTACCCCTGTATATTTTGTAAGATAGATAAGCAAACCTATGGATGAACGATGGGTCACTAGCCATATTGATCGTATATTAAGGCCATCTTGGAAAGTTAACAAAGCTGCTTCTGTTCACTCTGTCTATTGAGACAGGAGGTGTCTCAGAAGCCCTCCTGCTACCTCATCTCTGAATTAATTCAAAAGAATATTGCCAGCAAGAAAAGCACTGAGTGTGTGCTTTTTCGTTCCATATCTCGGAACAAATGGGCTAGTCGAAGGAATCACATTATCTTTTCAGGCATCTCCCAAGTTGTTTGTTCTGTTTTTTAGGAAGTCCAGGTGCCCTGTGCAGAAATAACTTACCGAAGAGAGAGGAGTTTCTCTTTCTATTTCCTGAATAACGCTATGTTCTTCTAGTGAATCATTCGTTTGTCATGCTAGTCTGACTGGATAAGAGAAAGAACCCTCCCGGGTATTCTCCCCAGCCGTCCCACTCTCTATCCACCTATTTGTCTGTCTGTCTGCCTACCTAGATAGCTACCTACACATTGTCCAAACTATCTTCCTTTAGAAATTGCTTCCCTTCCTGTAGAAGTTCATGTCTTAGAAACAATCAAGCATATGGAGTCGTTTTTGTGCTTTGTATTTCCAGCAAAATGCTGCACACAGTAAATAAATATTTGTGGAATACATTAATAAGTGAAGAGATTATTCCCCCCCCTCAAAGTGTCTTTTAGAATATCAGAGCAGTTAAAATGTTTTTTGAGGTCATCAACAGAAATCAAACCCAAATTGGGGTATAGGGGAAAACAGGAGGAGGGATGCCTTAAATGACCAGTCCGAGGTGGGTCTAGCTTCAGGTGTTGCTCTATCCAGGGCTCAATAAGGAAGTGATTCTTAATACTCCCTTCCTAATTCTAATCCCTCAGTGCAGGCTCCCTTTGCGGGGAATTTTCTCGGATGTCTTATTTTGTGTTCAGTACAGGAAACCAGGAGGTCCCTAGGTGAGCAAATGATTTGCCTTTGGCTGCTAACCCACCCGGTGGTACCTTGGAAGAAAAAGCCTGGAGATGTTTTGCTAAGATGCCTGCTAAGCAGCGCTGAGGGAACCCTTCGTCCCTGGAACACGTGGGGTCACCAAGAATCCGAATGCACTCACTGGCGACTTCCAACAACAGCAAAGGGACGTGGAGCAGATTTAGTAGGAAGTTACTGAAAAAAAAAAACCAAAAAAACAACCCTTACTGCCATTGAATCAATTCTGACTCATAGCCACCCCCAAGGGCAATGTAGAACTGCCCCTGCAAGTTTCTGAGGCTGTACCTAGTTACAGAAGGAGAGAGCCTCACCTTTCTCCCTCGCACTGGTGGGTGGTTTCAAACTGCTGACCTTGCAGTTAGCAGCCTGACTCGTAACCACTACACCACCAGGGGTCCCCTCATTGGAAATTAGTACTTCTGTAATCGTTGGACTGGAGGAATAGCAACCAAGAGGCTCCCACTGTAGATGCCACTGCCACTGCTTCTGCCACTACCACCTCCATGGATGTCCCGTGTCCGTGGGCAATTGACAAAGGGGCCTGGATTTCAGTTCCTGCAAATGTCCCCGGGCATGACAGTTTGCTTGTCAGCTTGTGCTGGGTTGCAAGGATGGCCTTCTCCTCTCTTCTGTCTTCCAAATCTATGCCACTGCTTGTCGTGGGCAAATTACATGCAGAATGTTAACTCCATAAAATGATAGAAAACATAGTTTTATATATTATGATCTAGATGATGAGGAGCTACAGCAGGAATGAGAAGGGAAACTAGCTAAGTGTGAACAGTATCTAGCATAGCCCACTCCAACCGATTATCTTTCAAGCAAGCAACAACAGTATGTTCCCCTCTTAGTTTGCCCTTCCAAATGAAATCAAGGCTCCCCTCTTCCCATAAATCTGCATGCTTTTTGCTATGTGATACTCCTTTTCTATTTCAATAGAAAGCCTACCAGAAGACACTCTACTTAAAGGTTATTTTTATAAAATTACCCACAACCAACAAATCTTCATAAAAGAAAGGGGAGAAATAATAACAAGAAATTCATTAGTACGTACAGCAAGGAAGCAAACATGCATAGCTTCTATAGTCTTTTGTTCTACAAATGGTCATGAGGCCATAGTTGATGTTTATAGCTTCTTTCTGCTCTGTTCCTCTTGCCTTCGGAAAGGTAGCCAGCTAGTGGAGTGATAAAATCCTTCAATGCTGAAGGATCTGAGACCTTCCTTAACAATCCAATCTGTGTTGGACAACTGAAGAATTGACATTTATCAATGAATGTGGAGTTGCTAGGAGAAACCCCAGGGGTCCCTCTTGGTTTCAGGCTCTTCCCTGATTCCATTGCATACTTAGGAAAACTATATTCCCTTGTTGGTGAGGGTAGCATTAGTTGACACCAACCCAGAGATACTCTCTGTACAGTCCGGTGCCGTCACTATTCTTATGGTTGAGCCCTTTGTTACAGCCCGGTATCAATCCATTTCCTTAAGGCTCTTCCTCTTTTTCGCCGCCCCTCTACTTTACCAAGCATGATGCCCTTTTCCAGGAACTAGTCTCTCCGGTGAACATGTCCAAAGCATGTGAGATGAAGTCTCGCCACCCTCACTTCTAAGGAACTTTCTGGCATTTTCCAAGACACATATTTATTTGTTCTTCTGACAGTCCAGGGTTCTTTGACAGCACCATAATGAACTGTATCCATTCTTATGTGGTCTTCTGTATTCATTGTCCAACTGCCACATCCGTATGAAGTAATTGAAGAATCCCATGGCTTGGATAAGGTGCACCTTCATCCTCAAGGCAACCTCCTTGCTCAGCACTATAAAGGTGTCTTGTGCCCCAGATTTTCCCAGCACAATACATCATTTGATTTCCTGACTGCTGCTTCCACGAGCATTAACTGTGGATCCAAGTAAACTGACTACTTTAATCTTTTCTCCACGTATAATGTCTTTTTTTCCAGTTGTGAGGATCTTTGTTTTCTTTACATTGAGTTGTGATCCATATTGAAGGCTGCAATCTTTGATTTTCATCAACAAGTGCCTCAAGTTTGCCCTGCTTTCAGAAAGCAAGGTTGTGTTATTTGCATGTTGGAAGTTATTGTTATTAAATTTTCCTCATATAGTCCAGTTTCTTGGATTATTTGCTCAGTATACTGACTGAATAAGTATGAAGAGAGGATACAGGCCTAACATACACATTTTCTGGTTTTAAACCATGGAGCATCCCTTGATTTTGTTCAAATGACTGCCTTATAGTCTAGGAACAAGTTTCACATGAGCACAGTGTTTTGGAATTTCCATTCTTCTCAGTGTTACCCATACTTTGTTATAATCCACATAATGAATGCTTTTGCATTGTCAATGTGTTAGGCTGGGTTCACTAGAGAAACAAATCCAGAGACACTCATGTGTGTGTGTAAGAGAGCTTTATATCAAAGAGCAATTGTAGACTGAGAAAACATCCCAGCCCAGTCCAGACCAAGTTGTTAAGCCTGACGTTAGCCTATGTGTCCGATATGAGTCCACAAGTTCCTCTTCAAACTCACACAGCATATGACAATGATGCCGAATGGAGGGAGATCGCAAGTCAGTGGGTGGAAAGTCTTGTGGATCCAATGTCAATTGATGCATCTCAGCACTGGTCCAGGTCGCCTTGTGGCTCCTCCAGCTCTCTGAGGGTGGCTCCTCAACAGGAAGGTGAAGCAGAGTGAGTGTGGCCCACCTCCAGAGAGAAAGAGAGGAAGTTCCCAGAATCCTCATGAGAAGGCCACGCCCACAAGGCTGCATCATCAAGCTGTGACCTGATTGACAAGCTAGACTCCACCCCTACACTTATTTATCAAGTTGACACAAAATTATGTAACTACCACAGTCAATGAAACACAAGTAAAATGTACCATTGCTGCCATTTTGAAATTATCTTCAAATTTTATTAGCATGTTATATTAATTATATTATTCAATAATTTGTACATTCTTTGAATTGCCTGTTTTCAGAATGGGCACAAATATGAATCTCATTAAGTCATATGAATGGATAGCTGTCTCCCAAGTTTCTTGGCACAGATGAGTGAGTAATTCTAGTGACTCATCAGCTTACTGAAGCTTCTCCATTTTTATTCTATCAATTCCTGGAGTCTGGGTTTGGGCTAACGGCTCCAAGGCAACTTAGACTTCTGCCTGCAGTATCCTTGGTGCTTGATCATGTGCTACTTCTTGAAATAACTGAATGCTGACCAGTTCGCTTTGGTACAGTGACTTTGTATTCTTGCCATCTTCTTTTGATGCTTTCTGCGTCATTCAATATTTTGCCCATAGAACCCTTCAATATTACAACTCTTGGTTTGAATTCCTCATCTATTTCAATTTGAGATATGTTGCATGTGTTCTTTTTGTGTGTGCTCCCCATACCAGGCTTGAGCACATTTCATTAAAATATTTGATTTTGTCTTCTAACGTTACCCTTTGAAATGTCCCATTTGGTTCTTTCACTTTATTGCTGATTTCATTTGCTTTAGCTACTCTATACTCAAGGGCAAGTTTCAGAGTATCTTCTGACATTCACTTGGTCCTTTTCTTTCTTCCTTGTCTTTTCAATGACCTTTTGTTTTATTCTTGGTGTTCTTGAATGTCATCCCACAGCTCACTAGGTTTTGTTATTAGTGTTCAAACCTGTTCTGGATATGTTCTCTAAATTCAGATGGGATATTCTCATGGTTGTATTTGGATATTTGTAGACCTACTTTAATATTCTTCAGCATCAACCTGAACTTACATATGAGCAATTGATTATTTGTTCCACAGTCAGCCTCTGGTCTTGTTTTGGCTGATGATATTGAGATTCTTCATCATCTCTTCCCAAATAACTCTAAAACTCACTGCCACTGAGTTGATTCTGACTCATAGCAACCCTGTAGGACATGGTAGAACAGCCCCTGGGGATTCCTGAGACTGTAACTCTTTACAGGAGCAGAAAGCCTTGAGTTTATCCAGAGGAATGACTAGTGCTTTCAAGCCTCTGACTTTGTGGTTTGGAGCCCAACTCCTAAAGCACTGTGCCCAAAAGGCTCTTTTCAAGTGACTATTAAATGTACTGCTCAGCTTAAATCGTGAACTCCTAATTTGTAGAAGGCTATGGAGGACAATGGGAGCCACCTGTAAAGTATCTAGTCAGATTAAGCCTCTGGCAGATGCCCTGACCTGGACAGCTTACCTATCAGACCAAGACTATTGTAAACTTTATTGTGGTTCATCGAACCATGGTATAATATGATACTTGGCCGGTCAGCCTCCATTTTGGCCCAACTTAAATTTGCTCTAGGCTTAAATATTTCTCATTGATTCCACAACAGAAATTTCTTGTTTTTTAAAATATTGTTGGTGGTCTTTCTTACACTGTATCTGTATTATTATCTTTATATATACATTTTTCTTTCTCTTTCATTTTGGTTTTGTTTTTTATTATTTATGTTAGGTTTCCCACTTTATGAAACACAGAAGGAATGGATGAACAGAGACAATAACTGACGCAAAGGTAAATCAGGGGCAGGGACTGGGGAGTGTGAGGGGGATGGGGGAGCAAACAATGAAACAGGAGGGGAGGAAGCACTAGAACTGATGGTGATGATGTATCTATAACTCTTTTTTAAAGTGACTGAACAATGGAAGTGTATTTTTATATCAAGAAAACCACTAAAAAAAATCCAAAGTTAACCCATGGCTACCATGGGTAAAGAAGGAAGGGTTTTTACTTAGGGAGCATCGAGTTTATGTTAATGGTGCTGGAATAAATTGAAAAAGGATAGCAACAATGGTTGCATAACAGAGTTTAAGCACTGGCACCGAAATACACATACAAAAGATAGTGAGTTGAGAATGTTTTGTCGTGTATATTTTTGCCACATTTAAAAAATATATATTAATAACAAATACAACGAAAAAGAAAATGTGCTAAAATCGATTGCGGTGATGACTGTACAACTCTTCTTGTTATGATTGAGCTATTGAATCGCATGATATGGGCAAGAGGTGCCACCGAAACTGTAATTAAAAATTAAATTAAAAAATAAATAAATGTACTGCTCAAAGTTTTGCCAACTGGTAGGATTTCCTTTCTCACACTGTCCTACAGGGCCACCTTGGAGAGAGTCTCTCATAAGATATGTTTGCTTCTAGTTAATTCCAGTACCTTGTATCTTACTTACATTTTTCTTCCTCAACTATCTGGTCACAAGAAAGTAGCCGTGAGTTCAGAGATATGAGTTGATACATCAATAGTAAGTGCGATGGGGTCTTTCTACCGGCTCATCACTGTGCTTATGAAATGCCCATCTATCGCACCTCTAAGTCAGCAGTGATCAGTTCAGTAGGACTAAAGGTTTCTGGCGATGGAATTTTTATGGTGACTTCGCTGTCTTTGCTGCCATTTCTTTAGGCGTTTACCTGTTGTTCTTTCCCACTCAGGGCTCTATAATCCACACCTGAAATCAGGAACCCTTTTCCATGGTAGACTCTCTCACTGACATCTCTCACCCACAGTGGGCAGCCTCTGCGGAGCTTTGCAAGGATGCGGATGCTCCTTCTGCCGTGCATTTCTCAGTGCTGGGGAAGGAGGGCCTTTGGGGTGGTCTTCCTGCGAGAGCATGCCTAGAGAATGAATATGCTTCACACAATTAATCTCTTTCAATATTCCTGACACTATATGTCGTTTGTATTTTATATTTCTTCATCTGCATTACTTGCCATCACAATTTTGTTTTATATGGGTCACCACTGAGCCCAGGTCATAGACAACCTTTAGAGCAACTCCCTACAGACACTCACTCACCTTTGAGTTTTTTGTCACTTAGGCATGCCACCTAAAGATGACCCTGGCTTCCATTTCCCTTCCCAAATGCACACCCCATCTTCACATTAGAGGGGTTTAGATCCTGGTCCGGATCCAAATGGCAAGAAAAATGTAGTCTTTTTCTGCATTTGATAACCTGCCACACAGGAAGAGCAAGGATGTCACTTTGAGGGAAAAGGTGTGTCTGACCCAAGTCATAATTTCAGGTGCCTCATATGCATGTGAGAGCTGGACATTGAATAAATGAAGACCAAAGAAGAATCAATGGAGTTGAAGTATGGTGCTGGGGAAGACCATTGAAAGAACAATGGCCTGCCAAAGGAACAAACCAATCTGTCTTGGAAGTAGTATAGCTCGGATGCCCCTTAGAATCAAGACAGCAAGACTTCTTCTCAAGTACTTTGGACATGTTCACAGAAGAAACAAGTCGCTGGATAAGAACCTCATGCTTGGTAAGGTGGAAGTAATGGCCCCTCTCTCACATCACTGTTCTGAGGATACATACATTGACGAGTATGAAACAGAAGGTAAATACATCCTCAGGACTTCTGAGTTACTGAGCCACGAGCCAGAGTCATTGCTGGGAGGGCTTCTTACAGATGAGATCATGGTGCTGGGGAAGAGTACTGAGAGCACCACGGAAAGCCAAAAGAACAGACCAATCTATCTTGGAAAAAGTACAGCCAGCGAACTTTGGACATGTCAGGAGAGACCATTCCCTGGAGAAGGACGTCATGTTTGATGAAGTACAGGGGCAGTGACAAAGAATCCCTCGACAAGACGGATTGACAAAGTGGCTGCAACATGGGCTAACATCCCAACAATCGTGAGGATGGCTGGGGCCGGCTGGTGGTTTGTTCTGTTGCACAAATGGCCGCTTCTTGTAACTTGCTAGTGTGTCTTTGAGCAGAGTCTGATACGCCTGCTCATAACGACCCGAGATGACAGAACAGACCTGTCCCCTTGGGGTTTCTTGGCTGCAGTCTTTCTGGGAGTAGCTTGCCAGGCCTTCTGCCCTCGAATTTGGGGTGGCAGTCTAGAGTCCACCATGTGGACCCCTCTTCCGTCGTCCAGAGATGCCATCTACGTAGGGTTTCCAAGTCTGCAGATCTTTAAGCAGAAGGCCTCCTCTTTCATCCGGGACTGCCCGGTGGGTTTGACCCCCCGAGTTTGCCCGGAGCACCCTAACGGGCTCGCGGGACCTTCCCCGGATCACGAAGCTCGGCACGGCGAGCGCCTGGCCAGCCCCAGGCCTGCCCTGCTCCCGGCGGACCCGTGTCCGGCCCGGGCGGCCCGC
>NW_022103907.1:10672217-10679247 GCF_000313985.2 Echinops telfairi | reverse complement strand
GCCCTCCGGAGCCTCGCTCGGTCTGCAGCGGACCGCGGGGGGAGCTGCAAACCCCTTGCTTCGCGGGCAGCTTTTTTGTCCCCGTAAGTGACACTGGGCTCGGGAGGGCGCGAGGAGAGGCGGCGTGGCCCGAGGACGGGACTGACAGACGGATGAGAAAGAGAAGGAGGTCCGAATTGCCCACGGAGGGGTGAATAATCTATGGGAGGAAATCTCGGTGCGCCCCTGCTGCTCAGCACCACGACCACTCACACCTGCCCAGGTCTCCGCACCAGCTTCCCCGGGATCTGATGTGCAGACCTTGTCAGGGCCTGCCAACACGGGCCGGGCCGGGCCGCTCCGCCTTCTCGCTCTCTCACCGCTGCCTTGGCGCCTGGGCGCTGCGCGTTTCTACTTCCGGAAAAGCTCAGCCTCGTCCCCGCCCCCATGCCGGCGTGGGCCACCCCTGGATGCATCCATTCTGCCTTCCCGCCAAGGCTCAGTGCCCAGCCTTATCAGAGCGGCCTTCCGGGCACACCTGCCCATCCTCTTCCCCGGGCTCCCCCTGCCCCCTTCATGCTCACTTGCCCTCCCCGTTATTCTACCCGTTCTTATTCTACCTGTTTTCCTTACCCTGCTTCGTTTCGCGCTTAACCCGCTGAGACAGTCAGTTTAAAGGTGTTGTCGATGCTCCGGGACGTAGGTGTTTCGTTCACTGTCATAAGCTTAGTGCCTAATACAAAATAGATGGTCCCTAAGTATTTCTTAAATGAATGGAACTTTATCAGTGCCCTTTTGGATGTCACAACGAGACACCTGATTCTTGTCTTTAGTACCATGTACCCTCTGCTGTCATTTAGCCTTGGATAAATCATTGTCTTGTTCTTTAACTTGATTATTTGAACCCGAAAACCCAAAGCCCTCAGCCTGTAGAGGGCTCAGCCTGTTAGCGGTTCGGTTTGCTGACAGAGATGATAGGCGCTGAGAACTTCTGGACGTGAGGAAGAGGGATGAGCAAAATAGCAATGCACAACCATGTCCGACCTCCTCTGGCAACACCAGGGGGGAGGAGAACTCACCTCGACATTTGCCAAAGCGTGATTCCTGCGAGGCAGAGAAACTAGACAGGCTTCCGCCATCCAACCTCCTTTACCCGAGTCTCACACCAACTGCCCAGCCCGTGGCATCCTACTTCTCGGCTGGGTTTGATAGTCAATGGCAATGGCCACACAGAAGTCACCGACAAAACTCATGAGTGGGGGTGGGTGGGGTGTTATTAGGCAAGTAAACAGGTGACCCACAAGTCAAGTTCAGAGAACATAAAGAATATGTCCCTTGTCCATGCTGGGAGACACAGTACTCAGCCTCTCAGCTTCATGGTCCCTTGGCCTCCGCCCTGCTTGGACACTTGTTACAAAGCTCCCTTAGCCAAAAGGACACCCCTGCAAGCCAGCCTCCTGCCAGAAGGCACTTTGCTTCCCTCTTTCTCTGGCCTGCCTCACGATCTTGGAGAGACACCTCTGCTCTGTCGGATGGTCTCAAGTGCTGCCGCCTCCGGTGCCTTTGCCACTTCTCCACTTCAACCAGGGGCCTCACATGCATTTCACTAGCGGCTCTTTTTCCTCCGTCATGGGATTCATTTTCCTGATTCTTTTATATCCAGTGGAACTGGTCCATCTCCCAGTTAGAGTATTTGACAAAAGAGGAAGGTGGAAGGAGGACAACCAGGCAAGTGTGATGTCCTAGAAGCCCAAACCAAGGAAGGAGAAGAAAAGAATGAGCCAAGGAGTCGGGCACTGGTTATTGGGCAAGTAGATAAACTCATTGCCGTTGATTCGATGCAGACTCATAGTAGGGGAGTAGAAAGCTCCATCTTCCTCCTGAGGAGATGCTGGTGGTTTTGAACTGTTGACCTTTTGGTTTGTAGCCCAGCTTGTAACCACGATGACACCATACTGAGAGTTGACCCCTGGAGTTAGTGATGGGGAGGCCACTGGTCACCTTGACAAGAGCAGTTTTGTTGTCTTGTAGAATCTGTATGATTAATGTTTAAAAAATCATGATGACTGTGGAGTAGAGAGGGAATTGAAATGATTGTGAAAAACTGGCTTTCGGGTTCTTGCAGCAGCGCAGGAGTGAGATGACGATGATGGCTTGAACCAGGGGGGGAGCAGTAGACATCATGAGAAGTAGAAGAATTTGGAAGTGACAGGATTTGGTTATGGATCAGAAGTCAGACGAGGAGATGTCAGTCATGCTGGGTGTTATGGCAGGGTTCTCCGGAGAAACACCCACATGGAAGGATACGCCATACATAGGATTTCTTTTAAAGTATTGGCACACAACATTGGGGAGACTGGAAAGTCGGAAACTAGCTGGCTGGGAACACAGGCGAGAATTGGTGTTCCAGTCATGAGCTCCAGATCGCTAGGACAAATCAGCAGACTGGAAACTGAGGCAGGGCTTGTAGGTTACACCCTCGAGAGTAGATTCCTTCTTCTCTGGGAAACCTAAGTTGTTGTTCTTAAGGCCTTCCATTGATTGGCTAAGGCCGATCACATGAAATAACCTCCTTTATCAAGTCAACTGATGGTGGATGTGAACTCCAGTTACAGTACACTTTCATGGCAACATCTAGACTAGTGTTTAACTCAACAACGGGGCACACTAGCCTAGTGAGGTTGACACATAAAATTAGCCATCCCCGATGCCTCCCAGATGCGTGCCTTTCGGACATGGGTGGATGCTCGGTGCTATAGAGTCAGTTCAGACCCACGGTGACACTAGGCACAGCGTGTAATGAAACGCTGCCGAGTCACGTGTCGGTCTAGCTCATTGAGAGCCTGCCTCTTTGTCGCTGTCCCTCTGCTTTACCAAGCATGCAGTCCTCTCCAGGGACCCCTCTCTCTTGACAGCATGTCCAGAGTGTGTAAGACGACGTCTCGCCGCCCTGGCTTCTAAGGCGCACTCTGGCTATACGTCTTCCGAGGCAGGTGTGTATAGTTAACGGAGCCATTTTCTAGTAAAGGACTCTCTGAACCAGCTCGGAAGGAGATCATGCATGAAGTTTTGGGTGTTTCTAGTTTAAAGTGTGTTCAGTGTGTTCAGGTGGAGATCTTGGATTAAGGGATCAGAAACTCAGGGAAATGCCCAGATTGCCCATCCAGCTTTAGGGTTAATGGCATGTAGGTGATCAGTAAAATTGTGGCCATGAAAGAAATCACCTTAAGGAGAATGTATAGAGTGAAGAGAATTGAGTCTTAGACTGAGTTACTGCATTTAGAAGCTAAGGAGACTAAGCTCAAGAGGATTAGAAAAAAATGACGAGGAAAGACAAAACCAAAAGAGCCCTTCTAGACAAAATAAGGGGCCACTTCCTTTGAAAAGATGAATCCTACACCAGGGGTGTTGGAAATAAGACCATGGAGGCCACTGGCGGTGTTCTCAGGAGCTGTTTAGAGAAAGTGATAGGTCCTCAGCCTTCCTAATGCCGCCACCCTTTAATACAGTTCCTCATGTGGTGGTGGCCGCCCCCAACCATAAAATTATTTTTGTTGCTACTTCATAACTATGATTTTGCTACTGTTATGAATCAGGCGACTCATGTGAAAGGGTCCTTCGACCCTCAAAGGGGTCACAACCCACAGGTTGAGAACCTCTATGATAGGATGAACGTCAGTTAGAGTGGGCTGAGGAGTGATCAAACATCATTCAGTGGAGAAATTTGACTGCTAACTGTGAGACCCAGAGAACACTAGTGCCGAGAAGCAAGGTGGTGGTGGTGTTTCTCGGGAAGTTGCTTTGTTGTTAATTGTTTGTTCATTGAATTTTGTTTTCAAGTTGGGTGAGATTGGGGATGTTTGCACGCTGATGGGAAGACCATAGCAGGTGGCAGTGCCTGAGTGGGTGGGAAGGAGCGGGATCGGGGGCTCCGCTGACTTTGAGCAGGAGAGGGAGCAGGAGTCTGTAACAGGATAGAACCGGGAGAGGATGTGAGCAGATGCAGGCACACTCTAGGACACCAGGTGGCAACATTCACATTGTGGTCCCTTAGGCCTGGTGAAGGAAGTTGTGCTTAGATGGGGACAAGCTCTAAGGCATCTATTTTGTTCGTGAGGTAGGAACCCAGTTCATCATCCGCTGAGAGGGAAATAGGAGTTGTTTAGAGGAGCAAACTCCAAATCAAACTCTCTGCCATCGACTCAATTCCAACTCACAGTGACCCTACGTTGATGTGTTTAGGGGCCATCGGCCCTAGTAAGCACAACCAAACACTGCCTGGTCCTGCACCACCCTTACAATTGTTCTTATGCCCGAGCCTGTTGTTGCAGCTCTGTGTGTGAATCCGTCTCCTGGAAGCCCTTCCTCTCTCTTTTTATTTGTTGCTGCCCCTCCACTTTACCAAGCATGACGCCCTTCTCTAGGGCCTGGTCTCTCCTGACAAGATGTCCAAAGTATCTAGGAGGATGTCTCACCAGCCTTGCCTCTAAGGAGCACTCTGGGAGGAGTTCTTTTCAGAGTTTGTCATTTCGGCAACCCAGGGTATGTTCAATATTCTTCGCCAGCACCGCAATCCACAGGCATCGATTCTTCTTCGGTCTTCCTTATTCAATACCCAACTTTCACAGACATGTCAGGCAATGGAAAATACCATTGGGTCAGGTGCACCTCAGTCCTCAATATAACATCCTTGCATGTCAGCAGATGCAGGCACACTCTAGGACACCAGGTGGCGACATTCACAGTGTGGTCCCTTGGGCCTGGGGAAGGAAGTTGTCTATATTCTGAAGAGGTCTTGTGCAGCAGATTTACCCAATGAAATGTGTCTCCCTACAGCTGCTCCTGTATCATTGATTGTGAATCCAAGCAAGGCAAAATCCTTGATAACTTCAACTGTTTTGTTGCCATTTATCATGATGTTGCCTATTGGTCCAGTTGTGAGGATTTTGGCCTTCTTAACAAGTGCTTCAAGTCCTCCTCATTTTCAGCAAGCAAGGTTGTATCATCTGCTTATCGCAAGTAGTTAGTAAGCCTTCCTCCAGGCCTGATGCCACCGTTTTCTTCAGATAATGCAGCTTCTCTGATGGTTTTCTCAGCATACCGATTGAATAAGTATGGTGAGAAGACACAACCTTGACACACACTTTTCCTGATTTTAAACCATGCAGTGTTTCCCTGTTCTGTTCACACAGTGCCTCTTGATCCATGTACAAGCTCCCAATAAATACAATGAAGTGCTCTGGAATTCCCATTCTTTTCAAGGTTATTCTTGGTTTGTTATGATCCACTGTAAGATCCTATAGGGTAGGCTAGCACTGCCCCTGTGGGGTCTGGGATGGTAATTCTTTATAGGAATAGAAAACCTCATCTTTCTCTTACTGGTTGCTTTTGAACTGCTGACCTTGTGAACTGCTACCCACCAAGCTCCCATGAGGAGCAGGGCAAAGGTTTAAAAGTGATCGTGGAAAGTGGAAACGTGAATTTACCAGGAAAATGAATGAGACTGGCTGTGAGCTCCGGGCTCAGAAGCCCGGCCCCCCGCTAGGGAAGACTAGTGAGGACTAGTGGGGGCTATTGACGATAGTGGCTGAGCAGGTGGGGGTGAGGGGTGGGAAGTACCTTCCAGAGACGTTTAGGAAGTAGAGTGGAAATGTTATGCTGAGGAAGGCGGGGGGGCGAAAAAGAGATGGGAGCTGATGCCCAACTCCGTTTTGGGCTTAGGTGAATGAAGCCTCTGATGTTGGCAGGAACAGAGGAGCAGCCGGCTTGGTAGAGCAGAGCCTTCCAGGGGGAGGAGAGAAGGCACACAGATTTGAACAAAGATCAGGCTTTGGAAGAAGGAATATTCCAGTTGGTGGCAGGAGCAAGGCAGATCCTAGTTCCAAGGTAGTCCCCGTGTGGGGTACCAGACATAGTCAGCCCCGTGTCGGAGGAGCCGAGCTGTGGAGGAGGGTACAGGCCCAGGCCCACATGCAGCTGGCAGAGCTTCCAGCGCTGGCCAGTGCGCTCCAGAAAGCACATTGCCACCGAGTGGATTCCAGTTCATAGTCCCCCACACGGGGTTTCCAGATTGTAAATGTTTAGGGGAAACAGGCAGCCAGCCTCATATTTCACCCTCGGAGTGACTGGTCGGTTTAAACCACCAAGCTACACTTTGTAGCCTAACGCCAAGCTCACAGTGGCACCAGGGCGCCTACAGTGCTTGTCAGTCATCTTCGTTGTGCCTATCCTGTAACATTCTCTAGATCTTGCAAAGTTGGTGATAATTTAAATCATCGATGGCTATGGGCTTCGTCCAGTGAATCCCGTAAACCTAGCCTTCAGTGTCCCCACTGAGTCTATTGTTCTACAATTGGCTTCTGCAAATTCCAAGCAAGGATGTTTGGGATTTTGTGGGCAATCTGTTCCCTTACAGCTCAATCCCTCATGATGACATAAAGTTCACTTAATGTATGTCTTTAAATTTTTTTTTTCCTGCTTAGAATAAGGAATTTGAATGCTACAGCCCTTCTACCTTCTCAGACAGGTAGACAAAGTAGTACTTGACAGGGGAGGAGCGCTCTAAAGACGGAGGCCTTTTGTTCTTTTGCCACTTGAGCTTTGAAAGTAGAAAGTTTTGGAGAAATTACCTTGATTCCACGGTCCACAGAAGAGGGGGAAAAGTTACTTGCATAAGAACATTTCTTCTGAATATTTCTATAGTGCTAAAATGAATCCTAGAAAGAGTTTCTTCCTCCCCCCCTCCCCCCACTCCACCGCCATCTGCTCAGCTGAGTTGGGGAATCAGATGCACTATGTCCTGTGAATCTGTGACAGTCACTTCCGTCAAACATCTCTTCTGCCTAGGCTGCTGGAAAGATGGAAATGGCTAGCGATCTTTCACCAGGATTCTTCATGGAAGAACTCAACAAATATCGTCAGAAGAATAATGTGGCACTTACCTATCATGAGCTGTCTAACGAAGGACCTCCCCATGACTTAAGGTAAGTGGCTTGACAGTAGGCTGTGTCTTTATAAATATGAACTGAGGGAAGGCTCAACACTCGCGTAC
>NW_022103907.1:10660867-10671166 GCF_000313985.2 Echinops telfairi | reverse complement strand
TTTGCTGAGTACTTTTATGTGGAATAGGTGTTAGTACCTAGGCAGGAAAAGGAAACTACGTAAAGTGAAGAAACAGACAAATGAAAACCCAGGTTGGCTCTCAAAACTCACTGCCATCGAGTCCACTCCACCTCACAGCGACCCTGCAGGGGAGAGCAGAACTGCCCCTGTGGGTGTCCGAGGCTAGATCTTTGCAGGAATGGAGAGTCGGTGGTTTCAAACTGCTGACCTTGAGGTTAACAATTGAGCAAGTAGCCCACTACACCACAAACACTTAGAGCTAGGAGGCAGTGGAGTAGCAGCTGAAACATGAGCTGTGAAATAATTTACACGTGAGACAAAAGGGGATCGTTTTATATATTGAAAGGTGGGGAAATTTTAGCTTTGAAGATATTGCCCTGAAAAATCTTACTTGAGCTGTTATTCCTTTAGTTCATAGTTTCTGGAATTATTTAGCCTACTGCTTCCTTTCCAGAGGAAAAAATTACTCAGTGCCACCTTGGCAAGGAAAAACTTTTGTGCTATCACCCATAATCCAGGATAAAATGTAGGTATCTGCTTTCTGCAGCCCCATTGGTTCATTCTATCGAGCCCCACGGAATAGTATCACCCACTTTGGGAAGCACTGCTTTACTAAACATTTTTAAAAATCAAGCAGAAACTCATAAATTATAATGAGCTAGAAAATTGAGTCGATAAGAAACAAACAAAATACTTTTCACACACACCCCAAAAAAAGAACTTGAAAGAAAATAACAAAAAGAGAAATTTATATACTTAACATAGACAAACTTTGGAAAAGATTTTGTTAGATTTAGGGGGGTAAAAAAGGTTCAGATATATTCTTCCCTGTTAAATTGAGATCCTAGATTTTTTTCCCTTCTTCTTCTTTTTTTTTTCCCCCAAACCATTTTATTGGGAGCTTGTACAGATATCATACCAGTCCATAGTTCAATCACATCAGGCAGTGTTGTGCAATTGGTACTGCAACCAGTTTCAAAACATTTTCTTCCTTTTTGAATTCCTTGATCTCAGCTCCCAAAGATCCTAGATTTCTGTTTAATTAAATCTCCTTTACCCATTTGGAGAATTAGAAAGGTTACACTATACCAATAGAATTATACGGCATATATAATAGAAGGAAAATATGTGATGGGACTTTGGAGACGAAATTGAAAGCTAAAAGTTACACCTTTGCATAGAAAAACAAAGCAAATGGGTTTTTAAAAAAATGAACCTTAAAAAAGAGTAACTTCTTTCCTATTGTTAAAATTTGTCCTGGTGGATATTTTGGGGTGTGGGACAATATTTGTACTTAGATGTATACCTGAAGTATTTAATAGGGAAATATATAAATCTAAGTTGTCTTTTTATATTGCTCATTTAGTCATTTTGTTAAAAAATGCAGTAGTTAAATCTTTGTTGTCATTTGTAGTAAGCAAGCCTTTTTTTTCCTTTGTAGGACGTTAGTTCTCTATCACTGCCATCCACAGACACTTCAGAAGGGAATTTCATAGGTATTATCAATAGAATTTCTCAGAAAGAAGCACTCTCAGTCAATTATGAACCATGTTGTAAGGCCGAATTGAAGGAGTCTGAGGTCAACAGGTGAGATGTGATTTTCCTTCTGTGTTCTTGAATCTCAGCAGTACTCATAAAGCAGCAGCATCTTGATGGCTGCTGTTCCAGAAATATTTATATTCCTTTTCTGTATATTCTGCACGGAAGATTTTATGACTTACAAACAATTGAACATCTTTGCCATGAAAATATTAAAATGCTTAATTGCGCAAGCCTTGATACTCATATCCTATAATTGGTCAAATCGGGGAGATCCTTCATTTCTGCGTTGCATCTGGATGACTTGGTCTATGGGAGATCTGGGAGAGGAGGGGGGCCCTGCTTGAGGTATGTGGTGAACCACTTGGGTCTCTTCCCTCTCCTTATGAAGTTAGTAACTAGCTTTTCCAGTTCTTTAAAGAATGGAGTTGGGATCTGGATAGGAATTGCATTGTATGTGTAGATTGCTTTTAGTAGTATTGACATTTTCACAATATTAAACCTTCCTATCCATGAACAGGAGACGTTCTCCATTCATGCCAGCCGTTTTGCTTTCTCGTTGTAATGTTCTCCGTGTTTTGGTGCGAGTCTTTGGTTTCTCTGGTTAGGTTTATTCCTTTGTATTTCATTTGGGCGTGGTTCTTGTTCTCCTGAATTCGTTCCAGTGCTCTCTTCTTTAGTACCCACAACTGTGATCCATTTTTTTGGTATCTTAATCTTGTATCCTATGTTGCTGAATCTTTTGATTGTTTCCAAAATTTTTTTGAGTCTTTGAGATCTTCTACATATAAAATCAAATCATCTGCAAATAGTGAGAGTTCACTTCTTCTTTCCAAATCTGGATTCCTTTGAGTTGCCGGATTGCTCTGGCTAAAGCTTGGAGCACAGTGTTGAATAAGACAGCAGATGGGAGCATTCTTGGCTGGTTCCCATTCAAAAGGAAAATGCCTTCAGTTTCTCCCCATTGAGCAAGATGTTGACTGTTGTTGTTTTTTGTACATTGTCTTTATTTTATTGAGAAATTTCCCTTCTATTCCTATTTTGCTGAGTACTTTTATGTGGAATAGGTGTTAGAAATTGTCAAATGCCTTTTCTACATCAGTGAATATAATGATATGGTTCTAATCTTTTGATTTGTTTATGGGGTGGATTGCCTTGATTGTTTTCTAATATGAATCATCTTGCATGCCTGGCAGGAGTCTCGTTTGATCATAGTGCACTTCTTGTTGTGTTTGTTGTTGTTGCTGTTGTTGTTGGATTCTATTGGCTTGTATCTTGCTGAGAATCTTCGCATCTATATCCGTGAGGAATGTTGGTCTGCAGTTTTCATCTTGGTAGTGTCTTGGTCTAGTTTTGGTATTTGGGGTTATGTTTGCTTCATAAAATGCCTTCAGGAGTTTGCTGTTTGTTTTCTATATTCTAGAATAATTTCTGCTGAACTGGTGTCAACTCTTCTCCAAGTGCTTGGTAGAATTCTCCAGCATAGCCATCTGGCCCTGGATTCTTTTTGCTGAAAGATTTTTAGTGACCTAATAGATTTCTTTTGTTTTGTGTTTGTTGTGGTTTTCTATATCGACTGTGTTAATTTGGGTAGACAGTGAATTTCTAGAAGTATGTCCATTTCACCTACATTTTCAAATTTGTTGGAGCATATATAGTCTTTCACAGTAAGGTGTTTTTATTTTTGATATTCCATTTAGATGCACTCAATGCCTTTGTACCGGTTCTCTCAACAACACAGTGGGTTGAGAAGTTACATGAAAAATGCCAACTGAGCAATCAGCCAATACTGATTATTTATTCAGACACATTGGTTAGCCATCTTTCTGGAGGTTTAACTGATAAACGTACTATTAAAGTAATGTTGTCTTCAGGCCTGTGTTAGGATGTGAATTCTGCCAGCCATTCGTTAGATTTACTATAGTGATAAGTATTCTCCATCAGTTCCCTTAGGTTTCATTACCGATGCAAAATCGGGCAGAGAACATATGGTATTGGTTCCGGTTCTACTAAACAGGAAGCAAAGCAACTTGCTGCTAAAATTGCATATAATGAAATAAAAGCAGAAAAGAACTTAGCGGTATGTACTACCTTTGGATTTGATTTTTAGGCTGTTAATTTTTTATTCTGAAGTCTCAGTGTCATTGAGTCAATTCTGACTCGTGGTGACCTTCTAGAACAGGGGGGATGGCCCCTATGGGTCTCTGAGACTGTAACTCCCTCGGAGCAGCTGATAGTTTTGGATTGCTGGCCTCACAGTGAGCAGCCCGATGCAAACCCGATATATTTCAGATCATTTCTATCTTCTACAGCTTTAACAGTTTATCGACCCTTCTCATTACTGGTCTTGTACACCCCATTTTTTACCCCTCTCCCTTTTGTGGGATATTATTTTCCTCTTCACCAAATTGACACCTCATTAGGTCTCTACCCTTACGTTCCCCTCCCACTCAGGGTTGTTTCTTAACCCTAGATCAAATACACACACACACACACACACAAATTCACCTTATCATTGTTCGGTGCTGTAAATTTGGGAAGTTTGGGGGAATAAATTTGGGAGCTAGTACACGGAGCCTGAGCCAATGTGGAAAATTAATATTGTTCCATTTCAATCTCCAGAAAACTGACTCGCTGTCCTCGGGTTGTGACCTGAATGCGTCCAGTTGCTCCAATAGTTTTTCTTCTCTGGCCAGCTCCTTGTAAGTGTGCATCAGCGTCTGTGATTTGAAGCACACCCAAGTGCCTTCCCGGGACCATTTTCAATCAAATGTTCCATGTTTAAGGAGAAGGTAGAAAAAGAAATGTCTGATTCATATACCAACATGGACAAAATTCATCGCCTAATAGCAATCTCCTTTTCTTCTAGCACCTCAGATTCACCATTCGAAAATGGAATATCAACAAATGGATCAGAACAAAAGCATAGCAGTGACAGTTTTAAAGCCCAAGCTTCATCTTCTTTGGTATAGTATCCGTCTCTGACCTCCCTACGCAGTCTTCCTTTGCATTTCCTCCTTCTGAAATGCTCTGCAGGACCCAATCATAATTTCATCTTTGGATCCCCAGTACCCAAGCATGATTTTCATATTTTTGCCATTCTTCCTAAGGAGCAGTATTTAGCGGCCTTCTGATCATTTCTTGTCAAGGGCCCCCCTCTTTCTCGCTGACCATCAACTCACTTTATAGTAATCAGGAAAATGACACACGAACAAATCAGATGCCATTTCTAAACCATCCTTTTGAATCTTAAAAGGAAACAATTTGGCAGTTTCTCAGAAAGATCAACATTGATCTAGAAGACCCTGCGATTCCTAGTTCTAGACCCGAAAGAAATGAAAGCCGGGACTCAGAGAAATACTTGAACACCCATGTCATGGCAGCCCTCTTCATAGTAACCAAATGGTGGAAACAACCCGCATGCCCACTGACATGTGAGCGGATAAGGAAAATGTGATATAGTCATACAGTGAAATATGGATAGAATCACAAAGAGAAATAAAGTTCTGATCCATGCACGATCAACCCTAAAAACAGAATGCTGAGTGAAGTAAGGCAGACACAAAAGGACAAATACTGTGTGATCCCACTTACATAAAATAGCTGGGGTAGGCATGTGAGTTGATAAAAGTTTATGGTGGTTACCAGGGACTGAGAGGCGAGAACAATTGGAACTCACTGTCCATGGTACTGATAGCCTTCTATAGGGCTGATGAAAAAATTCATAATAGGTAGTGAATGTAATTGCTATCTCTGAACTGTACCCTAAAAATGGCTCAAGGGGCAAACTTTATATCATATATGTTTTAGAACAATAGCATAAAACAATATTAATGTATGTCTTGCCATACCAGTGATTGCCCTGGTACCCTGCTGGTGGAAGTACAAATTGGTGCAACCACTTTGGAGGACAATTTGACACTATGTGCTGAAGTTGAGGGTGTGCATGTCATCGAGCTGAGCAGTCCCATTTCTAGCGTCTTCTTGAAACCCTTGCATGTGTGGAAAAGACAACGTGTAGAAGAATGTTCTTTGTCTCGTTGTTGCACGCTTTTCTATTGTTATAGGAGAAACCATGAAAACACGTGGTCTATTAAGAGGATAATGTCTAAATTAACCATACGATGAGGGGCCTTCAAAAATCGATGGAAAAATGAAAGGCATATAGAATAGAGTTCCTCCAGGTACTTTGTGAAATCCCCTCATGGAGTTGTGATGCACTACTGAAGTAGGTAGGCTGTAAGAGCCAAGGACATTGTAGCTGTCTTCTCCAGCCAACATGCTTGAATTATGGAAAAGCCCCAATGCCTACCAGAACTCAAAGGAATGAATATAAGTGAAGAACAGTTAGGTGAAATGAATGACAAGGCCTTATTCTTTTTTAGGGCTATGAATAAAAGCCCTCCTCCCTTTTGTATTAAATAGTAAAATTAAATGATTCATTGGTGCTAGAAAAAAAAATCAAAATTCCACTATTGCTGTTTTCACCTGGCCATCAAGGCATAAACCGCTAATGAGTTATGACCAGCCGGATCCGTGTCTTCATGAGCTCTGTGGGTGATTCCGATGCACACTCTTCTGAGAGCCTCTGGCCCTTTGGATCACTGGATCCTCACAGACTGTACACTTCCTGGAGAACCAGTGCTTCACTAGAAGTGGTCCTTCAATTCCCATTAAAAAAAAAAAAGGTCTTTCCTGCCATGTCTGCCAGTTTTTCTAATAGATGAGAACATTGCCAAGTAGCCCGAGAAGCCGGATTGATGAAGCTGTTCATCTTACGTGCAAAGACATGTGCTTAGAGAACCAGCTTGAAGTTAAAGAAGGCAACTTCCTTAGAGAACTGATTAGATTGGTTTGATCACCTGAAACTAAAATGTCCTTTCTCTTTTGCTATAGAGCAGTGGCCGAAATCTCCAAAGGCAGGTCAAGAGGTGAGTAGTATTATGCACGGAATGTATTTTGAAGTGAGGTTTCACGTCAGGCTTGTCCTGTCAATCTTATTTATTAAGGTTTCAGTATTTGTACAATACCACGTGCTCTCTTTTCTAAAAATGGTTTCCATCTACTCTTATTTGACTGGAATTTCAGAGTAAGTAGAGAACATGGTTGAGGCTCACAGAAAGCTAAAGCTTGACAAATAATATTAGATATGTGGAGAAATCTTTGGATGCACACATGTACTTCACTGTAGACATGAAACACTGTGAGTATTGCTAGCGTAATTGGTCAAGGGCATCCAATGGATAAAGCCAAAAAGACCAAACTCCCTGCCATTGAGTCAATGCCGACTCATAGCAACCCTATCGGACAGGTGGATAAGACAGAGGATGTGAGCTGAGAGCTATGCGACAGAGAAGTATGGGCAAAATCAGTGCACTGTCTTGCAGACAAATAAGTTGGGTAGAAATGGCATAATAACTTGGGTTTTTTAAAGGAAGACCAAATATTATTCAAGTTAATGGCAAGTTGGTTTTATAGCTGAAGAGAAAAGCAAGCCTGCAGACAGTTAGCAATGAGTGTGAGATGGCAGGAGGCGCCCTTCTGAGCCACCACCGGTATGTCTGAACAGCAGGTAGACACGGTGAAGAAGCATGATGGTTATTGTGTGATCAGTGGTGGAAAGAAGAGAGAGCTGTATGTCAGAGGGCCCTACCCTCAGTCCTTGCTACTGTGGCGATGAAATGGAACAAAGAGAATTTGGAAGAGAGACTGCAAAGAATGAGTAGGCATGACCTGAGGAGGTAGAGTTAACGGTCTTTGGGTGAGAGAGGGAAGGGGGTAAAGAAAGATGTGTGGTTACAGGGGCGATGACAATAGGGGTATATTCAACTTAGTCAGTGGTCCAACCGATATTTACAGGTAGCTCACTGCCAATAGGTAATGAATTACGAAGGAACTGCGACGAAAAGAATGGTGTAAGGACCTGGACATCGTCAGGTGCTGAGTCTGTGGGGAGACAAGGGGCACACCAACCATGATGAGTTAGGGAGGGGGGAAAGCACCAGAAAGGAAGGAGAAGGATTAGAGCCCAGAGGAGAATCACGGTGTATGGGCTCAGAAAGAAAAGAATGATCTGCCTGGGTTCGAGGCCGCGTCGGGGACACAGATAGCTGGGGCTTGCCTACTACTAAAGGTAGTAGTTGGAAGACAGGCGTCTTCCGTAATGATGAGCCAAGAACACCCCTTGTAGTGGTTCTCCTCTGTAGGAACACAGGGGGTGGCCCTGAGTTGGAATGTACCCATAGCAGTGGCTCTGTCATGTTGTAGTCTGTTTTCCTGATAACCTGGGTGATGCACAGTCATCGTGCTCAGCTGCTAACCTGCATTTTAGCTCCCAGAAAGGCCTTGGGTGCAATGCCCAGTGATCTACTTCTGAAGAAATCAGCCACGAGAAAAGCTGACAGAGCACAATTCTACTCTGACTCACAGAGAGTGGCCATGGGTTGAACTCAGCTCAATGGCAAGTGGATCCGAAACAGGTCATTCCAATAAAACCCATTGACCTCTCATCTATTCTGACTCACAGTGGCCCTATCTTGACCCTAAAGGACACAGTAAGAACTGGACCCGAGGGTTTCCAAGGCAGAAGCAGACTGCCACATTTTTCTTCTGCAGAGCAGCTGCTGTGCTTGAACCACTGACCTTTAGATTAGAAGCCAAGCAGTTAGCTACTACACCACAAGGCTAATTGTCGATTCAAAATATAACAGACCAAATGCAAGGCATATTGTTGTCCTTGTTATTAGCAGTGCTGTCGAGAAGATTCGGCAGAGCGGAAGGATGGCTCTGTAGGCTATGACCTCTTTGAAGCAGGTCACCGGGCCTGTCTTCGAAGGCACCTCTGTAGGGGTTCAGACCTACGCCTTTCAGCTAGTCGAGCTGTGCTTCATTTCAGTGTTATTTGAGTTTTACCTTCTTTGCTTATTTTTTTTTAGAAATTTGGCACCTGTATTTAATTTCTTCAAGGCAGAAGCAAAGAAGTATACTGTTGACTCCAGGTAAGAGGGTCTATAAAATAAAATGTATATAAAAAATATTTAAAGATATGGCAAAAGTTTCTAAGGCTCTATTGTATATGCAGCCACTGCCATCGAGTCATTGCCCTGTCAAGTGATTCTAACTCCAAACCCCTCTTAAAAACCCCAAACTTCCTGCCACGGAGCCAACGCTGACTCATAGTGACCCCCGTGGGTTTCTGAGACAGTAACTGTTTACAGGAATAGAAAGTCCAGTCGTTCTCACGTGAGGTTGCTGGTGGTTTCAAACTGATGACCATGTGGATCGCAGTCCAACACGTAACCACTACACCACCTTAGGCTGGTTCAATGATATTTCCACTGGAGCCATGAAAAAGTGCTTTCTTTTAGAACAGTGAGGCTTGTTAGGTGCCATGGAGGCAGTTACAACTCATTGTGACCTTAGGTACAATAAAAAGCCACCATCCTTAAAATTGTTGATACATTTCCGGTCCATTGTTGCAACTGCTTGTTGCAACCATCTTGTTGAGGGTCTTCCTCTTGCCTAAATGGAGGGTGGTAAATGCAGATCTATGACGCTTATGTGGATTTCAATGACATCTCTGAAAGTTTCTAAAACTAAAAATAAACACATTGTGAACCAGTGGTTTCCAAAATAGATATGTGACGAGCAATCTCAGAGCGTGAGAGGGAGGTGGAAGGTACAGAGAAAACCTATATGGAACAGGGTTGGGCATTCAGTGCAAGTTTTAAAAGCAGTAAAGAATCAAATGTTTATTAAGCATCTAATACATGCCTGGTGCTATGGTAGGCATTGGGGTTACAGCTGGAATGTATGGAGACACTTCCTGCTCTGTGGAGTTTTTTTGCAAGAACAGCTCCCATTACGCAAGCAACGACATGACTGATTTGTTGGTTGGGCTGTGAAGGACCAGTAAAGGGATGGTAAGAAATTGAAACAAGACAGACCCCTGGATTTTGAACGAGGGGTGAGACAAGATTTCTCTAGGGTTGATTTGTGGGGAAGGCTGGGGAAGAGTTACTGCAGTAAAGTGAGGAGGGTGGGTGGTAAGGCAAAGGAAGGGCACGAGGGGGAGAGTTAATAGTGGAAAAACCCACTGGCTATTAAAGAAGCAGAGAGAAGGCTGTGTGCCGGGAGTGTAGTGAGCACCTGAGGGGAGGCTCGGTCGAAGTCTTGCGTTATCTTGAAGCATTTTCTTGCTAATTGTAAAGGCAAGTTATTGGGAGATATTGATAACAGAGTGACATGACCAGACTAAGTTTGTGGGCTTTGGGTCTTTAAAAAAGGAACTCTACTTGCTCTGTAGATCATGGATTGGCAGGAGAAGTGGGGTGTCCAGTTAGGATGGTAAAGCAGGAGCTGGTGGTAGAAGGTTGGATGGGCGAGCTGTTGGCAATGGGGAAGAGTGGACATATCACAGAGAGGTGCTTCGAAGTAAGAATTGACAGGGCTTCATATGGAGTGTGGGGTGTGAAGGGAAGGGGGAAAATGAGGTAGTTGTAAACCTTTAAAAAATAGTCACTGCCATTGATTTGAATACAACTCTTAGCAACCAAATAGGACAGGGTAGAACTGCCCCTGTGGATTTCCAAGACTAATTCTTTTTTTGTATATTTGTTTTTTATTTTTATTTTGTTTTAATCATTTTATTTGGGGCTCATGCAACTCTTATCACAAT
This sequence comes from Echinops telfairi, assembly GCF_000313985.2. Lineage (NCBI taxonomy): Eukaryota > Metazoa > Chordata > Mammalia > Afrosoricida > Tenrecidae > Echinops > Echinops telfairi. Next base: position 10,660,929 of record NW_022103907.1, on the reverse strand, counting down.
CCATACATCCATCGATTGTGTCAAGCACATTTGTACATTTGTTGTCATCATAATTCTCAAAA
>NW_022103907.1:10656567-10659140 GCF_000313985.2 Echinops telfairi | reverse complement strand
GGTCGGTGAGCGATATGAAAATAATTTATAATCTATCAAGCGGTCACGAGGGTGGGGGGAGGGGGGGAAAAGAGATGATACCAAGGGCTCCATAGAAAGTAACTATCTAGAAAAGAATGATGGCAACATATGTACAAATATGCCTGATACAATTGATGTATGGATTTTAATAAGCATTGTAAGAGCCCTCAATAAAATGATCCCCCCCCCAAAAAAAAGAAAGAAAAGAGGGTCTGCCTTCTAGCCTCTGTGTTTCCAGAGGTTCTGTGATGTGGATGCTCTTACCGTGTTTGTTATATATTCCATTGACAAATGATATTCAAGGGAAGAGAGGTGGTCATGGTGGGATTTGCACCTCAAAATAACATGTGCTATTTATTGTTGAAGGTTTGTGAAGGATTTTACTGAAATAGAACCGATCGGCTCAGGTGGCTATGGCCAAGTTTTCAAAGCCAAACACAGAATTGATCAGAAGACTTATGTTATTAAACGCGTTAAATATCGTGATGAGTAAGTAGTAATGATAATGAGTAAGTAGTGATTGTTCTTTTATCCCCCCCAGGAGACGTTACTATTTTCTTTATGTTCCTCTCTTCTCTGTTTTCTTCTAGCACTCTTTTTAAATTCTTTCTGGTCCTCCTTAAATTGTTCATTTTACCATCAGGAGATTGACTTCCTGTGTAAGCATCTTGTTGAGCCCTGGCTGATTCCGTAGAAAACGGACCTGCCACAGATCATCGGTTTGAAGCTGTCTTGGTGAATAGAAGTTATAGACTCACAGGGCAGGGAGAGAGGGGTCTTCAGAAAGTTTGTGTGAAAACGTTGAAGCATCATGGAATTTTGTCGCAAACGTCTCAAGACCCCCTTGTATGGCTGAATGTGACTACGAGAATCTCTGATCTCATGTTACATGTTAGGAGACTTAGGTCCAAGATGAGGATTGATTTGTCTAAGTGAAAAGCAAGTTGGCAATTGTGTTGGTTATCTATTGCTGCATAGTACCCAGCAATGAGTGGCTTAAAGCAATTTTTTTATTATTATTCATGGTTCTATGGATTGGTTGGGTTCATCTGGGCGATTCTCCTTGGGAGACTGCCTTGCATTTGGCATCAAGAGTCATCTGCAGGCTCTCGGTTAAGGTAGAACAAGGTCGGATGAATAGGCTGGATGTTCACGGTCGAGCTCTCACCTGGCAGGCACCTGATACTGGCTTTGGGCTGGAAGTTCGACAGGGACTGTTAACCACAGAGCGTCCACATGGATTCTCACAAGGTAGCGGGTGTGTCCTGAGAGGGATTGTTCAAGAGATGGAGAAGAAATAGCAAGGCTTCTTTTGACCCAGCCTTGGAAGTCCCAGAACATCACTCCCTCCCCATTCTATTGGCTAAACAAGTTAGTAAGGCCAGCTCAGATCCCAAGTAAGGGCAAAGAGACTCTACTTCTTGACTGGAGGAGGGGCAGGTGCCTACAGGCAGGGAGGGAAGGATGGTGGCTACCTTTGGAAATGATTACAGTCACACAGTGAAGATCTAGAACTCATCCTTGACTATCAGTCCACTGTGTTCCCACGATAACCCTTTGCTTTCCATGTTCAGTTTGTATGATCTGCCTTCCTTCCTACAGGAAGAGAACCATGCAGGAAGGAAGTCTTTAATTCCATGTTCCCCGTTTGGCCACTCTGGTTTGTTGCTTCAGTTGTTAGGTGTGTAACTTGGCCAGACTGATCCTCGGGGGCCCAGAGGAGAGGAAACAATGACCTGTCTCAGGCAAATGATCAGAGCCAAGGAGAAGAGTCAGGAAGGCCTAGGTATCCTTTACTCCAGTCCATCTGTGCCCCGTGTCCAATACCTTGCAAATGAAATAACTGGATGCCCTTGAAACAAGACTTTGGGAGGGGAAGGCTGGCCCAGGTAGAAGCCGGTGCGTCTTTGTTAATGGCGGGGAGAAATTTGACATTTGTGGTTAGTGGTGGCACCACATGGTTCCTGTCACTATTTTCACTGAATTATGTACCTACAAGCGTTGAATTGACACATGCTGCGTTATATATTTACAGCACTCTTTCTTGTCCTTCTTCATTGTTTTCCTTCACAGGAATGAAGCGCTGTTGCTTCTTCCATCGCTAGCAACTTAAAAAAAAACCCCGATAATTCTCAGTGTTGGTAAGGGTGCAAGATCTGCCCATTTCTGCTGGCTTTGTAAATTAGCACACTTTTGAAATGGGAAATATGAACTATTTAATTGTATGCTATGTGAATTATATGCCAATAAAACTGTGTAAAAAAATGGGAAATATTAACTTAGAGCCATAAATATATCTATATTCTTTGGCCCAGAGGTCTCCCAACTGGAAACTATTCTATGGACATTATCTAAATTATGAGAAAAGCTATAACAAAAAGACAGAAATCACACGTGGGTTATAACAATGAAAAATGAGAGCAAAGAAAATTTTCCAATAATAGACAAATGGTGGTTGGTTGTTAATTTGCAACCATGAAATATGAGGGTTCTGTAAAGGAATCAATAAACAATAGGTATATGTTGTTTACCTTTCATTGGGGCAACATCCA
>NW_022103907.1:10655011-10655908 GCF_000313985.2 Echinops telfairi | reverse complement strand
CTCCAGTCCATGCTGACTCATCACTCTATGATTCTCTCAACACGTCCTGGTGTTTTTGGAAACTTGCAGAAGAACTCACACGTTGTCTTCCTTAGCTGGCGCTGCTCTAACAGAAAAACCACACGGGAGGGCCTTCACCAACAGAAACTCAGTCCCACAGTTTAGAGAGCTAGACGTCTGAATTCAGGGCACCTTGACATAAAATGTATTTGTTTTATTTAGCATGGATTAGCCTTGGCCCTTGATTCGTGGTACTGTAAAGGTCCCACTATGCACCGTAAAGCCTCCATTTTGTTCTCTGCGTGCATGATTCCCTCAGTGTATTTTTGCCATGTAGCTACAATTCTGAGTTCGTTTCTTCGCTTCCCAGGCTGCCTGCCTGTACTGGCCAGGCGTACTTTGCTTGTAAATTCGGAAATGATTTAAGTAACATCCTAAACACAATCATTTATGAATTAGCTCTTGAAATTGCATCCCTGGCCTTTCAATGACCCCCGCGATAGTGGTGTGACTTGGTGTTTGTCCCTGCTCTCTCTGTCACAGGCTTGTTCCATCCATAAGCCCGCTTTGTCCTGTGCTTCCCTGCCTTCCCCATTGGACTATCAGCTCCTCCAGGGCCAAGTTTTGCATCCTGGAAGTTCTAAAGTTTCCATTCCAAACCTACGGCTGTAAAGAACACAAGGACTATCTTTTTTTCTTTTCTTAAGTTATTTTATTAGGGGCTCATACAACTCTTATCACAATCCATACATACATCAATTGTGTACATTCATTCTCAAAACATTTGCTCTCCACTTAAGCCCCCGGCATCAGCTCCTCATTGTTCCACCTCTTTCCCTGCTCCCCACTCCCTCATGAGCCCTTGATAATTTAGAAATTATTATTTTGTCTTATCTT